>NC_139580.1:15113908-15471408 GCF_946808225.1 Silurus aristotelis
GTGTGTGTGTGTGTGTGTGTGTGTGTGTGTGTGTACGGTAAGTGTGCACATGAAGGCCGCACTCTGTTCACTGAACGATAAACTCCCACATATTGCATGTCACATTTTACTTGCACGATCATTAAATTATATCTGACCATAATCACTCACCAAAACTGTATTCTAGCAGATCTTCTAGTTATTGATCAACATTTAATCAGATATTTTCAATCCAATTACACAAATATTTATGTAGGCTAATATCTGCATGTAAATCACTGTCAATTGTTAGCAGACACTGAATCAAGAAATATTTACATTTTGAAGTTCTTATTTGTAGTTTATGAGAATAGGCTGCTATATACAGGCATTAAGCCTCTATGTAACCTTCTATAGATTGCAGCTAAACTTGCAAGTGGGAGTGTATAGACTAATTTTGGTATATAATACAAAAAGAAACAAAAATATATTATTTATTGTAAATATTTATAAAATATGTATATATATATATATATATATATATATATATATATATATATATATATATATATATATATATATATATATATATATATATATATAAACCAATATATAACCAATCTAGAGCTGAACGTTTCAGGATGTACAAACGAATACATTTACAAGATAACAATAATCTAGACCAATAGAGAACAGGAATAGTATTTGACAACTGGACTGAGCAATGCTTAATGAGTGAAAGTAAATGAGTGGAAGTTCTTGAGGACAAAAGACACCTTATAACACGATAGTGTAGGCTGTAGTGTCCACCCTATTCTCATTCACTGCTGAAGAGTTCGGCCGTGTAGTTAAGAAATATCACAAATATCAGTAGTTTCCACAAAACCAGCCACGAATGAATCATCAAACAGAATCTATCATTTAATAGAGAAAATTCACAGCCTGTACACGTCCATGTCCTATTCCACACTCCCGGTTTACATAATATAATATTTAAAATAAATAAAATGATTGAAAAAGCTATTAAAATGATACATTTGCTGGATAAAAAGCACAATTTCTATTAGTTAGTTTTTAGTACAATACCTCTGGACTGCATTCCTTTAAAATGGTCTCACACATGGAGTTATAACGCAGCATCTTCATCATCCTCATCAAACGTGTAGATGTGACGTTACAGCGATACGTCTCTCTCTCTCTCTCTCTCTCTCTCTCTCTCTCTCTCTCTCTCTCTCTCTCTCTCTCTCTCTCTCTCTCTCTGTGTGTGTGTGTGTGTTATTATATTTGTATATGTGTGTGCTAATCCTGCAGCCTATAAACACAGAAATCCTAAAAGAGCTCGACGCGAAGTTATTTGTTGTAAATTGACTTGTTCAGCTGAGTAGACTATCTTCAGATCTACTATCCTGTTCGGTCTTTATGCATTAAATCGATTTTCTTGATCACCATCATCAGATGATGCTGATGTCCGACCCTCCGCTTGCTCTTCTGCACCTCGCGTACCACCGACCACCGCTTTTCTTCCCCTGGTCCACAGCGTCTGCATTGACGTCACCCAGACTCTGTGAGCGCCGTCGTTCACACTGACCAATCACGGTGCGAGGACGCGGCGGAGGACCGGCGCGCGCGTTACGGCGGGAGAGTGGGCGGGGCTAGAGAGCCCGGTGATGATGAAGTCGAGGACGAGGGAACTACCTGTTTCATTTAGGCTTATATATTTAACAAATAACCATTTACACACTTTCATTTTGAAGTAATTTAAACCTTTAATATCATATTGTTGTAAAAATGTTTTATCCTAATTTAGCTTCAAATTTCCCCCAAAATAAAATAACCTATGTCACGTGTAAAGTTACACTCATCTCATATACAAGGAACTATATTTACATTAAATCTAAAAATTACAAATGAAAATTATACATACATTTACATTTAAACATTGTTGAATAACGACCACTAAGATATGATATAAGCCGTTTCTAACAATGGGTAGAAATTCAGAAATGTACAATAACTCAAACATATAAAGAAAATGCTACTAATTTAGGATAAACAGACACATTGAACTCCTACAAAATATTGATTTAAGTCTCAAAATCTACATTCTTTCTATTTCTTTAGAAAAAGGTACCAGATCAGACATAAAAAAAATTCCAGTAAATTCTTGCTTTTTTTTGTTATTTTGCCAAAAACTTTAACAAAATAATAATAATCTAAAGATTATCTAACTATATTTGGTATTGCTTCTAGCAAATATATTTGATCAAAGGGGTAAAAGTTTTGCAGTAAATTGAATTATTTTATTGTCTATTAGCTTTTGGTTGTTTAAGGAAGACAGAGCGTTATTAGTAAACAGATAAGCTGAATTTATAACGTGTTTGTTTGGGGGGTTTTTTGTTTGTTTTTTTTACAGTGAGGGATATGAACATTTTTATAGTCTAGAAGTGGCCAGTTTTCCAAAAAAAAAAAGTAAAACTCACTATTAAATTCTAAACTCACTATTGTAAAAGTAATCATTATGAATGGTCATAATAATAATAATAATAATAATAATAATAATAATAATAATAATAATAATAATAATAATGATGATGATGATGATGATGATGATGATGATAGTAATAATAATAATAATTATTATTATTATCATCATCAACATCATTATTATTATTATTATTATTATTATTATTATTATTATTATTATTATTATTATTATTATTATTATTATTATTATTATTATGTCCTGAAACAATAAATTATTGGAGGACTTTTATTAAAATTCACCTTTAAGGACACTCACTATCTCAATGATCTATCATAATCATAGCTATCATATAGTTACAATTTTCATTTAAACGTTATTCCACTCACTGCTAGTTTTGGGATTAGAGCAAAATCGCTAAATCTGAATCTAATAAAAATATATAAATATATACAAATATTACAAAATGGCACATTAAGCATTTAATATGGATTTCGTTTTGAGGATCCTATGCTGCTACATTCAGTATAATGGGTTAATTTTTTCTTTAATGCAATTTTTTTAATGCATTGCGATGTTCCAGTTATCTGGTGTTTTTTTCCATATTTATTTTAGTAGTATTTCAAAAAACTTGGTTTCAGTATTGCTGATAGAGTAAAACCGTTTGTATTTAGTCAATTTTCATGGCAGAGTTTCCCAATAGCCTCACAGCGAGCATCGCGTTGCTCTCTCCCAGCTTACACTTTACATTTGCGATGCTTTGTAGCAACTCCAGTGATTGTTAGTCTCAAATCAGGAATATTCACTTCCTTTCTTAAAGTGCTCATAACCGAGTGTGTAAAACAAACGAATTTCAATCAAATTCTTGAAACACTTTGAGAAAAATATTTTCAATATAACAAAAGTTCCGTATAGAAAATAAGAAACATTCTACAATAGTTCTTAAAGTGATGTTATCAACTGTAAAAAAGAAAAAAAAAAAAAAAAAAAGAAAAAAGAATAATAATAATAATAATAATAATAATAATAATAATAATAATAATAATAATAATAATAATAATAAAAAATCCATTTCATATTATACAAGGGAATGACCCCAGGTAAACCCCCCTAATATTCAATTAAATAATCACAGGCTACTCACCTCACCTTCTGACCTCCAGATTTCCTATTATCTGTCATATTTTTATTTTATTTACAAGCATTTTTAGTTCATATAATGGCTTATATTAAGAAAACAATCAAAACAAGTATTTCATTGTTTACAATCAATAAAATGACTAAATAGTCCACTTTGTCATAGCATGGCAGACTTTCTTACTATTGCTTCGACAAATTGTCTAAATGTAGCTGATAAATTAAATGTCTATTATTAGGTTATTGTATAATTAAAGAATTATCATAATTTCTTTTGAATTAAACTTAAATTAATTAAAGTTAGTTGTATTAGTCAGTATTTGGTTAGGAAATACACAAACGGAGGGAGTAAATAATACAACACTTTTCAAATTATGAATTTATTTCATTTTAATTTTTTAACCAAATGTCAGTTTTGAATTGCAGATAGTTTACCAGACTCTCATGTATTGTCTGTGGTTTGTAATGCATTGGAATGCATGTCTGAATTCCACTGAAGTGTGAATGTGATTATAATGCAACATTGATTCAGCACTGTGTGACAAAGTGACTGTGGGTGTTGACCTCTGCCCCTATGGGTAGCTGTTGTGACAGGAGTTCAAGGTTGTCTACCACAGCTAGTCCAGACAGACCCCCCAAAATGTCTGGACTAAAAAGGCTAAGGGGACGTGGGGTAACGATGGAGCCCCCTTTCCCAGTGTCTGGCTAAATGTATGGGTCTTCTATAAGACTAGCAATGGGGTGTGGGAGCCAGACAGAGTGTGTGTGATCAGCATAGACAAACACACGAAGAAGGACACACACACACATGTACTCATTCCCTATGGAATAATGTAAAGATCTTAAGGATCCCAATGGAGACGATTCCCACAGTGCACTGTAGCTTGGCTTATTGACGTTTAATTTCTGTAGAAATAATAAATAAATAAACAATAAACAAAAGGAACAAAATGGTCTCATTAAACGAAACAAATTATATGCTATGGCTGCTTTAACAAGTTGAAAACCTATGAGAAATTTTTGAATGTCAAAATATCAATATAGGGAATATATTTTAGAAGAATAATCTCTGCCCCACTACAGTTACAGAGAGTTTTAAAATCTTAGGTTCTATTTATTCTAAGGGTAGACCACATGGTATATGGAAATTCAAATTAAATTTTGAATAATCAAAATAAAGATTTAATTGTTTACATTTAATAACATTTATAAATTGTCTACTTTTTCATGGCACACTGGATTTATTGAGCATTGATTAAAATAATTCTATTGTGTGATTTATTTTTCTTTAGAATGTGATTTATTGAAGCTGATAAATACCTTTTCCATTATTTGGTATATTAATAATTATCTTTAATTTTATTTATTTATTTATTTGTTTGTTTGTTTGTTTGTTTGTTTGTTTGTGTGTTTCAAGTACATTTCTTATTTCTTTAATTGCGAAACAATCTCACAGAAATACAGTATTGGAATAAAAGGATAGCCACCACAGTTAAACATGTTCTCAGTACTTTACACTTTATCTTTCAGAATAACAGAATAATGTACATGTTATCCAGTACTTAAAACAAAAGAAGAAGAAGACATTTTGTTGACAGATAAAAAAAATATGTTGGACTTAAACAAAAATAGTAGTAATAAGTTAAGTTGAACTCTTTTTTTTTATTGCTTTTCTAGGTTAAACCCCCCCCCAAAAAAAATAAAAATAAAAAATAAAAACTAGTTCAGTGTAATTGGCAATACAAGTTTCTAACATTTTATTATTGTACAATTTTGTCCTCTTGTGATATCTATCTGAAATCTTTGCCACAAAATATTTGAAGATTTAAAATAGTGGCAAAGTAACACAATGATTAGTGTGTGATAGGACTTTAAAACACATAAACGCATTTAGAGCTACAGACATGCAGTGTTTTATCATGAGATTCCTTGGAACATAGCCATAAATAACTTAACTTTTCATATACCCACGTTGCAATATTGGGCACATGAAGGGATCTATTTCATCAATTCTTATTCAAAGATCTTAAAAAATTGCCCATATACCATGTTGTCACAGATATATCAGGATTAACTTAATGGCAAACTAATTTGTTTTCAAATCAACTGGATAAATAATAGCCGATCCATAACCTAAACCAAAATGTAAATCAAACAATTGTAACTAATGTATTGTGGATTTATTTTAAGAAGAAAAAAACAGGTGAGATAAACATGCTATGGAATGGAAGATGTTCCCATGTTCTTTGGGAGGTGGTATAAAGGTGGAAAACCCACGCTGAAAATGAAAGCAGGAACCAGGTAGTACTACATTTACACCACTTTCTAAACCACATGGAGTAAGAGATGTCTGGAGCAAATTAAAATATTTAATTCAACTACACAATGTCAGTGTTTTGGATATCTAGTTTTACCCATAAGACACTTACACCATAGGACCCTTATACTAAACGATCTTTAAAAACTGCTGAATCAGATCTTTCATAATGATTGGTTATTGAAGGGATTAATAGGCCTACAGATTATTGTCTGATTGCTGATTAAACACATTGGCTTGTTCTGAATGAATAAAGTCTGTGTGTGGTAAATGCAGCACCTGTCAGTATATAAGTGCACATTTAAGAATGTGTCTGAGAGAATATAGTATTAAGTAGAACAAACAGCATCAGGAATATATATATTCAGTATAGAATCATTGTGTTGCCAAATATTCAAACTGTTACGCTTTTAGTGTGCTGTTTAATGCCACTGTTTAGGCCTGAGAAATAATATTGAATGTAAACTTAACATTGGATTATTTTATGTATATTTGATTAATATACTTTTTGACTAGTAATCTAAAATATAATTTTTTAATATTCAGAAGTCACTGAAGTTACAACAAAAAAAATACAATCACATTTGGAAACATTACACTATTAAAACTTTTTTATGCCCTTAAATGTATTTATCTGTTTAGAAACAATATGTTTTTATACCAATGCTCTTTGGGGTTCAACAGTGATAGATATTTTTACATGCATGCAACCTTCATATAGTTTTTCCTTTTGAAAAGTCAAAGAAATATACTGAATGCAGATATATTGTGACAGTCCTTCTTAAATTTCCATCTAGTCAAGTCAAGTCAAGTCAAGTTTATTTGTATAGCGCTTTTCACAACAGACATTGTCTCAAAGCAGCTTTACAGAAAACAACAGTGAAGGTGAATGGTGTGCGTTTGTCCCTGATGAGCAAGTCGTGGCGACAGTGGCAAGGAAAAACTCCCTTGGATGATATGAGGAAGAAACCTTGAGAGGAACCAGACTCAAAGGGGAACCCATCCTCATATGGGTGACATCAAGAGTTTGGTCATAAATCTTTCAACAATACAGAACAATTTGTGATCATCATAGATCCAGCATCAGCTTCTCCATGCCAGGGCCTTTAAACACTCGGCATCTACTTCTCCATGATCATCCATAGGTCCATAATCTTCACGAGGTGGGACGTGACTGGAGCTGGCCAAACCTCAGGATGCCTCGGGATGGGGAGAGAAAGAGAAGCAGTGGAGAGGAATTAGCGTAGCTGCTGTTCATGATATTAACAGCACAAGTTGATAATGTGCATGTGATCATGTATTCTGGATCTATGTAACCTTTTAAATAAAACAGTTTTAAATCATAAATAAAACAGAATCTTCTATACGTAATATATTCCTGAAAACCAAAATCTAAATAGTGAAACATTTTAATGACATGTTTGGCAATTTATGACACATTACACATTGGGATGGTACCTGCATTCTCAATGTCATGTTTAATGACCTAATATAACGGTTTATAACCTAATTCATAACATCATTATCCTGAATCATATTGTGACAAATTTCCAAATCTGACTGTTAATCTGAGATCTTTATAAAATGTTTACATTTTAAACTTATGTAAACCAACTCTATGCTTATTACGGTTTTAAATCGTACATTTGACTTAATGTATACACTTATTTATTTATTTTTAATCTGTTACAACCAATTCGTGATGCACTTCCTTTCAAGGATGCCGACCACGCCCCCTTTTTTAACTGACGTGCCATCAAATCATGGGACTTTAATCAAGTGCAACATGATCCACATCGGCTTTGACTTTCAGTTCTCAGATTATTAGATTATTATACTTACAATCCACCTAATGCCTCAGTATTACCTGAACTCTCCCTGTATTCTAAATCAGTTTGTAATTGATTGTTTAATGCAATTATTTTAATCTGTACAGTTTTAAAACCTCGCTCGTTGCAGATCACGCGAATTCGGAAACAGTCGAGGGCCGCGTGCGCGGCCACACGTCAGTCCGCGCGCTAAAAGAGACGTCTCGCGCTCATGGCTCCGCCCCCCGTCCCCCCGTCCCCAACCCCCCCTTTTTTACTTGTTCATTCACACTCGCCTGGCAACGGGCGCGCGCGCTCACACACGAGCTCTTTGTAGCGAGCAACAGGAGATGATGAGCGCTGAAAAGGTATCCAGCCACTGGAACCAGGCCCGGCGAGACTGAAGAAAAGATTGAGGAGTGTGTGCGTGTGTGTGTTTTGCCCCTTTGTCAGCCGAAAATTCTGGGAATGACCCCCATAATTCAAGACTCCTCCTCTGCGCGAGACCGTTAGCTGATCGTAGCTAATCCCCTGTTCCGACAAGAGCGCTTAACACGGAGTCGGGAAGGCGCGCGCGGATACCTGCAGTGCACAAGCCACAAAGCGCTGCATGTGTAGGACAGGTGGTGCAGGGGGACACTGGCATACAGAAGGGCTTTCTATTACTGAGACATTCAAACAACACAAGATCAATATGGCACAGAATCACACACGGACACAAAATAATAATACAATACAGCACACAACCGCGTAGCTCACTTTGTCCCGGGGGCAGAGAAAATGTTAGACTCAACAAAAACGACAAAAATGAAAACAATAAATACAAATGTATATACCAGACTAAACACGCAGGCAAATGACTTCTCAATGCATCAAACACAGCGTTTTGCTTTTTAACAGCATCATTTTGGGTAACTATTAAGGCATGTTTTGAATATACAACTTTCAAATTCAGCTGTGACTGATGGATTTTTAATTATTAGATGCTGATTGAAATTGCTGATTTCTTTGCCTCAGTATTTTTTATGGCTGAAGGATGTTGCGCATGCAAACACCATACGTTTACGCACACCCATGAATTCATAATTATTCATATATTTTAGTGCTGCATTAAAATGTTCTGATAATAGGATAGACTTTCAAGATATCTGTAGTTTCATACCGAAAGCATGTTCTGAGAAGACTATCAATATACCTGTACGTTAGCTGTAATTTAGGTTTGGAAAAATTTTCTGATAACATTTAGTTTTACAAAAACCTGCATGATAAATGGAACCTACAGAAGAATAAAAGTGTTTAAATCTTGAGTTGAAAACTCTTATTAGAAGGAAAGTTTTTTGTGAATAAATAAATGTTCATTGAGAGGCGGTGCTCGATTTAAATAGCAGATGATCATTAAAACACAATTTGCCAACATTTTCATAGGGTTTGGATAATGAGCAGATTCTTTCTTTCTTCACACTTTGGACTTTTATCACTCTAGAGTTCAGAGATGGTCGAGGTTAATCTTGGGTCCAGAACTTTTGTGTTTCCTCTCTGTACTTCTTTTTACTGCTGATGAACAGTTAACCTTTACACTGTAAACAGAAAATCCTGTTCATTTACAATAAACAACTGGCAGCTAGATTTACCATAATAAAGCTATGATTCTACAGTGCACCTACTGTAATTTGGGACAACAGTTTATTACCATAATAAATATTACACTACTGAGCTGTAAAAAATATAAAATGTACACTGTAGGCATTTGGTTGATTATACTGTTTTAGCATTCCTACTGTAATTTCATACACACATATATATATAAAATTGTAAAACGTATAAAATACTTCAGAATGTGATCTTTATGTTTGTAATGATTTGTTATGAATAAAACTTTGCATTCTAAAACGAAAACCACAGAAAATGTCAAACAATGGCTCAGACAAAAGATCGCCTTTAAACATTTGGCTTTTGTTAAAGCCAATATTACATTCTTAAACATCTTTTCTACTTCAACATTGCAATTGAACAGAACACAATGCTCTGACTTCACATGAAGATAGGGTTACAGAACAAAAAGTTGAGTTTAGTGCTGAAAATCATCTTCATAAACTCTTCCTCCTTTGCTCTTTAATATTTTTGTACTCATGTGCTGCTAAAGAAACCTGATCTGTTGTGATTTTGCTCAGATGGGACTTGATGCGTTTTGTGCTGAGGAGTTATGAGTGGTCTCAGGCAACAGCATGGCACATGTGATAGACATAAAAAAAAAAAAAAAAAAAAAAAACAGTTTTATACCATAAAATGAAACAGTGGCATTTGACAATTTGTTCCTTTGTATTTATGAAGAACGTATACAGCGTATACAGCTATTTTTTATATTGTATATTTCTGCTCTTATAGTTTCAGTAGTGGATTGAAAAATGCAGAAATGACAATGAGTAACATCACCTACAACCTCACTGGGTATGAGGTTGTAGGTGATGTTACTTACTGTCGTTTCTGCATTTTTTTTTACAGCTTTCACAATGTTATATGTTTTTCTTTACCTGTTCTGCTCTCTGCACATTAGTACACCAGTGGTCTCTTTCAATTGGATGGTATGCCCAATGCCCAGTAAAAATCTAATCGAATTTCCCCCTTTTTCCAGCTTCATAATAGATTGCTCTTCTCCCATAAATCGATCTTTGATGTTCATATTGATTTATCGTTTTTTTTTTAACAACAAATGTAGTCTCACAGGCACAACCCAGTTGTTCTGGTATTTTCAATCACTGATAAACTGAAGAGTTCATGTAAATGGTGCTATGTTGTTTAACACATCCAAAATTTAATATTTTAAATATAAAATTAAAAATAAAATTCAGGCATGTTATGTCTAATACTTTCAAATGTGAATATACACTTCTCAAATGCTTAATCTAGAATTTAATAGTTAGATTAGACTAATTCAAGGAAAAAATGCTTGGGATATATTTTGCTTCAGAAGAGCAAAAAGTGTAGGATATAGGTATGTAGAACTTAAACATCATACACAAAGTTTTGCAGTGTAATTTAACATGCAGCAAATGTAATCTGGGGTGGTGTATTTTTAATATTTTTTAATAAGGATTTTAGCTGTTCTGGGTCAGGATGCCCTCTACATTGATTAAAAGTAGATAAAAATAGCACAAACAGGTTAACCTTTGAAAATGTTAGGCATATACTTATAATTTGAGAAGTCATATAAAGTGCATATTTCATTATTCAAATATGAGATTGGAAACACTGATAAAAGCAGATCATTAATGGAAGACTGGTGAATGTACAAGTGCTGGCCTAGGCATTGGTTATTCAAACCGTTCAATCTTTATAAGCAAAAAAAGAGTTGTACAGCATTGATGATAGGCAACTGATGAACTCTATTCAGGTTATAGAGGAGTTTATGGACTTCCTCTGGGTTTATAGGGCAGTTAACATGGGCAGTGCACAAGGCTATAAAGCCCTTAATATCTTAACAGAATCATGTCCTTTGGTTCCTATATATTTGAGTTCCGTGTGATAAACATATGATAAGATTAAGGTCCAAACATTAACTACATTTATAGTTTATGATCATGATGGGAATGCATATGTCCAAAATTTTAATTTTACATTAATCTTATTCTGCAGTATATACTTTTTACATTACTAATTAAACAACAGGTCACATTTCTGTTTTTAACAAAAAGCTGAGCCAGTGTTAGTCTGTGTATTGTAACTAGTGTTTAGCATGCACATTGTACACTAGACCCCCTCTCCAAAAACGTTTCTCACACACTAACAACTCCGCCCATGTACGCTTTCCCACTTTCCCACCCTTTGGCTCAGCACGGTTGTCAATCAACCCAGAGAGCTGGTCCAGACAGGCAATCAGTCATCAGCTATGAAAAGAGCTCTTACTTCCCTCCTTCCCCTCTTTTAACGCTCTTTGCCTTCTTTATCCCTCCTGTCCCCTCTCTTTCTGAATGGGCGTGACAGGCTTAATCTCCCACACTCCTCCTCTGAGTTCCCGCCGCTGTCTCTCTCTCTCCACACTATTGGCTGCCTTAATCACCAGCGGGGCAGACAGTACTGGCTTTTTTGGTGAACACAACATCAAGTTGTCCCCCTTCTCCTGGCTCAGTGTCCTCAGGGTCAGACCCCCCTCAGACTGGGGCCTTTTCAGCTTTGGCAAAAGGATCATGTCATGAAAGGGGCTTGATTTAGTTTTAACAGGGTGCTGTGTCCGGCCTTTAAGTGGCAAATAAATAAACATAAGATGAGAGAGGCCCTGTGGGGTGGGGAGCGGAGGGGAAGGACCTGAATACACAGGAGGTGGGGACAGATGTATTGGAGCGTAAAAAAAATGGGGTTTGTTCCTTCTCCTCTTCTCCACGGTACCCCAGAAGCAGTTAATTAGAGCGCTTTCTCTGCTCACATGAGTCCTGAGATCAGAGTGCTTTACACCCAGGCCTCCTGTAGAGATACATTACTGTCTGGTTTCCTTACTGTTTTCAGTGGAAAATTCTAAAGGATTAGTTCATAAGAGAATATAATCGTAAGATTTAAACATGGGAGCTATGAGCTACATTATTGAATGGTTATTGAATGGTTTGATTATTCCTTATTAATCGAATAGATAAGAATCACTGCATATTTTCTTTGCAATCAGCTGTAACAAAACAAAACAAAACAAAACAATAATACTATGAACAAAGTACATATTTGCCGTTATTGTGTATCACTAATGCTATGCGTTACATCGTTTTAAACCTTGAACTTAATGACCTATGGTCTATTGCAATAGGAAGCATGATCAAAGTGGCATGTGGCATGGTCATCTCTCACATCATCCCGTTGACCTCCACATGCAAAGGTCATGAACTTTCCCTCATTTTGAGGCCAAATAGTCAGTAAATGTATATAAAGGAATTTTTAATAAACTGCTATGAAACACTAACCATACCACAGAGACCTGTAGCAGCATTAATGTTTATATATTTCCTTTGCTCTTTAATTATCCATTCAGCCTGCATATATTAATTTGATTGAGATTATATTTAATCTCGAATATACAGTAAAATTGCTGCATTTAGTCTCATAAATGACCTTATTACAGTCATAAATATCTTGACACCACACTGACACCACGAAATATTGATAAGAGCTTTTATTTACAAAACCATGAGCATGAGTGAAGAAAAAAAACAGAGATGGAACCTTATGCAAGGCAAGGAAAGACTGTGTCTCAGCAAGGTCAGTGATATAGACTGAACATTTTTTTATTATTAAACTAAAATCATAAACAACATAAAACATGAATAATATTGTCACTGATTATTTAAAAAACTTACATTGATTATAGATTTAACTTAAATGACATTAAACTATATGGAGTTATAAATATAATTCAAAACAGGAAATTAAAATGTAAAGAAATATCTTGGGTTGTTATCAAACACATTTTTAGCATTTAAATAATATTATGAATACTGGATTCTATTTTTCTCTTGGGCAAATAAATAAAACTAATCTAATATATATATATATATATATATATATATATATATATATATATATATATATATATATATATATATATATATATATATATAATCTAACAACTATTTATCTACTGAATTTCATCTAAACAATCGTTTGAAAGTTTGAATGTGAATTTAGCTTGATCGGACAGTCTGAGGTAGGATATGGAGCCTTTCTGTATTTGTACTGTAAAAAAAGTTATTTATCTTTGAACATCTTTATGGCCACTGTTTACTATGAAAGAGAAATGTCGCACGACATGCTAAGCACTAAAAGGACATAGTGCCGTTCACAACCCCTCAAAAACAATACCATTAAAAATGCAGAGACAGTTTGCAAGTAAGTACAAACATTTGCAATTTCCCTCTTTAAAACTGGTTAGTGAGAAGGAAAGTTATAATAAAATACTGAAGAGGGCAACCCTTTATTTAGGCTATGACCCACCTCTGTATATGAAATAACATTTTAAAACCACTTCCCTTTCCAACACTGCTTCACTTTAGTGTTTGATAAGGAAATCTGGGTGTGATGTGCAATAAAACCAAATTAACATAACAAGTACACATACAGTATATGGCCAATCTAATAAGTGGTCATAATAAAAGATTATATAATATAGATCCACCTATAATGTAATTTTTAGAAAGAAAACGTGGTCACTGAATTCACAGTCATTGATGGTAGCATGTTGGTCTTCCAGAATTAGCTCTGTTCCACAGTGAAGCGTGTTTCCGTCCTGTGAAATGCAGAGAAACTGTAGGTTGCCTTCCAAAGGAGCTCTGTCAAGTCATGGTGGTATGGTTGCGCCACCTTGTGGCCTTTAGCCGTTATATATTAGGAGCTTAATATATTACATTAATACATACATTTTCATTTTATATTAAAAATGTTGTTTAATAAAGCCATTATTTGGTTGTAGTTTGTCACCAACTAACTGATAATGTTCTTATTCATAAACTTAATCAAAAGTAATGGAGGATACAGTTATTAAGCTATCATAATAAAACCAGGAAACAAACAACGAGACAAACTAATTTAAATTTAAAGGCAAAGTTTTTTTAATTGGAAATAAATATTCATAAATTTTTTATTAATCTAGATTTCATAAACAATGTAAATTATTGCAGTGTGTGTTGTTTCGATATGACAGTGACCAGGTGAGTATAATACTTTACTATTTAGACTTTGTAATTTAATATTACATTTATTTAATTTTATGTGAGTCACTGAAACTGAATAATTTACTCTTTAAAAATTTTATTTTAAACATTTTCTAATATTTAGAAGAACGCCTATATCAGTTTATTGCAGTATAAATAAGTGCTATGCTGTTAGCATTCCAATCAAGTTTGTTTCAAGTAATTTGTTACCTAGCAAGCAAGGATAGGAAAAAGAAGTTTAAAAATTATAACACCACAATTTTAGGAGATCATGGAAATTGAATTGGAATAATGTTCCCATGTATAGTTAAATGCCTAAATACATTTCAGTTTGTAATAAAGACTATTCATGTCCACATTTTCTTTTTTTTTCTCAATCTAATGTTTAATAAATTTTTAAAACTCACACATTCTTGTTGCTTGCCATGTGATTGTTATACTCTAGAACAGGTGGAGCTGGTTCCTCCTTATCAGGCACCTAAACATACCGTACAGATTAATTTAATCTAAAAATACATTTGTCCATATACACTGACAAATACATAAACAAGAAAAATACACACACACACACACACACACACACACACACACACACACACACACACACACACACACACACACAAACACGCACGCATACACACAGGTTAAAAATGCGACTTTGAGGTGTCTCTTCCCTCAGCTTTCTCACCCTTATGTTTCCAGGAATCATAGAGTTTAAACTCTTTGAGTTCTGTAAGCAATTACAAATAAATAATAACATACACCAGACACATCTGATGAGGGCCATGTGGGCATGTACACAGCTAAAATTCTTAGTTAAGGTTACCTTCACTAAAGGTGCTGTTGGTTACTATAGGACGGTGAAAAGTGAGCTCAATTCAAATAACAAATCACTGAAATCACAGGCTGGTAGATAATTTGCATTCTTTAGGTGCAGTCGCATTTTTCTGGTTGAATTGAGTAAAATCTCACCTCCCAGTAGACACTGTCGTCAAAACAGTTGTCGTCTGTTACAGACCCCCATATGGGCATCCTCAGGATTAGGCCTGTAATAAGAGGAACACTGTTCCATTATATGCAGCATGCCACTATTTGGAAAAAAAGTTAAGATCAGCCATTTATGTCCAGATGTAGCAATGTACTCTATACCGAATAAACTGCTATTGTAACCGTTATTAATTGCGAAGAATCTGTTTTTTTTATAGAAAAATCAAAGGTTTTTTTATGGGAAGGCAAATGATTTTACCTTATAGCAACTATGTATTTAAGTCATTCTCTGCACCAGATAGCTTGACTTGTCTTTATCCTGACATTATTCATTAGCTCTGGAGACCAAGGGAATCATGACAATAAAAAATCTTTTCTCATGAAAATGTCTTTTCTAAACATTTTTGTTATTCCCGCCTTTTATTATTGTCTTTGTGCAGGACACATTTCATGTATAACTTCTGTCTCTGAAAACGTGTAAAATCGATATATATTTAATTCACTCTCAGAAAGAAAGTATATAAGACTATATGAGAAGTATAAACTGTTTTACTTGGCTTTAATTAAAAATCTCCATTTTTTGTGTTAATGTCTGAACCACCATTCATTGTTCATACAACCTGTCTTAACAGCTCAAGTCATTTGTATCATTGGCACAAGTGATCATTTGTTTGTCTTGATCTTGTTTCTAGTTAATAATTCTGTTATACTCGTACCCACAAATATTCCACCTCCTATTCCAAAGCATATAGCGACACACATTGCAGCTGCCTGGTAGCCACCTTGGACAGCTGGAGATCTGTTTTTGAATGAGCCCGTAAAGTCAAATGTGTTTATCAACCTGTAAAAAAGGAACACATAAATGACACTAACAATATGAAACCTAATCTTTCACACGAGTGCTTTCAATGCAAAAAGTCATAAATAATGCAGTATACCACAACCTGATATCACAAACACACCAAAATTGAGAAAATGTTACTTCAATGTGAATGCATGTTTAGTTTATTCAAACAAACCTTGTAAGTAATTCACATTTAGACATAATGTATGAAATGTATATGTGGCTCTTGTGACCTGGACATACCCCTCTTCACCATATACAGGTACAGAAGCAGCAGCAGCTGTGATAGCTCCCACAATTCCCCCTATAACACCAGGCATTCCATGCAGGTTATGGATACCACATGTGTCCTGGATCTTTAACTTTTTCTCCAAATAGGGCTGGAAGACAAAATTATGAATTAAATCACTATTTTGACTGTCCATATGGCCAATTTGGCTTTGTAAACAACATTCTTAATTAGATTGTTAAATGTCTTTTTCCAACAGCGAGTACACACTGATATATTGGTACCACAACAAGGAAAATTACGTGACCATAATTTATTTTAAAATGTATAAGCAGCTCTTACTGAGAGGTAAATGTAGCCCAGTGTGGAGATGAGACCACAGCAGAATCCTACTATCAGAGAGCCATATGGCATTAGCATGAACTCAGCAGCTGTTCCTACAGCAACACCACCAGCCAGGGTGGAATTCTGAATGTGCACCTGGAGACAAAGCAAATGTACCTGAGTATGTAAGGGCATGGTTTTACTGCACAATGGAATTACACTTGATTTTAAGATATAAGACTCCAGCGAAGGTGAGTTTTCTTGGAACTAGTGGAGATTCTTGTGTGGTTTCCTTACTGTGCAGAAATCATTAATCTGATGGCTAATGGGAAGTTGAGTGGAAGACGATTGGTTTGCTGACAGGCCGTTCACTCTGCAATGTGGTTAATAGACCACAAGAGGTCGTTCAGGTTAATGAGATTCATAAAGGTCACTATTATAAAGTGATGACTTTACTATTAGCACATGGCAAGGACACCAGTGTTCGTATGTAATTGTAGAACCTTTGTTATATACTGTATGCAACCTTCCATTTATGTGGATTTATGTGATTTATCTATATTTATTTATCTGCATTTATTCATAACACTTTACGTATGCTCAATTGTTATTGCACTGTACACATAAATATAACAATACCTGTAAACAGCATTTCTCAATAAACACTTAAACATTCTTGAGTGCACAATGACATCCTGTTCATGATAGTAGTTATAGTTGACCCTTTTTTCTGAGTGACAATATCTTACACCTAGCAAACAGTTGTTAAAAATGTAAATCTTAATGAACCTCCATTTCTAGGCAGTTGATGTGTTATGACTCTAGCCCTATAGTACCACCACTGCACTGTAAGCAAGTGATGATTATCATTGCCTAATGAGGCGACCTTAGAAACAAGGGTGTTCTGTATCGCGCAGATACACGGAAGTAATCCTGTCCTGTGAATGAATGGTTTAAAGCACTGTACATCTAGCAGTTTAAAAAGGAGGATCTTTTATAACCAGTTCAACCCTATAAAAATACATAAACTGATCAGAGCAACGTCAAAATAACACATAATATAAACTAATTAATGAACATGAACCAATTTAAAATATTGGTTTAGGACCCAAAGCTGTATATAAAAAAAGACAAAAAAGACCCATTACCATATCCAGTTTTCCATGCTTTTGAAACAGGCTTGAGATGGCAACGGTGGTGAGGACAGTGGCAGCCAGAGACAGGTAGGTGTTAATGGCTGCTCTTTGCTGACCATCTCCATGGTCACAAATGGCAGAATTAAAACTGGGCCAGAACATCCACAAAAACAATGTTCCTATGGGAAAATTATGAATCATTAAACTTGTCTGCATACTATAGAATAATAATAAGGTGGGCAATCAGTGTTAGTGACCCCAACACTTAACATTCAGTTCTCTCAATAACTAATATTTACAAAATCTAAAAAAAATTCTAATATAACTAATGAGTGATAATGAAACTTAAGTTGTTAAGTTGTAACTTAAGTTAAACTCCATAAGTCTTGTTTTTATAGGATCAGGTTAGTTATTAATTAAAATTATATCCTAAATTAACTTATCAAGCATATTTTCAAACTTCAGTACAAAATCACATCATTATATAAAAAGTTTCCTTTTTTGTATTAATTATTTAACTAAAAACAGTATCAGAACATTTTTTTAATAAAATAAAAAAAATATTAATTTCCTCTCTTTATTACTTTATAACATCAGCAACCTGAAACTTTAAAATTTGTATTGTTTATCAGTTATATTTCCCTCTTTTCTGTCTAGCTTTGTTCTGTTCATCCATCTATCTATTTACAGCATTAGTCTCCTGTTTCACGTAGCAAAAATCCTTACAAATCCATTTATGTCTAAAGTATTTGTTATGGATTAATTATGGGCCAAGATCTCTAAATTCCTCTATTATGCAACATAGTGTGACAATAGTGGTTTAGGATTTTTGTCACTGTGAAGAAAGAACTCTCACAGAATGCTGAAGACACCAATTCCCAGGTCTTAACTGAGGCAGAAACAACCAGGAGATGGGTCATGCTTTGGGGCACTTGTTGAGGACTAAGTAGGAGCAGTGCTTGTGGAGGGTAAACTCAGGGTTGGGCAGTATTTATGATACATGTATCTCACATATGTATTTCAAAAATAAAATAGGATTTTATCAATTGTATTTGATAGGGTTGATGAAAATGGTTTTATATTTCGTATCAAAATACTTTAGTGTTTTGTATTTTTGTAGTTTTAAAATACTGTAAAATACTATATAAGAAGTCTACATGATGACATCATACAAATGCAGCATCTAATTGGTGCCTACTCAGTAGTTTGCCCAGACTTGCTAAGATCAGAACAAAAAGTTTATCCATATGGAAGAAGGTGGTGAAGGTAAGAAACCTGCAGGCTGTCAGCTTTCAAATGAATGTCCAATGGTTTATAAATAAATATTTAATTGCTAAATATTGTAATTGAAGTGGCTGTTTAGTAGGGTCATGATTTTGCATACCATTGACTGTCTGACACATAATATATTATTATATTTATGATTAACGATCAAATTATTATTTAGTGCTATAAATACAGGTGCCACCGGTTGTTTTCTTATGAATGACTGTCGTAATGGCAGTTAAATAAAGTGTAATCAAAATGTAATGTCAGTTAAACAAGCATTCATTAGCTGCTGCACAACAATCACAAACTGAGAAAAGTATACAAACTTTCAAAAAAGGCAGTATGGAGCTAAAGCTTATAATCGTGTAACGAAAGCAGTGTAAGGAAAGTGGTAAAAATTATTCTGTGCTGCTGGGATAGAGCTTCGTGTCTGGCATCCCCCCAATCACAAGTTAGAAATAATGTTGGTTATTTTCTTGGTTATTTTTCCCATTGACTAAAATATAAAATGAATCTTTGACTAAGCCAACCGCTGCCCACCCCTGCAACCGGCTTTGCCTATTATACAGAGAGATATAAAGAAAACTTACCAATCATGGCAAACAAATCAGAATGGTAGACTGAGCCATTCAGGTGATTGCTATCCTTCAAGTTTGGCCGATAGAGGACCCATGAGATGGATAGACCATAATAGGCCCCAAAGGTGTGGATCACCATAGAACCTCCAGCATCTTTGGCCTATTGAATAGAATGTATTTTGTAAGTCACCACAGACACATCCAACTGCAGTGATTTGCTGTATCTAACAGTATCGTATAACAGTATTTTGATTCGGTTATTTCATAGACTCACATGAAGAAGGTTAAGTATTATATATTCTTCTACAGCAAACAAGGTAATTCCAAACAGGGTCAACACCATGAGCTGCACAGGGCTGACTTTCCCAAGAACTGCTCCATATGCAATCAAACAGCCAGCCACACAAAAGTCTGCATTGATTAAGCTGTGCACAAAAAATAAGCATTTAGGAATATAATTCTTAAACATGTTAATTTAGAAATGCAAATTAAACTGATTTATGTAGTTACATTTTGTAATCATTCTATGTGCACAACATATTTATAAAGTTAAATGTATAGTAGATAGTACATATTATGCTCAGATAAATGCTTCGGTTTAACCTAAATAATTTTAACCTTGTATTCAGCTGAAATCAAAGAAGCATAATTACAATTTAGACGGCTACATTTTCATAAAGTTTGCAATAATGGCGTAGTTATTGCACTAGTGTGGAATATGTAGTAATATTAATATGGTGCAAATAATACTCAAAATGTCTAGTTTGAAAAAACATTAAGAAACAACATTGTAATTAATTTCTGCATGAGAGAAACAGACACATTTAATCATTAAATGACCAAATGTTTAACTGCCATAGAAGCCTACTTTTCCATTCCTATTTTGATAAGGCCATCAGCTGGGTCCAGAGAGTGGAACCACCCTTGCATTAAGAGTGCCCACTGAAGCCCAAATGCTGCTATGAGGAAGTTGAAACCAACAGCACCGAACCCATATCGCTTCAAAAATGTCATGAGGAATCCAAACCCCACAAAAATCATAACATGGACATCCTGGAAACCTAAGGGAGAAATCAAAGGGAAAGCATAATTCATTAAGAGTATATATTTTCTCATAATTAACATTTCAACAAAGCACAATATTAAAAGTAAATCAAATAGAGAGCGAAACAAAAAAATAAAATTTGTGTTATAATAGTTTAAAAGAAAACAATACTGTCAGTTCTAGTTTTTAAGTCATTTGACTGGGAAAATTTTGTCAAATTTGATAAACTGTGTATCAAGTTGTCAGCATGTCAGTTAAGCTTTACCATAAATATCACTTCCTTAAAGCCATGTTTCCCTTTCTACTTCCAAATCACTTCCAAAAAAAAGGAGTGGGAGAACTGCTTGTTCTGTCAACATGTTTAGATTACATGCATTGCTTGCAAGATGAGTCCAGTGTGACCTTGAGATTAAGTTTTGAACCAAGGTCATAATATCTTTTTTCATAAGTAATTTGACTACAATTACCATTTGCGATGGCAGCAATTTGATCCTCAGATCACCTTTTTATCTGACATAGTGAAATGTTGTTGTTTTTTCTAAATGGAGTTCAGTCCTCATCCTGGCTTATCCTGGTTCGATGCTCGGCCCCTACCGTGACATGCCATTTTTTTAGGTAATATTTCCTTTTCATTGCTTACATTACAAGCAGGCATATTGGAGTCTATACTGCTGCTTCACCTCCAGTGTTGTGAACACCTTTCTGGTTAGTCCTAAGGTGTGCCAGTTCCTAATGACATTAGCGTGTATGCTATCTGTGTAAATTTCTTGAGGGGTGATAATGCTAGTATGTAACTGTGGTTCTCTAAACCTCTACATATCTACTGGGATTCCTTGCCATTCACACCCTGCACCGACCTAATAATAAATTGTGTGTACTTTCCTACTTTTCAGTTCTTATCAGACAATAAGCTAGAGAAACAATTCATAATCAGCAAAAAAAAATTCTGCTTATCTTAAACTGATTGGACCAGTGATAGAAAAAGCCAGGTTTTAGAGGTTTAACCAAATCTAATTGGATAACCTTTAAATAATGCCAACAAGACCTAAGAGCTCAGCCATGTGGGATATTTATATGTAGACAAAGACATATGTCTAGCAATACCAATGGAACTGTTGATATTTAAACAGGAATAATGTGTCTAAACATTGGTGTTACTCCCAATGTGCTACTAAATGTCAGCTTGTGAATGCTACTTTCTGGAAAAGGCTACACTGTACATTTCACCAGTATGGCATGTTTATGAAACAGTCTCAGTGCCCTTCGGTTCTCACTCAGAGGAGAAAGTCAATGTGAGCAACGATCTGAAATGAGACTGAACCAGATATCACTAATCAGAAACACTTTGGAATGGGGAAACAGAAAAACCCCAGAGGAGACCTGTTTTAACTAATGAAACATGCCAAACTCTGCACAGACATTAACCCAAGCTCAGGACTAAATATAGAACCCTGAAGCTATTAGGCATTAATGCTTCCCACTGCAACAATAACCTGCCCACAACTTCAATAATACCAGATTTGTTGCATATTCTGAAAAAACATTTAGTATTAGAATGAATCTATTATTGTGCATATTCAAATACTTTCTCATAATATTTGGTCCAGGTGAAAGTTCACTTTATAAAAACAGCACCTGAATTTCTAACAAATGTATAATATGACAGAGTATTGTTTTCCTTAAAAAAATCCTTAAATTAAAAAAAGGATTGTGATTATGTAACTACAGCATTAAACACATAAAACTTTAATCAGATCCTATTTTGCTTTTTACTTTTAGGATTACAATAATCACACTGCAAAACATACAATAGAATGCAATATACAATTTGACAATGTGCTCAGGCCTTTAAGATCTTTAAGCAAAACATTTCACAAATGATGTATAACCTAAATAAAATCAGCATTAAAAATGTCTAACCATGGACACAGAACTTTGGTTTCACTGTTTTCACCATACACTTAATGTTAACATTTCTTTGGCACTCCACCTACTGCACCTCCTTGTACTTTAAAATGTTATACATTTTTACATGTTATACATTAAACAATACAAAAGTTCTGCTTCACATTTTTACTAGCATCTCATGGTATTGATTCAGCATTTTTGTGAACAGATCCATTTTTTAACAGGTTGCATATGATTTTCTGTATGTTTTTGGACAACAAAGCATTGTTTTTGTGTGTGTTATTGCTCTTAATGCTTTTTGATGTCCATCATCTCAGAGCCCTGTTTTGTTTCTCTGTAAAATTAATTTTGTATGTCATTTGAATTGCTATAATAAACTATAGAAATAATCTTAAATTTAAAGTACAACTGCAGATTGTTTGTTATAGGACCAAGTTACTTATTATATAAGATAAATTAGTAATCTTATTTACTTTAATGTATTACAACAATTTGTAACCCAAAGTTCAACCCTATATAGCAGTGCTTTTCTACCACTGCTCTATAATTGTACAACGAAAGGTAGTCAAAATGATTTCTGACTGTTGTCAAAATGATTGCTAGAAATTAGATTATTAATAACACTGAATTACAAATTACAAATTTACAAATTCTCCTTATAAACCAGGATAACTGAAAGGCTCCTTCATTTCTTTCTTTGTAACAGCCTGTGTTTTCTGCATTGTCTGCAAAATAGCATACTAATTATTTAAGTCAGAAAGTTTTATTTTCTATAGTCTATTGATTTATAGAGTGATATTTATGAATAGCTCGACAGATCCAGCAAATTGAAGTCTTTGAGCAAGACCTTGCATTGAAGGCCTTTTTTCTCTGGATAACAATATTGGGTGTTGTGTTACAACTAAATGCATTTTAACAATCGGAGTGATATTTGAGCTGGATAACTGGTTAGCCATCAGAGAATATTTTTTTTGCGCAATTATGAAATTATGACTTTGTTTTGGTTGACGTCATGACAAGATTCACAGCTATTTAGGGATGATTGTGAATATTTACTGAGGTGTGAAATACTTTAAGTAAAAAAAATGCCAAAGGCAAACATATTATCTGTTATAGAGTCTGTTTTTAGAGAACCAGGTAGTTTGATACAGCTTGTTAACAATGTTCTGAAGGTCTTGTGTCTGTTAAATGCAGCTTGTACACCAAAGCATACAATAGTGATAAGAATGTACTAATGTACCACTTTTCACCTTAAAATAATCACACAGTGAATGTATTTCTAGCCTCTTGGATAACATTAGTAGTGAATTAGCTGATCATGTTTGCTGGCAAAATCTTGTGCTTTTCATGGTAATTACACCAATACTTTTACAAATCCTATATTATAAAACATTAAAAAGAATAAAATACTGAAAATAGTATTTATAGGAAGTATATAAAATATGATTTACAATTTTTATATAATTTTTATACAATTTACAAACATAGCATAGCAAACATTATATCATAGCTAAATATTAGCCATCTTTACATCATAAAATATTCTGTCCTCACAAAACCTGCTTCATTGAAAAAGCTGAACAACACTGAAATCTTCCACTCCCACTCATTAGTATTGGTTGAATCATTTTGAAAAAATTAAAATGTGTGAACAGTTTACCTCATTACATTATTAAAAAAAAGTTATTGGGAGGCTTAGAAATCAGTTCAAATCTGCAATAGAAAACATGATCATGATCATGCAGAGCTTCTTAATTTCAGCTCAACAATAACAGCCAGATCTTTTTTCCTATTATAGTGCTTGCTGTATCTCTGCCTATGTTTTCATTAAGAGGAAAATAAAGAATCATATCACTGTTATTACCCCCACATTTAACCTATTATTAACACAACATTTAGTTAACTATTATATTCTTATATGTCTGAGAATTTTTTTCCCAGAATGTTTAATTATCAATCTATATCAATATCACATTTTATTTGTCACATACACATACATATCATCCTAGTGCATTTTCTGTATATGTACAGGTAATTATAACATAAATGTTTCACTATTGTTTACTTTAAATTTATGCAATACAATATTAAAAAACATTCAGTTGTTCTTTAAGAGCTCCTGTGATATAGATTTAAGGTTCTTGGCTTCTTAAAATTGTTCGGCTTGGAACCTAAAGTTTACTAAAATAGCCTTTTAATTTGTAAAGCTGTACTTGAAACTTTACAGTGCAACTACATAAACTTTCTTCACATTCTTTCTACAAGTATACTTTACACACTTTCTACACATTAGGCTTCAGTTTTTGATTGGAAGTTGAACTAATAGTAAGCTAATGCTACTGTCGATCTACTCCTTTCTGTATTATGATTATGATGGTTTATATGTTTAACTAGAAAATTTATCAATTTTGTTTAAATCTAGTCTGATGCTGATTTTTTTTTTCTTTTCCCTTCCTCATTTTCCAGATTCATGTAAACACAAGTAACATGTAAATATTAAACAATCTTGTTTAATCATTGAATTAAATAAAGCTATTATACATAAATATATATTCATATAAAATATACATGACTCTTGATCTTGATCTTATTCATTTTAAACATGGCAGACATTTAAACAAAACATTTGATCTTAATTTTTTGAAAAGAAAAAGAACACAAATGAGAGAACAAAAAGAAAAAAAATGAGAGCTGAATAATTAATTGACATGCATAAGTGAAATGAACAGTGGAAAACTTACTTGGATATCTGTAGTAGAAGTCATTCTCAATGTCACTCGTTATATTGTGTTTAGCTTTAAATTCAACCCAATGAGTATCTGCTTCTTCATTATAGCGCACGAACACCCCGAACAGGATGATCATGGCGCTCTGCCACACAAAGCACACGGCTGGCAGAGTAAATCGGATGTTGGTGTTTTTGGGCCCATCGCAGTAAGGCACGATGCAGTTGCCCATTCTCGCGCGTGCACGGAGAGACAGACGTATGCGTGCCTGCGCACCTGGCAGCCCCGCTACCTTTTAAAGCGCGAGCGCGGGGGTGGGTCCCGCGCGCGCAGAGCGTCACAGACAGCGGCTTTTCCCGCCACCCGCACGTAAACCAAGTATGAGTACTTTCACAGATGTGATTATTAGGAGGGTGAAAGTTGTAGGAAATGTGTGCTTTGGTCTATTTCATATGAAATTAAAGTGATAGCCTGCGGTCCACAGTCTGGGTTCTTAAAACTATTCCAATATTGATGCGTTAACAGATTATTTACCAGCATATTCATTGAGATAAACGATTTATTTGCTTCACTTTTCACCAATGGAAAACAAACAGTGTGCAAAATATTAGTATTATACACTCTCAGAAGGGCATGGAACCCTCACAAGCATAGTACCTTCAATGGCATGGTATCTTAACGGTCATGGTATCCTCGAAGGCATGTTAACCTCACGGACATGGTACCCTCATGAACATTGAACCCTCACAGACATTGTACTCTCCTGGGCATGGTACCCTTACAACATGGTACATGGTACCCCATGGTATCACACTATTTTCAAATTTCTACCTGAACAATACACAGTACAAACAATTGTACCATTAATATTCTCACAATTTTTTCTAAGTGTATTTTTCTAAAAGATAAATGCTATTTAAGCATTTCTACTTGTGAGTAAATTACATTTTGGCTTCTAACTAAATTGGTTCAACAACCTGAATTGCGAATTGTAATCTTTATAGAGCTCCACTGGTGTTCTTTCAGAAACATGGCATTCTTCTTCTTCTTATTATTATTTTTTAACTTAAGAAAACTTTATGTAAAATGGTCACTAAAAACATTTATCTCCAAGCTTGGAAACATCAAGATCATCAAGCATTTAAAAACCCCACAAATAATAATAACAATAATAGTGATAACACAAACAATGATTTAAAAGCGTTAAATAATAGCTGCTGAAGAGGATCGTCTCACAGCTTCAGGGGGCAACATCTCATTTTGAGCTCGGGTTACTGTCTGTGTGAAGTTTTACACATTCTCACTGTGTATGTGACGCTTTCATTAGGAGCTCTTGTTTCCTCACACTTCACGTAATACTTGGAGTGGACTGTATTGTTCCCAGGAAATGACATGAATACACCACAGACTTCACCAGGATAAAAAGTTTACTGATAATGTATAAGATGTCTGATATCAGGTGGTTCATGTCTTAAAGAATAAAACCCACATAGACTACACACACCCGCATTCTATGAATGACTATGTTTAGCCATGGGCATGCTACATGATTACATGACCTTTTCCAGTAAGTAGCATTACTATCATAATTCAAGGAGACAGTATACACAAGACCAAAACTGTAAACATGCAAGACAACCATCAACCATTTTAACAAAAAAGAAATTAAGTTTTTCCATTATAGTGTAATGTGATAGATGCAAGCTATCAGATGCACAGCACAAGAAATAGACCAGGATGCTGCGAACAGATGACACAGGTCTCTTCTGATTAAGCTTGCCTTGGTTACAAAAACCATCATCTGGAAATAATATGCATTGGTGGCAATGGGATTAATTAAATCAGCCTTTTAAAAAAGAGAGAAAAGGCAGTGATACTTATTTAGAAAAAAATAAATATTGTAATTGTGAAAGAAAACCCAGACAAATATTTTCTCAGGTATTTGTTCCCTTACAGATCAGCTTGTTCAACTACAGTCTTCTAATGCACATATTACATCAGTGATGCTTTATAAAGCTCTGCACAGATGTTCACTTGGTATGTGTAGCTGTTTAGCTACAGTTATGGAAAAGCCACAGACTCCAGCATTTAAGTTGTAAAGTCAGAAACATAACAGTAGGAATTCAGAGGGAAATGCAGCCTTGATATTTTGAGGAGGTCCTTTTTTTAATTGGCATTAGGATAAAACATGAACAAACAGAACATAAAAATGCCTGCAATCAATTATTCACTTATATAAACACTAAAATAGATTTAATGTTTTAGTCAACTGTATTTAGGATTTTAAAATGAAAGTACTACAATTTTCATAATCATTGTGAACCAACAATTATGTAAATAACAGTTTAACTTTGTTTGGGTAATAATTTATACAATATTTATAAATTCTGTTACTTTTACTTTAAAATATGAAATACGCTTTACAAAATTCTTAAATGTATATAAGTGTTTGTACCAAATATCAAAAACAGCATAATTGTGGATAATACTGTGTTCTGATCAATAAGGACTTGATTAACAGTCCAGCACTAACAAATCCTGGTTCAAGCTCATGATTCCATGCCAGCGAATATGCCAATGGTTGCAAGTATAATAGACTAAAATGTTAATCTATGGCTTAATGCATTAATAATATTAATGCAAACAATGACATAATACTCAGTTAGACAATAAAATGTAGTAAAATATTGCTTCTTTTTGACATTTTATAGGTAGGGGTTAGTTATCTGCTTATTTCTTTTGCCCCTATCTGTTTCATAATAGCTCTTTAGTAAAGTTAAGGGACTTTTAGAAAAGGATAGTGTATTGTTTTGCAGTCACATGTCTGTGTAAGCTTTGTACACCGAAAGAGCTGCAGATGATCTGGAAGGCAGGGCATTTTTGATCCTCCAGGGAGACACTAGGCGTGTAAAGAGTAGTGTAACACCTAAAGAGTGATGATATAATACTGGTCATTGTGCTAGTACCAGGTTTAAAAAACCATATACCACCCACAGGGCATTTCATTAGGGGTCTTTTACCTGTACTATATTCATTTATTCATCTCTACCACCCCACACAAACAGAAACCTGAGCTATAACCAAAACAGAGACCATGTAGATGTGAGCAACACCACTAACTGCTCTGATACCTTGCTCCTCATGCAACATTTAGTCAGTTTTAATTGAACCCAGGTGTGTTTATTCACACGGCTTACACACTGGTGTCAGAAAATGAATTAATGATACAGTTTTTTTGTACATGAAAGTTAGCTAAAATGCACAAAGTAGCGCAAGACAAATTGAGTGCTGTAGAAAAACAATATATTATACATAAAATAAGTGACATTTATTTTTTACGTTTATTTATATAATTTGAACAATATTATTAAACTCCATGCATTGCTAATTTCCATTTCCAGATTTCACAGATTTCTATTTACTGTTTGTTTACATTTTGTGTAACCATGTTTCTAAACTATTGGCTTATTTGATAAGTTTACACAAATATTTCCGTTCTTTTACTATGCACAGCTTGTACTAATCCTTCTCTAGAAACTTTATTAGTTTAATGATCATTTAGAATGAACATGAAGGTAAAGCATGTAGTTACTGTTGGGATGCACTACTGTAGAAGTTTTGCTTTGCTGTTTTGATAAAGTGTGTTAAAGTATCTGGTTAATGGGATTAAAAATGGGATTAAAAATTATTTTTCCCCCCCTGAAGAGACAGGGGGTCATCCTGTTTCACTGGTCCCAGTTCAAATCTCAAGCTCAAGTTAAAGTCTGTGCAGTGTTTCTATAGATGTTCACCCTGTGCCCAAGTTAGTTTAAAGATAGTCTAAAGATTTTCCTAAAATATGATGACAGAGTGTTAATAAGAAGTTATTGAGTGTTTGGACGAGGGTGTGTGAGGGCCGGCATCCTTTTTAAGGTGTATTCCTGCCTCATATGCACTGTTTCTAGGATAAGCTCTTGGTAAAGTGAAGATGGAAGTAAATGAGTATGAACAAAGTTTATATGGACTTCCTAAAACACAGACAAGAGCAAAGGAAATACTGAAATACAACTGCATTAATGTTAAGTAGCATGTGACCAAACAATTATAAGCTACTAATAATAAAGTTGCATAATAATGTGTGGTAATGACAGACTGGCCATGTTAACCATTTCAGACGCACAGTTTAATGTTAAATTTAATCTAATAGAATGGTTTCTTTAGGATTTCTGCTTTCTGAGGTTGCAGACTTCTCAGTGCTGCTTTCTTAACTCGCAGTAATACTTTCTTTCGGCTTCTCCCATTAGGGGTCGCCACATCGGATCATCCTCATTCATGATCCGCATGTTCGATTTTTGCACATGTTTTTACGCTGGATGCCCTTTCTAACGCAACCCTCCCCATTTATCCGGGCTTGGGACCGGCACTAAGAGTGCACTGGCTTGTGCAACCCTATTGGCTGGGGTTGGTTCCCTGACCGGGAATCGAACCCGGGCCGCGTCGGCCGAATCCTAACCACTAGTTAGGTGATTGGCAAAAAAAACCTGGCCAACAGCGCCTTGTTGTGGATGAAAAGCGGCATTGCATGCTTTAACTAGAATTAACATTTTAGTAACGCTCTCTATTCCTTACAGAGAAAATAGAAAGTAATTGATCATAACTTCAGTATTACCCATCATAATCAGAAATCACTTAAACAAGACATTCCTTCGTGTTAACTCATCAAATATTCTCATCACTTTTGCTTTCCGCTCACATTTACCTGGAATTTTACAGCAGAGATAGTACTTTCCATCTACAATGCGTCAAATAAAACTCTAATATCTCGTGTGTAATCTTACGTATGTAGCACTTTATTTTGTCTTCTTTCCCCCAATGGTAAAACACGAGCAGTGTATATTCCTGACAAAGTATAAAAAGGCGGTTTGTGTAGTTGACCAATATGGCAAAATGACCAAACTGTAAAGAAAATAAGTTTTGCCATGAAATAGTCAATAAAAAAACCAAATAATTCAGGTATATATATTTTATTGTCCTCTGCTGCCTTTAAGGAAACACTTGTTATTATAGACAACATATTGAAACACACACAACTACATAGAGCTTTAAACCACATTCAGCACTCTGCTCTGGTCAACTGCTGTTTATGAAGGTTACAACAATTTGTTTTTCTAAGTCAGAAAACTCTTCATCACTAAGAAGGTGTCTCTGAACTATAGCTTTGACTCCATCCTCGTCCAAGCTCTCATAATCCTGACTGTTTTTGAACGGAAGATGTCCGGCCAGTTCACACAGGGCCACGTTAAAGGCTGATTCCTCTTTCGCTCCAAAACAAGACACTCGTGGCCAGATGTAGACACGCAAACCGAAGCGCATTGACAGCTCGGATGTGTGTTTGTAGTCCGGGTGGGAGCCTCGGGTCATGTAAACATTGTGGGCGATATTTCTCTCTACGAGATGGTCGGTGAGTTTGCAGATTGTGGCGGCGAGGGCGCACGTGTCCTCCTGGCCGTCCGTGTAAAACATGAAGGCTTTGGGGAAGTCTATAAGCCGGTAAAAGCTCTTCGTGGGGAGGATCGGTTCTGTTCGGGCTCGCTCGACCCGTAATGAGTGATTTAAGTAATATCCGTGAAGGTGCAGGTGATTAACGGAAGCAAACGCCCCGAGACTGTTAAATCCGACTCTGTATCCAAGATCGGCGCTAAGAAACATAGACTCGATCCCGATTTGGAGCGCTAAAGGGGTTAAGATCTGAGGATGGCACCGGGAAGGTTCGGGGAGAAGCAGACAGTGACCAAACTCTAACGGGCTCACGTTAATGATCACAACACACGTTCTCGGTGATGACGTCACTTCCGCTTTGTGCATCCCAAACAAGATTTCTGCCGAATTGATTTGATTAAAGTGGAACTGTTTCGGGTCGAACTGTTGTCTGATGCTCGTGATTTCCTGAGGTTTCCTCCTTTCGATGCCTCTCTGAATGTTGAGCTGAGCGACATATCCACACTTACCGGCTAACACTCGAGTCTCCAAATCGCCCAAATTATATCTAAAAAGCCCGCAGCTCATCTTCTCCTCCCAGCCGCTTTTCAGGGCGACATCAAACCTGGAAGCAGCAGGAGTCTCTCCATCGAGCCGGCTCACGTCGTACACGAAGTCCTTGTCGGTGTAAGTGAAAATGTGCTGCTGACCCTCCATGGCTGTACATGCAAACGGAAGCTCTTTCAGGCTTTAAATGTCACTGTGGGTGGAATAAAAATGAACACTTGTGAGACATCGGGGAAACATCTGGTGTAAAACCGGTTCCGGGTTCACCACGTGTATTACACGTATAATTTATGATTGTCCACTGTGGCGACCCCTAATGGGAGAAGCCGGAAGAAGAAGGAGGAGGAGAAATAGATTACACTTCTAATTCATCCTAAGTCAACCAAAACCCAATTCTGGGAGGGTTCACCGGAGAATCATATCTCAACACATCCTCATGATTTGGTTTCATGATTGATTCCGGAAAGCCTTCTTAGTTGCCAAATCTGCACGTATCTTCTTAGTATCAAATCTGATACATACATATAAATAAATGATCAATACGTTTTGTCGCTTACAATCTAATATATATATATATATATAATTAGAGAGAATGGAGACGGATGATCCGCTGTGGCGACCCCTAGTGGCAGCAGCCGAAAGCAGAAGAATAAAATATATTTCGGAGACCTGGCAACACAAAGGTTTCATTTCCGTCCTCACGTCATTCTTACCACCGCTTCTATTGGTCCGGTGTTTGTGGTTTGCCACGTGGTTTTCCTAAACCACTATGACACCTGGAGTGTGTGAGAAGGTGAACAGTATCTACTCAACGCATAGATTGTGTTTGTTTATGAGTTTATTTTACTGTGGTCCATCGATATTTCTATAAAAGCTTAAACCTATAAAAAACCCTTCAGTCGCAATGAACGTGATGTAGCTTCGGTGAAGACAGCGTGATCACAAACACTTTCTGTATTATACAGAAGCACTACATGACACAGTGATGGATAATTTAATTGGAATGCAGGACAGTACAACAAAACAAAACAAAACTAAAAAATCAGTACATATAAGTGGTAGAAAAATACATATTTGGTCTCTACATTTTTATTGTGAAGAACCATCTGAAAGATCCAGCTTGGTATGACCAACTTCTTAAGGTGAAATCAACAGGCTGAGCTTGTCAAGCTAGTTTGAACTTAAGTCATTTATCATCCTCTTTATCCTAGTCAGTCTAGTAATGAATTCAGAACTTGTACTGCAAACACTTGGTGAGGCACAGAAATACACCAATCAATTACACAGCAACATGATACCCGGATTCACAACTAGGGCCACTTTAAAGTCACCAACGCATTTAACAAACCCGTGTAGAGACAGAAGGAGCATGTGAAACTCCCGCTGTATTAGCCGAGGGTTCTGGTACCCACAGTATTTTCTTCAAAATAACTACATTAGCAGTAATTCGGAAACCGTCACCAGCAGGTACCAGCTGAAAAAGAAAGTCTGCCAACTCAGCCTGTATTGGAATAAGATTAATTTTTCAGCAGGGGATAAAAACACCACTTAGAAAGAAGCGGTTGGAATTCTGCTTTCACCTCAGCATAAATCACGGTTTAAAGGGTGATATTAAATAAGTAGATCTGATATACAGATTCTCATCCTTGCAGCCTATTTTAATTTCAGTCTTGATATCTGTTAAAAAAAAAATAGTGCTCTGGTTGTGGGTGCATCCACTAGCAGAGTTCTAAAGAAATAAATGTTTACTGAGATTACATTTGAAAAGAAGATATGCAAATTTAGAATTAAGACTTGTAGTGAGATTCCTGTGTATGGATAGACCAATTATGGCTGAAATTCTCCACCGGTTTTGCCATCGTTGCTCCTAATAAGGCCATGTTCTAGAGCTAAGTCTAGGCAGCGCTGGGCTGCTCTAGTGACCGGAGCCCTGCTAGCTTCAGTTCCTTTAGCCAGGACAGAGAGGATCTCCAGCACCTCACTTTCCATTAGTTTTTCAGCTAGACTCCTTTCTGCCTGCATCAGGTTCATCGTGATGACAGCACCACGGTGACACAGATCCTGGCTGTCACTCAGCAGCAGAGCCTGCAGGATCTCCAACCAGTGACTGGTCTAAAACGAAGAACAGACATGAAGAGAATTACTGAGCTGTAAAGAAAACACTTTCTACAGACCGCTAGCTATGCAAGAGGCAAAATGATGTCTTGGTAAACCCTCGGTCAATAAGTTTAGTCAAGTCCTAAATATCTTTGGTTGCCTTCAGCATATAAATTAAGGCTATTCATGTATGTGGGCACATTTCTGGCCACAGTATATCTTATAATAATATAAATACAAAAAACGTATATGTTGAATGCAAGTCTATCTAATCCTTTGTGTATTGTCATAGCCCCAGGTTACTGCTCCAGTCATATCTACTCTTAATGCAAATCGGTTTGTTGAAAGTTATCAGAGAAAGTGCCTTAAAAAGACATTGTTGTGCATACAAAACCCACAACTTTCCCTTATGATGATGTCCCTCTTATAAAGAATGCTTTACATACATTTGGCCTTAGCGTTCCAGTTATAATGAATTATTTTTAACCCCTAGCACCATCCCTGCATGTTTTAAGCATACAGTTGTCCAGCCTTTGCTCCAAAAACACAACCTTTATGTGAAATAACTATTCTCTCTCTATTTATAATCAATATTTTTCAACTGCAAAATTTTAGACAGCTTTGAGGACGAATATACTGAAACAGCTTACTGTGCTGGGGATCCTTGCACACAGCTCTGGCATTTCTCCAGTGAGCACTGCCAGGGTTCCTGCAGCAGCCTTCCTCAGTCTCTCATCATCCTCCCCACTGTACAATACCAAGAGTTTTAGTCGGTCACTGTCTGTATTCAGGTAGAGTTTCTGCACCTGAGGAATTTGCAAACAGAAAACCACAGATTGCAACATAAAAACCAATAAAAGAGAAATTGGGAAGCACTAGGGTCAGAGTGTTAGGGTTTAGGAACATGCCAACACACCATTTAATAATATTGTAAAACTGAGATGTACCTCGGGATTTAAGATCAAATTACACATGCACTCAGTGGCTGCTGCTCGCACCAAGTCATGCTCCTCAAACATGTAGCCCTCCACTTTAGGCACGGCTTTCTCCTTAATTAGCTTCTGTCTGATATCCAAAACAGGTGAAAATTGATCAATGCTCTCTCTCTCTCTCAGCTAACATTTAAAATGACATGTTTTAACCCATGATTGTAATTTTACAACTCTCATGGCCTGCCAGTGTGTTCATGTATTGTTTTGGACTAACCGAAGTCTGTCACTAATGCCAGCTAGATTAGTAAGTGCCATCAGAGCCTCAAAGTTCTGCAGCAGAGAGCAATCCAGAGCCAAGAGATTCACAAGAGGACGCACCACTTCATAAACCTGCAAAAACAGCAATCATTAAAATGTGTCAACCTTCACAGTTCCATTAAAGTTTCCGTCCAAGAAAAAAAAAAGAAACAGATTAAACTATAGCAAAAATAAGTGCCAATAAAATGTTCACCAGGGAAAGTGTTTTATTTTTTTTTTTTTAATCATAAGCTTAAATAAATACATATATTTTAGTAGTTTAAATAATATATGAAAATGTGATCATATATTATTATTGTTTTATGAATATAATGAATTTTGAATCAGAATAATACAATTTTGTCTTACCCTCTCCCCAGGAAAGGCAATCTCAGGATTTGAGGTGATGGCAATTCTGGCCAGTGCTTGTGCTGCTTTGATTTTACCCACATCTGTGCTTTCTGAGGCCAGCGGTAATAATGCCTGCATGATCATAAAGACATTTTAATCAATACATAATTAAATAATTAGATGGTATCTCATATCACTTTAGAAAGAATTTAGAAAATATTTTGCTTTAGCTAGTGGTGGGGGATCTTCTTACTTTTCCTCCACCCTGTGCCACTACCATTCCCCGATCTTCTTGGCGTTCTACTAGAGCCAGGAACACCCTAAAAAGTTAGGGAAAATAAATAAATAAATAAAAATAAAATGTTATTAGGAAATGCTAAAGAGTGTGAGAAATGAACTGCTATCAGCGTTCACAGTGTATCTGAGCAACATATACTTCATATTACATGTGGGGTTTTTTATCAAATCTTTATGGTAGGCAATTATTCTGTATCAAATATACACACCTGGCAATACTTTCTCTGCATGTATCAGTGAGAGCAGGACTTTCTTGTTTAACCATGCACACCAAAGCTGAAACCACCCCTGCCTCCAAAAGCTTGACCAAACGCTCCTCCACAAAAGGCTTTGCATCCTGCAGACCAACAACTTTATCAATTTCTCATTTGCATTCCTAAATGATAAAGATTACTAAATGTTTTATTAGTTGATACCTTTGGATGCTCCTCTGGTACATGCTGTTTGGCATATTTGGCCAATTCTACTAACTGAGGATCCGGCTTCTCGACATCATAACTATTGGTGCAGTTTACCAGCGTAGACCCAATAGCAAACAGTACTGTTTTATCTTCAGACTACAGGAAGGAAAAGGGAATGAATGCATGTGGGATAAAAATATCATATTCCCCCTTTTACTGATAAATAGACACATGGGAAAAATATGCATTAAAAAAATGATTGCCTAATGGAAATATCCAGAAAAGTATTGGTGCCTGCTGGCATATGACACAGAACACTGTGTGCCCTTATGAATTTAATGCCATCATTCTTACACAGGACACATTTTGCATTCACCTTAGCCAGCTGAAACATGGCCTGAAGGGCATTCTTATCCTCCACCAAATCCTCCTTCACATCAGCATCAAAGGTTAGGTAGGCCAGGCCTTCGACGGCCCAGCGCCGAGAGGTCGGTGGAAGAGAATCATTGCATAGCCACCTGCAAAAATATCACACATTACAGAAAGCTATTGTACCCCCTCTTTTTGCGCACCTCAATGAGTTTAAAACCAACAATAAAATGTACAGTCTAGTGATCATTTATGATGTGAACTACCGTATTTTCCGGACTATAAACCGCTACTTTTTCCCAGGCTTTGAACCCCGCAGCTCAAACAATGAAGCGTCTAATTTATGGATTTTTCCTGGGTTTTTCCTGAATTCAAAGCTTCAAGCCAAAAAACTGAGCCCCATAACATTAGACCAATGAAATTGCCGAACGGGTTCAGGTGAACCAATGAAATTATTTATATTAAATCAGATGTGCTCTCACTGAATCGGGCCGCACCGCATCATAAATATGGATGATGTTCCACCTGCTGCTCACTCGGACTGTCTACAGGAAACGTGAATCATTCGTCACACTGAAAACAACCGGGCATAAAAAAAACGCACTTCACCTGTGTTCTGAGCTGCACGGCATCGGGAGAAAAGCTTCACCGATGGTGATTTTTAAACGCACGACGACGCCAAAAGAAAAACTCCTGAGAGAAATTGTTGTGAAAGGAAGGAGGGAGACAGTGAACAATGACTTTCTTGGTAGGCTACTGTTTAGATACAAGTCGTGTAACAGACACTGTCTTTCATTAAAGCCTGTGTAAAGTTAATTAGTTTCAATGTAGGCTTATAGACAGGTGCGGCGTAAAAATCTTTGTAAAATTCAGTGGGTGCGGCTTATATTTGGGTGCGCTTAATAATCCGGAAATTACGGTATTGATCATATTGCTCATATCCAAACAAATCTAAGGAAGAATGGCCAAAATAAGCAGCACATAAAATACTGGAAATAGAAACTGTATATAATATAACTCAAATATAAATATAACTCAGATAAAATCAAAACTTTGACCTCTCCTCTCTAAAATACAAAAACATCATGCAGTTTCACTTCTACACAAGACTTTAAATCCTTGGACAATATTTCAGTATTGCAAAAAATGTTAATATTTCACTTTAGGCAAACATCTCAATGTGTCTTCTTATCAGTTTTAATATGCTTAGAGATGAAAAACATACTTCCTGCACTGTTTCGCAAGTTTGAGCGTTGACCCCTCTGCAAACTGCTTCATGCTGAAATCAGTGCCTCCAGCTGAGCCAAGTTTACACAATCCCTGTAAAACACCACATATAATCCAGACTCAAAACATGACCAGTGTATTTGTTACTTGGTACTGACATATGGATGAATATGAGATATTCTTCCCAGCTATTTGCACCAATACACATTAAACAACTTAGAAAATGGAATCACAACCAAATTTAGCAAAAGGTTAAAATATTCTTAAAGTAATTTACAGTCAAATTTAACTAGTACAATATTACTAAAAATATCACTTTTTGCATGGATTATTCCTTTCATGGATAATCCATGCATTTATTTTATTTTGAGGGAATATTCTGGAGTTGACTGTATGAATATACTTTGCCTTGTTTGTTTAACATGTTTGGCCTCAATTGCAGGTGAAATTAACTTTAGATCTGATTTAAAAAATAATAATAATAATGCAAATGCACTCTGATTTGTATATTCGATTCATTAAAAAGGATTTACTGTCTTAAATAAACTGGTTTTTGTACAGTACATACAAACTGCAAAATTCTAAACAGGAGCTTACATCACTTGTTAGGCAGATCCAGTGCAAAACGAAATAGGCAAAATTTAAAAAACGACATGTACTAGCGGATTTGCAGTTATTATTAGGGGCAATGGGAATATTATTGCATTATTTTAAGAAACTAAATCACCAACGTGGTGTTAGTAAATACTCACCACAAGTGCTCGAACCCGTATCTGTTCATTTTCGCTCTTCTTGTAAAGGTCTTTCAGAAGTGCCACTCCATTTGCTGTGATGAAGGACGCTCTCTTGGCCTTGCCCGCAGCATGGATGAGTGCCTCTACCGCTACCTGCTGATGGGTGACATTCTCAGAGGCACACAAAGAAATGACAGCATCCATCATGCCTGACATCTCCAGCGTACGGTTTCCCACATCACTGGGGCCTTGCAGCAACACTGACACAGTCTGTATTGCACGGAGTTTGCTTTCCAAGCCCGAGCCTTGGAAATGGTACCTACACAGAAAGCACACTTTAACAAGTAACCCTAAATCTAACCCATTTGTGATGACTAGAAGCAAATAAATTTTCCTTCTCAGTCAAAATTTTCATCACGGATATACTCACTGGATATAATCCTCACACAGCTTATTAAAGTTCTCCCTCTCTTTGTCACTCTTCAGATCAACATATAACTTATTAAGCAGGACAGAGCAGTTCATAGATGTATTGTCAGTGAGAGGTGGTCCATCCATTATCTGAGGAACAGTCCCTGCCACTTCAAGAATCTTTTTTAGGCCTGTAGGACAGACAGTTGAAAATAGAGGCATAAGAAACTCCTCTACCATGCCTGGGAACATATGCTGCATAATGTGATTCTAATAAGAAATTAAATGCATAATGCACTTATTTGCACATGCTGTCCATGGTCACAAATGTGTGTCTTAATTTTAACCACATGCTGTACGGCTCATTACCTTGATCAATGACCCACAGGCTAAGGGAATTGTCTGGGTTTTTCTGAGATTTCCGGGGCACCTGTTTGACCAGGAGGTTGATAGCACTGTCACGTCCAGGCCCAGACACACATGATGCAGGTAGCATGTCAATAAGATGGTGCAGCATGGAACGCAGCTCACGGGATGGTTCTACCTCACAGAAGCAAAAGGACATTTCTACATGGACACTGTCTTATACACTCCATACTGATACTAAAGAATAAAATTGAGCTTAAGAATATAAAGAGGAAATCCATTATACAGTATATTAGTCCAAAGCCCAACACATATATCACATATATCACACATATACCAAGACATATGTTTGTGAAAATAAAAAAATGTAAAAACATTTTAATAAATGCTTAGCATTTTTGACTACGATTTAAAGAATAAATGCATAGATCACAAATGCACGCATAAATGCAAATCTGTGAGCTGTAATAGTATCACGATCTACAAAAATTTATTCAGAATAAAAGTACATAAAGCTGACAAAAGCAAATATACTACTATTCTATATTTTTTATTTTTCCTCTACTCTATAAACGCCCACTAATTTGTGGCATTTTATGCTTATTAAGCACAAACCTCTTCTTTCCTTGTACTAAAAAAAACAATGAAATCACTGTTCCTCAAAACTTAAACAGTGATGTGAGCAAGTATTCCTGTATGCATGTTTCAGAAACAGGTCAAGAACCTCACTCACCTGGCAGTATAGCCTCATCCTTCCCCCTGACTTCCTTATTCATACCCTGGGTAAGAGCCTCAAACATCACCTGAAGCAGGTGACAGGCAGAGAGAGATACAGAGGAAACCGCAGAGCCCATGACACCACACAGCTTGTCCATACCCACTTCATTCACAATGGCCATGGTCTGTAAGCAAAGAGGGATTTGCATTTGCAGCTCCTGTACTTATCCACAAGCCATCTGTGGGATAAATGGATTTAAATGAAGTAATGTGAAGCTGCCAAGCCTGGCAAGTTCACACAGCACCTCACCCTGGACTGATGTCCTGTGCACAGGCCAACAAGTGTTCTGAGTGCTGAGAGGACAATGTCCTCCTGCTGAGATTCCAAAAGCTTCTGGAGGAGCTTCACACCGTCATTCCTGAAGATTTGCTCTGCTCCTGCATCTTCACGTGAGATCACCACCAGATTCTGAGCAGCCTGGGTAGACAGAATTTTGCACCATAGATGTCAAGGCAATGTCAATTTCAATGATTAATGACTTAGTGGCAAAGAGATTTAAAAACCTTCTGTCTTTCTGAAGCCTGTGCAGAGTTGTCCAAGAGGAGCTTAAACATCTGCTGAACACGAGAGTCTGTGGAGGAAAGCTGCGCAGCCTAAAGGAATGAAAGCATGTAAACAGTGTTGGCATCATGTGACAAAGCCTAAAACAGTGAAGAGAGTCAGTGATATGGAATAGATTGTTGGCTATAGTGTTCCTGACTTCTGCCCTTTTAATTATTTAACTCAGTGCCACTCTCCCAGACAATGACGTGGCAGTTACAGTATGAAATTGCTTCCTCTGATCCATCTGTTGATATGCACAATTTGTGATCTTTCTAACCCAGATATCAGAGCGAAGACCTCCTTTTTTGATCGGGCAAATGTGGGGTAAATATGCAACAGTCAATAATTAAAGTATAGTATGAAAGGTTTACCTGATTAAATTCCAAATCTAAGGTATACAACATGCTGTGGAATGCTGTTATAGAAAAATAATCAATGGCAGGTAATGTTGAATTCCTTTTTTAGATTTAATGTGTGTAACATCATACCTTTTAGAATTACCTCAAAATCAGTTAGTTTTTGTCATGAATGACATTATAGCAGCTATACACAGTCTTGTCCTGAATTTTTCTTAAGATACAAAGGAACCACATGGTCCTCGGGCTTTCCAGTTTCAGGATAGTGAAAATAATGTATTTAGTCTTAAATGTTGACTTTTACAAAGTGCTGACTCTGGAGACCCTTCCATGACGGTTAAACACAAATCTCCCTAAAACACATCACCATAACAATACAAACACTTTGTTATAAAACTTTGTTTAAAAACTAAACATTGTTTATATTTGTTTTAATGCAGAAATATTATGCTTTTTCCTTGTTAATGAAGTCATTGTGAATGATTTATTTTTATAGAGACAGCAACATATTAGACTTTACTATTCAAAAATGTTTCTGACTAATAAACCAGAAACATTTTGAATATATAAAATTTGTAGTGAAGTGAAACAGGGTTAAGGAAAAGCAGCCAACAAGCACTCAACACCTCTGAGATCTCCTTTAGATTGTTGGAAAACCATTCCATGTGACTACCTCATGAGACTGACTGAGAGAATGCCAACGGTGTGCAAAGCGGTCATCAGAGGAAACGGTGGCTACTTTAAAGAATAAATATTCTGGGTTGTTTACCGTATTTTATTGTTTACTACATACTTGTATGTGTTATTTCATAGTTTCGATGTATTCAGTATAAATGCACAATGCTGAAAATAAACAAAATAAGAAAAAAACATTTCAGTATCTGTAGTATTAATGTAAATAATCCTACCTTCTGTTGAATCTCAGCACTGAGCTGCCTGAGCAAGTCTTGAAATGTTTTATTCTTGGGCTCCAGCTGTGCGCATTTCTGCGAATCAAGGAAGGCCTGATCAAGCTGTCCAAGCTTATGCAAAGCTTGTGCACGCCGGAAGCGAGCCTTGATGTCACCTGGGTCTGTTTCTAGTGCTGTTCAAAGATACAATTTTAGTTAGGCTCACAGATATAAAAGCAGCAAGTTTGGTCATAAATCTGCTTTGGAAATAAGGTACGACTGCTCTACTTGATTGTCCATTATGGAAATTCACAGCATGTACACTGTGTTTGTGTAGTATTTATGTATTACTCCCATGCAATAATAAATTGATTCGGCATTATTTTCATTCAGATGGTGAGAGTCACTGGTTGGTCCCAACATCCTCTCAACATCTTCTAGACTGGTATACCTTTGCTGGCGTCTGCCTTGGCCTTGTTGTAATCGTTGAGTTTGAGGTAGCAGGCACATCGGTTCCGGTACAACACAGCGCTCTCAGACTCACCCTCACTGAGCTTCAGAGCTTTGGTGTAGCAGCTCAGAGCTCCCTGCACATCACCACTTTTAAACAAGTTGTTTCCCTCTTCTTTAAGAGCTAAGGAGTCTTGAGTCATCTATAAAAAGAAAGAACAGTGTGTACTAATTAATGTACAAATATCACAGTCCACCTACATTCTCAGGAAACAAAGCAGAAACTCTACCATTTCTTCAGTCACTTTCTCCAGTGAAAGGAATGTGTTACACCTCAATCAAGAATAGTACAGTTTGGTGCTCTATATCTGAGGGTGTGCAAAAGATATTCTTTTGCGCATTACACAGAATAATGCATGATGAAATCTTGTCATATAAAAAAACTATAAACAAATAACGGAGCATCTGAACGTAGTTGATGTCTACAATGTGTACATCTACCTTACCTTCCTCTGCACTTGCGTACTGCACAGTTACACAGTCTCGAACTCAGCACTCTGCCAACACCTTGAACCCGGTTTTACCACTAAATAATCACCTTTTTTTTTTATTTGATCATAACCCAATTAGTGTTTATCTTGTCGGTTTTCTGGATTATTCCGTCATGCTCTATGTTTTTTCCTACCCGTATTGCTGCAATCACCTATGTTTCGCGTCAGTATTGGCTGGAAAAAAAACGAGCGAGTTAACTTCTAACCAATCATCGTACAGAAATTGGATAAATTAGCCAATGGAAATGTAGAAGGCGGGACTTATTTTTGGAATATGGGTAGAATATTTCGACTTCCTGGATTCCTTCCTACGGCGCACGTTGATGACGTTATGCTTTTGGACCGCCCTCTTTTTTCTGTTCAGTATTACCATAAAAGGCGGATTGCACATCAGTTTGTAGGAACTCTGTACTGGTTTACAGGGACTGTGTTACAGCCAGAGCTGTGTCTTTATAAGGAAAATGCATAGTGAATGCTGGGTGAAGGCAGGGATTTATGGAAATAAAAGTATCAGGTTTATTTGCACACATTAACTTGCTACAAAATGATAGACCATTACAATTTCAAATAAAGAACCTGCAGATTCATATTTTAGACAGTAGTGAAGGAATAACTAAAAATAATGTCTTAATTTAATCAGCAGGTATTAGTTAATATCACTATCTCCATGACAGGCCATAGTGCAAAGCAAGACATTGTGTCCATTGTAACAACTTACAGAGGAACTTGTAAATAAAAAAATTGCACAGACATTGATTTCACATTTTTTTTATCGAGTCTCTGTGTCAGTGCTTTGCAGCAATTAAAGGCAAAGCTAGCCCTTAAAGGTATCTTTTCTAATATTGGATCACTATTGATTACTACTTAAAGTGATCCTTCTGTAGTGTATCAGGTATTACTTTGGAGACATAGGTCTGAAAGATGTTGAGTCCCATTTCTAAGCTGGTAATTGCTGTGCTTGATCGAACATGGACTAGGTAGTATGATTGTGTCCCTGGGCTGCTGCTCTCAGACCCCTCAGCTGAAACAAACCCAGACAAAACATTGCTTACTTGCTTGGCTGAATCAATAGAAACAATATTCTCATTCTATCATTCTGACCCATTTGCAACACACAACTGGGTCTGCAAGACAGATGCTATTAATTCCTTTCTATTTAGGTACAAAAGAAAGCCATGTCCCCAAACGATAGAATGAGAGCCTTTTTTCCAAAGATGCAAGTGATAAATCAAAAAAAATTTATCTATTTACTTAAGGAGCACAACAGAGATGGAAGAAAACCAGATAAGTTGGAAGAAACCCATGTAAATGTGGAGACAATAAAGGCATTAAATCAAAATTAAACAGTAAAACAGTAAATGAAACCCTATTGTGCTTATGTGGACTTGTGAAAGAAGTAGGACTCATCTAACTCCACCTAACTCATCTTACATCCTCATTTAATCTCATTCAATTCTGTTTTCAGAATAGCATTTGCATGATGCATGATTGCATAATGGTTTACAGTGTCTATATTCTTACTTTTCCTATTATACAGTGAACTTATTTATCCCTGGTAATGTTACAACTTTACATTGGCTGAAACTCCTAGTGCCTTGTTTTTATTACCCAGACTCATTTTACTATAGCATATGCAAAATCCATTGCACAGCTTTTCATAGTGTTTTCCATAACCAAATAGTTAACCTTTTTTTTTTTTGTGAGTTTATTACACACACTGTTCAAGAGTATAGATGTAAGGAATTGCTGTGAATGAGTTGTAGCCCTGTAGTAGACTAGCATTGGATTTAGGGTTAATTTCCTTGTCTTGCTCCCAGTGTTTTCAGGATAGGCTCCATAACTAACCCTGAACATGACAGAGCAGTTACAGCAGATTAATAAATATAAATGTTGTTTTGTTGCAGTGCTGCACAATGCTGTACAGATACCACACGAGTCTATATGATTTCAGTATGGGGTTATGTTTATGTGTATTTATGTGAATTTATGCTCTTTGGAATAAATAACATCTGTAAGAATCTGCAATCTAAAAATTTTAAGCTTGTGCATGCTGAAGGAAAATGCTCAAGCAACCGTACTTTGCTACTTTTTAGTATCTAGAGTATTTAGACTTTATTTTTGCGTTTTTCAAAATGAATGCGTGTACTTATATTATATCTGAGGGAAAAAAAATCTGAATTCTTATCCTTAACCAATTTATTTAGACCTTCAAAGTTTTTGTTACAAATATTGCAGATTTTTTCTTTTCTTATCTGTCCAAAGCCTGTACACAGTAATCAGAATGGGCTCCTGGGCATTTTATATACAGTACATTTCTCCTTAAAGCATTTCTAATTAAATTTGTTAGTATAAAAATATTTATTTCAACCTACTACATTTCAGTATTACCAGTCACAATCCAGTGAGGTGAAGTGCGGTTGAGACAGAGACAGATTTACACATATATGAACCCCAAAGTGATTAAATAATAAAAATTCTCAGTACTCGGGCTCTCACAGGCCCTCGTCATTGCAGCAGAGATAATAGCTGCCCTTTAATGTTAGCTTTTCATTGCAGTTTTATTGACAGCAACAAACCTATATATATATTTTATATAAGCTATATAGACTTTGGAAGGCAATACAAATAAGACAAATATAATGCAAATAAAGCCATGCAAATAAGAGTATAAAGCATTGTATTGTTGATATTCACACAAATAGTAAATTTGTAAGGAAATGGTGCTTTAAGTGATTGAGTCGAAGTGCATAAAGAGATGTATTTTTTTAACACAGATAAGGGAGAAATATAAAATCATTTATAATTTCACATTTCGTTACATTTATTTTTGATACATGTAGTAGATTGTAGTACTCCTTGAGTACTACATATCAGTTAAAGTTACATTTTGTATTATTAGATACTCATAAAGTAGACTTTGTATTATAAATATACCATACGCAAAGTTTCTCTGTGTTTTACAGCAGGAATCTTTTTTACCTTGTATTTTATTTTCAATTTTATTGACTGTTTTATTATATTTTTTTATTATATAAAAAAATGACTGATATCTCATTTCTATGCATCGATAATAAAAAACTTGCACTGATTCTGCATTATGGTGAGTTGAGTTATATTATCAATATATATGTAATAATTAAAACATCTAATCTGTATTATTGTAATATAATTTGCATGTTATTGCATATGATCATATTGGGAAATGTGTTCCGTGAAAATGTCTGAGGTCCGTTTAAAAAAAAAAGGTTGAGGAGCTCTACTTTACACTTGGGCACTACATATAAGATTACTCCGTGAAGTATGAGATGAATATGCAGGTCCGATAGTTTCGGTTCAGAGTCCGGTTTGGGACGGAACCGCTGGTATTCTATCCAATCCCACGGCGCCTCGTCACCCCATAATGCCTCTCGCGCCTCGCGTGACGACGCGCTCGCGCATGCGCAGTACAGAAGCCCACAGGACGACGAGCTTACGGTTGAGAGGTGCTTTTGGTTGGATTACACGGGCTGGTAAACACCTGGTTCCGGCTTTCGCAGGCGACTGTGCTCGTCTCGGTGTGCGGGGAAAGCGTGCGGCCATGACCACGGCAGCTGTTCATAGCAGTCAGCAGGTAAGGTTATCTGCGCGGGGTTTAAGAGCTGCTCGGGCAGTGTGAAATAGGAAGGAAGTGAGTGCGGTTGAAGCTGTTGTTCATTAGCAAGCTAGCAGACAGTCTCTCTGACTCTCACTCAATACTAGGGCATATACCAGGGTTATTAAAGGATATACTATATAAGTGACCTGCCCTAGTTTGGTTCGAGCATGTTGTTTCTCTCTCTCTCTCTCTCTCTCTCTCTCTCTCTCTCTCTCTCTCTCTCTCTCTCTCTCTCGATGTAACTCATGGCAAAGAGGATAGATAGATAGATAGATAGATAGATAGATAGATAGATAGATAGATAGATAGATAGATAGATAGATAGATAGATAAAGATAGACAGACAGACAGACAGACAGACAGACCTGGTGTATGGAGCTTTAACAGGACTGTCACTTAGGGAAATATACAAACTAACCAAAGTCAAGAGGCTGGAGCAGTGTTATTACTGTGAACTATCTATCTATCTAACATTTAATCTCAACTCTAACTAGATAATATTAAACTACAGTCATTCAATTAAAATCTATTTTAAAACCCGCATTAAGTATGAAAAATCGTTATATTGCTCATTGCTGACTGCCTACATTAAACTGCCTTTATTAATATTTCATTGTTCAATTGCATACATGATCGTTTTTGGAAAATGGGTGATTATGGTCATGAGTACTGCTTAATATGTTTTCCAATTATGACAAATATATAATATATGAAAGCTTTTAACTACACCAAATTAGTCATGATTAGTCAGCTTTAGTAATACTGTGATCTGGTGTAAATGTTCATCCGAAAATGTGCTGTGTTTTAATAAACATGTTTGTCTGAGTGGGGTTTTTCCTGTTCTACCAGTTGTCCTTATTCCAGGTGTCTGTTTTTTCTTTTTGTGGAAGAATAACAGCTACTCCTAAATTGCCCCTGGGTGTAAATGAGTGTGGTGAATGCAGGTGTATGTGTGCATTGTGCACTGTAATGAACTCTCGTCTCATACAGGGCACATTCTGCTGCTTTGCACTCAGAGTTTACCGAATAGGCTCTGAATCCTCTGCAAAAAAAATAAAATAAAATAATATATATATATATATATATATATATATATATATATATATATATATATATATATATATAAACTTTGTTTGAAAATTCAAATTTCATTTGTCACATAAACATTGACATATAGCGAAATGCTTTTTACGACTGACAACTGACAACAAGGAAATAAATTTTAAGGTAAAAAATGATAGTACCGTACAATTTAAAAAAAAAAGTATATTTAATTATAATCTCAAATCAAATCAAATTTTATTTGTCACATACACACACATACAGGGTACGACATGCAGTGAAATGCTTATTACAGCAGTCCGGCATGAGGAAATAGGATGGGGAGAAAAATAATACAAAACAAAAGAAGACAAACAAAAGATAAATAAAGCATAAAAACTACATCATATAAAATATAAGAATATATAAGATATAAATTTAGATATATATGTGAGAGAAAAATATGCATATACAAAAAAATGCTTATGGCAGTAAACAGTGAAACAGTAAACAATAAACAATTTAAGGTGGTTTAGAAGCTGATCTATATAATCTGATATATACACTAGCAAAAAATTATATACATGTATATACACATACATGAATTAAACAGAATGGATGGAACAGTGCCAGTGTTTTTTTTAACGGATACAATTTACACTCTTTTGTTCAACTGAAAAACAATCGAGTTGATGAACTGTAGGAGTAAAAGATTTGAACAATTGGAGGATAATCGAGTTTAAGCTCATATTACCTTCTCTTGTATGACATTTTGCAAAAGTTTATTGGTCACTTGTGTTCCTAAACCTCTTTGGATAACTACATAATGTTTGAGACAGGAAAGCTGCAGGAAGCTCACTTGACACATGCAGCTTTTGTTTTCACAGGTGCTTCCTCTGCTATGAGGGTTCTCGATGTCGGCACTGGAGCGTAACATCGTGGCATGATGGAGGAAAGAACTCTGGATTAATGTGCCCAGAGAGACTGATTTAAGTCAGGCTGACAGCAATTTAGATTTATAATTATAGATGCTTTAGAACTTGACCTGTACTGCCTCTTCAGTTTTATGTAGCTGGCTGGAGGGATATTTTTTGATGCAAAACAGAAGCTTGTTTAGCTTTTAGCCAAGCCAATTTGAATGTTGGAATAATCTCAAATCCCTCCTGGGGCTGACTAAGTGAGCGCCCAAGTCTGAGCCAAAGAGATTAAGATCATATTAGATTTTTAAATGAAGGAAAGAGGAACACCTGTTTGACGGAGCTGCCAAATCTGGACCACTCTGCTTTCATTGATTTTGACGTCTCTTTTGTGCTTAAGACAGTGTCTGTCTCATTCGTCTTTTTCTTCCACTGTGTGTAAAAAGAGCCATTCATTGCTTATCATCGTTTTTAATGTAGGGATACATTTAGCATTGAATTTTTTTTTGCTTTAGAAGTATGACTTTATTCATCACAGTCAGCATTCCCTAAGTTTAAAAAAAAGTCAAGCTAAAGAGCCAATGTGACAAAACAAGTGTTTTTACCCACTCAGCCATCCTCTCTGTGCTGCTTTGTGTAAACCTCCATTCACTGTGATTACTTTGTCTCCACTTTGAGCCCTTTGAGTCAAAAGGATTGCACAAGCAAACGTGTATACACACTGTTGAGCAACACTAGGCTCCCTGTTTGGACTGCCTCTGTTTGGCCCTTGTGTTTTTTTTTTTTTTTTTTTTTTTTTTTTTTTTCCCCTCTCATTTCCTGTGGATTTGAATGATTGAGGACGAGGGCCACAGCCTTGGCAATGCTTTGTATGTATTTGACTTATCACTTTACTTTTGTTTCTGAGCACCAAACTGACCCCTGCCCTTAAGACTGGAGCTCTATGGATATGCAAAGGGATGAACAAGTCTTGCTGACAAGGCCTGACCTTCTGGCGCACCCTGCATGCTAACGGATTTCCGCCTTTTTTATGATATTTCTTTCCTATCCAAGTTGTGAATAGGTTAAACAGTTTTTATCTTTACGCCTGACCCTGCTGCAGCATTGTTTGGCTAAAAGGACAGGATGAAACTGAAAAAGCAGGTGACTGTGTGCGGCGGGGCCATCTTCTGTGTGGCTGTCTTTTCTCTTTATCTGATGTTGGATCGTGTCCAGCATGACCCATCCCGGAGACAGAATGGGGGAAACTTCCCAAGGGTAAGAAAGTGTGTGTGTGTGTGTGTGTGTGTGTGTGTGTGTGTGTGTGTGTGTGTGTGTGTGTGTGTGTGTGTGTGTGTGTGTGTGAGTGATTGTGAGTGATTGTGTGTGTGTGTGAGTGATTGTGTGTGTGTGTGTGTGTGTGTGTGTGTGTGTGTGTGTGTGTGTGTGTGTGTGTGTGTGTGTGTTTGTGTGCTGATAGCATTTTATCATTTTTTTTAAGTGCATTTTTTACTGACAGAATTGCACATTGCACACACAAACAACCAAACAAAAACCACTGGCACTTACATATTACATATTACTTACACACGTACACAACAGCTTTGTGTGTTTGTGTAATATGTGCAATTTTGTCTGTAAAAAAAATAATAAAATATTATACACTGCAAAAGAGGTTTGATATAAGAAAACAGCAATCTAATACAAATTCTCTATATTTAAAAAATAAATAAATAAAATACATATAGAATTTCCACCAATCTTGGATTAAATAAACACAGTCTCTGATTCAGGGAAAATGATTGGCTTAGACGTAATGAGCTCTGTAATGAAGTCATTATTATATATAAGTCAGTAGAGCTCCAAAGTAGGCTAAAATGCTGGTTCTGTGAACTCTTATTCAGGTCTTGTAGATTGCAGCATGTTGAGGAGAGCAAAGCTTAACCCTTATGCTTTAACTGCTCATATGAATTGCAATTGTAAGTGTCTTTGATGCAAATCTTTGATTTGCATGAACTCAGAATACTGGTGAAGACAAACATGGCTGTCACAATAAAAGAAAGAACATTTGAATGGTACCCAAACACATCATTTCTGTTTCTTTTTCACAACACAATCGAAAGGTTTTTTTCTTGTTTAATTTAAAGTTTATTTTAAAGTCGACTGTGAACAGCCTTTTTCAAGGACAATAAGAACTTTGCTAGAATTATATAACAACATTTTTATTCTCTTAAAGCCTATGAGAGGGAGAGTAGAAAAATTATACAGACTGGTTTGAGCAGACAGGAAGGCTGCCTCAAATATCTGCTACTGGTGAGCTGAAAAGAATCTCAGAACATAAATTGTTAAATCAAAAATATAAAAGTAAGAAATAAGGAAAGAAAAGAACATAAATAGTATAATCATACACTCACTGAAAAAAAAAACATTCAGATATGATTAGAATTTTTTTGTTAAAAATATTTGGATTATTATATTAGAAACCTTTATACTTTAATATATATTGTGTATCATAATGCTTTTTTTTTTTTTTTTTTTAGAAATGGAGTATATTTTTTGCCACACACCAATATTATTGACACGTCCTGCTAAAAGCTTTGTCCTGACACACAAACATAACAGAAAGTGGCTATAAATAAACAATTTAAATTACAATCCAAACACTCTTAATGTTTTAGAAACAATGTTCACGCCTGATCAGACAGTTGGTTAGTCAGTAGATGAGTTTGTGTCTACTTGTATTCAAATATCTGTTATTAGTATTTAATGAAAAATAATATAGACACTGTGATGTACATGACCTGCCAGGACCCCATCTTTTCCAGTAGAAAATGTGTGTTTGTACTGTGATGGTAGGTTAAATGTTTCTTCTCCCTTTTTAATTTTAGAGCCAGATTTCGGTGTTGCAGAATCGCATTGAGCAGCTGGAGCAGCTTCTGGAGGAGAACCACCAAATCATCAGCCACATTAAAGACTCTGTTCTGGAGCTTACGGACACAGGCGGCATCTCACCCAGTGGACAACTTCCGTTTCGCAGTGCCAATGGCTCCTGGGTGCTGCCTTTTGATGGAAGGCATACCGTCCTCAATATTAAACCCCAAGACTGCCAATTCGCACTGGGCCGCCATAGCCAGAGCGACCTGCAGGCAAGTGCTCTAAAGACACAAATTTCAGTGCCTGTGTTTTAAAACAGGCTTCTATTTAGCATGACTGTGAAAATCACTTTAGCAGCTTCTGTTGCACCATGTGCACCCTGCATTTTTTAACATGAGTAAATAAATTTTTTTTCTCTTTCCATTTTTTTTTTAAACATAACATTTTGTACTATAATTGAATATGAAGAGACATTTTTAAGTAGGGGTGTGTGTCCACTCGCAACTTTTTTACTATAGTTGCAGTAGTAAAAATTGTCTTGCTATATTTACTTCTCTTTTTAGTAAATATAGCAAGGAAGCCTTTCATTGATTTTTAAACATTTAAATATCATAAACACCCACCAAACGCAAGCAGGGAGAGGATATGCTACACACAGCATAGCACGGTTGAGTAAACATGGGTGTGAATCACAGCTGCTCTTCTGCTATTAAAATGAAATATGGCATAACAGAACGCGTCCTCCCCTAATACTTGATGCAGGGAGAAAATGTTTGATATTAAGCTTAATATTAGTTAGTTATTGTAACGTTTCTGTTTCTTTCTGTGTGTAGATGCTGGATGTGTACTCTCTGCTGAGCTTTGATAATGTGGATGGAGGAGTATGGAAGCAGGGCTTTGATATCACATATGAGCCCAATGAATGGGACAATGAACCCCTGCAAGTGTTTGTAGTGCCCCACTCTCACAATGACCCAGGTAAAAATAAAACCATTATTAGGTATTAATTAGTGGTATCATAAAAGCTTCAAATACAATCATGTCTGTGTTATTAGTATGTCTATTGTAAGCAAATGTTATTTAATTTGCTTACAATATTGCAATGCAATATTATATAGGCTTTACATATTCTGCATTTGTGTAAATGAAACAGATACTCAGCAGCCTGTTCCCCACACAGGTGCACTGTAGGTAAAGTAGGGCACACGGTGGCTTTGTGCAAGTTGGAGTATTTGTGAGCTGTGAGAAATACTGTAGCTACACTAGGCACATAATGAGCTACTCTATCTGTCCTCTGGTTACTATGGAATTAACTCAGAATATCACTCTTAGAAGCCTAGAATGCAAATCCTCTTTCCTACTTATTAAAAATGTTCTTTCCAACTTACAAGTTAACACTTGTGTTGGGGCATTTTGATCTCTGCATTGGAATCAGTTCTCTTTGTTAAATAGTTTTGTCTGCATGCTGAATGTTGGCTGTTGATGTAATTTGATTCACCAGAGCTGCAATAGTTTGTGTCACGGACAGACAGCCTGCTGATCCTGTTGTTTATGCTGACACCTGAGTTTTAAACTTTTTAACCCATACACCAATGTCGCGTTGTCTGTCACCTAATACAATAATAAAGGTATATTTTGACAACGATACTAACAATAGCCAATAAAGGTCCAAATACAACGCACCTTTCTAAGTGTTGAGTATGCTGCGTCTGCTCGCCTGTATTTGCATGCTATTTGCTACTTGTAGAAATGAGAAGTGTCTCTTGTTGAACTGACTCTTATGCTATGTAAGTTCTATCTTATCCTATTTTAAACATAAGGCTACCATACAACTGTGCTATGCTATTCGATTAACTTAACAAAATCAGTGTGTGGCTTCCATAATGCCTTTTTCCGTGTTGTTTTCAGTCATATGAAAAGAGCATGTAGTCCACGGGATAAAGCGATGAATGTCACTAATGATCACTATTATCTCTCTTGCACTGCCAGGTTGGGTCAAAACATTTGACAAATATTTTTATGACCAGACACAACATATTTTAAACAACATAGTGGTCAAGCTTTCAGAGGACCCACGCAGGAAGTTCATCTGGTCTGAGATATCATACTTTGTCAAGTGGTGGGAGAATGTTGACAGTAGCAAACAGGAAATCATGCGCAAGTAAGTTACACCTCAGTGGCCTTATATAAATGGAGGTTTTCCCGCCTGCTAATTTAATCTGTGTTTTAAAATCTCTTTGCCAGATTGATTCTGGGAGGGCAGCTGGAGATAGTGACAGGAGGATGGGTAATGACAGATGAGGCCAATAGTCACTACTTTGCCATGATTGACCAGCTTATTGAAGGGCATCAGTGGCTGGAAAAAAACTTAGGTGTGCTCAAAGATTAATGTATAATAGTTGATGTTTAAAGAACACCAATGTAGCTAGTGTATTGTATATATTTTGCTTTCTGTACAGTTAGAGAACAGCAGTTTTATTTGTGATGGTTTTGTTGAACTTATTTTTATGTAATGTATGTGTTCAGGTATAACTCCTCGTTCAGGGTGGGCTATTGACCCTTTTGGCCACAGTGCCACCATGCCTTACTTACTGAAGAAAGCCAACCTGACCAGCATGCTGATTCAAAGAATCCATTACTCTATTAAGAAGCATTTTTCCTCCACACAGAATCTGGAGTTTATGTGGAGACAGGCTTGGGGTGAGCGTCCACAAAAACATTTTTACGCCTTACACTTTACACTTATTTGAACATGTGACCATTAATAATATAAACAAGGAATTAAAAGTGAAGTTGTAAAGATCCCTGCTTGTACAATATTTTACAACTTTGCTTGTGCTCAGTTATCATTCATGTTTTTGCTTCTGCCCATGTCCAAACAAAGGTTTATTGCAAGTCCAAAATATTTTACTTTAGAATCCATGTATGAAGAAAAGTTTTTTGAAGGTGTAAATTGTTTTTAGCAGAGTTTTAGTTTAGTTTCGTTTGTGACACTTAAATATCTTTTTATTTTTTGTAACAGATCCTGAGTCAGGCACCGACCTGTTCTGCCACATGATGCCCTTCTACAGCTATGATGTGCCTCACACATGTGGCCCTGACCCAAAGATCTGCTGTCAGTTTGATTTTAAGAGGCTGCCAGGCAGCAGAATCAACTGTCCCTGGAAGGTGCCCCCACGGGCCATCACGGAGGATAATGTAGCCGAGAGGTAATATCTTACTAGGGTCTCTGAATCACTATGGTTCAGAGATGATTATGGTTCAGACAGTGGCAATGAGTAAAAGACAGGAGGTGGAGCTGGAGGTAGCAGAGCTGAAGATGTTGAGGTTTTCGTTGGGAGTGACAATGATGGACAGGATCAGAAACTAGTTGTAGTTGTAGTAGGAGGTTTATGGATGTGGTAAGGGAAGACATGCAGGTAGTTGGGGTGAAAGAGGCAGATGTAGAGGACAGGGGGGGTATGGAGACGGATGATCCCCTGTGGCGACCCCTAATGGGAGAAGCCGAAAGAAGGAGAAAGAGAAAGAAAAAGAAGGTCTCTGAATCACAGTTTTGTTTATAAAATAAATGTACGATCCATTTTATATTACACCCCATTAATATTGCTGTGAGATGAAAGTGCACTGTTAACAACTAATTTGTGTTTATATCCCAGGGTTCAAGCACTTTTGGACCAGTATCGCAAGAAGTCTAAGCTTTACCGTAGCAAAGTTTTGCTAGTTCCATTGGGAGATGATTTTCGCTATGATAAAGCCCTAGAATGGGACCAACAATATTTAAATTATCAGAAGCTTTTTGATTACATGAACTCTCATCCAGAATTGCATGTAAAAGTAAGTACTGGTATACTACTATAACAAGCTGCTATTAACAGACTGTCCTGACACATTCTGACCCAATTATAAGTATTTGATAAGAAATGAAATTTTCCAATTGTCAGATTGCAGTCTTTATTGTTTGCTTTTTTTTCTCCTCCTTTGTATAAATTGCGCAAAAATTTTACATTGCTGACAAAAACCTTGTTATATGGATGTGCATTGTTGTGTTTGTAGGGTTATTCAGATTTTTTAAATATATCTTATTTGCTGTTTTGCTGTTAATCATAGAATTCTCTGTTTTCAGGCCCAGTTTGGCACACTATCAGACTACTTCACTGCTGTATATAAGGCTAATGGAGTGGGTCATGGGATGAGACCGCCTGGTTACCCTATACTGAGTGGAGATTTCTTTGCTTATGCTGACCGGGAGGATCATTACTGGAGTGGCTACTACACCTCTAGACCATTCTACAAAAACCTAGACCGTGTAATCGAATCTCATCTTAGGTTGGTTCACAAGTTTTTATTCACATTCAGTCAGTGCATGAAAAGTATTTTTTAATTTTTTTGGGGTTTTTTTGGCTCTTTGTTTTGCTTTTCTGGCTCATTGTCTAGTCATGTGCTGCCAAATATGCACACAAAAGCAAGAATCGAATAATGGATATTGAAATTAGTGATTTAATTAATGCTTTGGCTAAGACTTTTTTTAGTTGGCAGGAAGGAATTTGTATTGCCAGGTGGCCTAAGGCATTTGCTGTTTACTCCCTTGTCTCTTTGTCTGGCGTAAGCATTGTGAACCTGTGCTCATAATTATCGCTTTTTTGAAGCTGTTATTGGTTATTGGTGATGATAGCTTCTCGAGTTATTTCCCACTGCTGTTGCTTAGGCTGTTGCAATAGCTTCCTAATCAAAAGCTCGATATGGTGTTTTACTAAACCATATGCACCACAATGATTGCAAGGATTTTCTTTATTATTTTGTTTTAAGCAAAAAATTCTGGTCCTTCCATGGTACAAAGCTGATGTCACAAAATATTTAGCAAAACTGAATTGTCAAGAAAGATGCATCAGTTTATACATTTTGTGGAATGTTTCAGGGGTGCAGAGATTCTCTACAGTTTGGCTGTTGCACATGCACGCCATGCAGGAATGGAAGGGCGCTACCCCATCTCAGATTACTCCCTCTTGACTGATGCTAGGCGAAGCGTTGCTCTCTTCCAGCATCATGATGCAATCACTGGTACTGCAAAGGAGGTTGTTGTCATTGACTATGGTGCCAGGTCAGAGTCTATAAAATGTTTTTTGTTTATCACCCAAAATGTAAAATAGTGTTTGCTAAATAAAATGAAAACCTACTACAAGTTTTGCTAATGACCATATAACCAAAATGTTTTCATTTTTCTCTTTTATACAGGTTACTGCGTGCACTTATTGGCTTAAAAAGAGTGATCATTAATGCAGCACATTTTCTCATAATGAAAAATAAAGATGTGTATCGCTTCTACCAGACTGAGCCCTTCCTGGAAACGGTAAAGAGCATAAATCTCTTTATATAAACAATTCAGCAGAAGCCATTTAAAAATAAACCTACTCTCTGTGTGTTTGTGAGTGTAGGATGACAGACGTGCAACACAGGACTCTTTACCCCAGCGTACTCTGATTGAATTGGACTCTTCTTCCAGGTATGTCAACCACTTAAAATGATCCCTCAGACCAACAAGACAAGTTTGATTTTCACTTTCTAGCAACCAGTGCAGTGGATCCTAAATATTTTTTTAAACACTCTTTTTACAAAAATTTTTTTATTGAATTGTTTGAAAAAATTTATGATTTTCACTTTATTTGTGTCCTGTGCAATATCATGTCTGCCCTTGTGTAATCCTTTAGGAACATGTTATTATAGTGTCATAACATATATTAAAAAAAGGATTAAATACAAAGAAAATCTCATACCCAATAGTTTCCATTTGAATCAGCATTGTGCAGTGCTAGTCAGTGAGCTGGTGGAATGCAAAGAAATCTGAGGGCCAGATATTTTTTTCCTCCCACTGACAGGTTAATAAATAGCCAGCTTTAACTGAAAGGACCCCATGAATTACTACAAACACTCTTATCTTCTGACCTTATGTACTCAATCACCAACAGATAGCCATTATGTCTCTCTTGTTTAGGTACCTTGTACTGTTTAACCCTGTGGAGCAAGAGCGACTGTGTTTGGTCACTGTACTGGTGAACTCAGCACGGGTCAGAGTACGCACTGAGGATGGTCAGACCCTACCAGTCCAGCTCAGTGCACAGTGGAGCTCAGCTGTGCAGATGGATGGAGAAGTCTACCAGGTATTAGGGGATGCAAATAAGTATATGATTAATGACCCTATTTCTGAAAAACATTTTACTCAGTAACTTTCTAAGAATGTAAACATCTCCCCTGAAATGCATTTGACTGTATCCAGTCAGAACAAGCCTGTTGGCTGAAACAGTTCCTTTATTTATATATATACTGTTGTTTTCTGTAAAGCTGCTTTGAGACAATGTCTGTTGTGAAAAGCGCTATACAAATAAACTTGACTTGACTTGACTTATATATAAATAACGTCTATAACCTTCAGTTAAAAAAGTATGATGAGGTTTTAAAATAAGTCAAATATAATAAATATAATTTTTTACCTAATAAAAAATACTTAGAAAACAATTCTAATGATATGTGCACATCTGACTCCAGATGTTCAGGCTTATCTGACTTTGTCCTGCTTCTCTTTTCCGGTCATTCCCAGGCTTCCTTCATGGTCCGCCTCCCTGCTCTGGGATTGGCTGTGTTCCATATTCACGACTCCATCGACAATCCTATGACTTTACGCTCTGAAACACTACTGAGACTTCCGGGGACGAGTCAGAGTGTGCACAGTTTGGATCCCCTTCCTATACGCTCTCAGGTGGCTGACTCACAGCCCTTCTACATACAGACCCGATCTCTCACGTTGGGCTTCTCTGGCACCTCAGGCCTGTTGGAGGTGAGCCATCAATCCAGTGGGGCTGGAGTCATAAAAGTCTAGTACAGTGTTAACATTGGTCCATAAAAGACCCTATAGACCTTGGAGGATTTAATGCCAGATTTTAACTTGAAGTGCTTAGGATGTACTGCACACTGCTATAAATTTAAATGCGTAGGTTCTAGTGAATTTTTCCTTGAGGACGTAAATTTATTGGTCACAAAAACAATTGAAAAAACAAGATGGAGATTCCTATTTTAGCATGTTCTTCTCCGTGCCACTAAAAGTTTCTAGGAAAGATTTTTATTAAGAATTTCCTAACTGACAACAAAATGCAGGCTTGACCATTTAGCTGCAGATGACGGCAAAGGTCATTGACTGTGATTGGCTAGAGCTGTTGCAGTTTGTACAGTAAATTAGTAATGAAAATCCAAATGCACACCCATATAAGTTGTGACTGTGATAAACAAATAGAATGTTCATACACGAAAGAAACTAAATGCTCATGTGAGATATATTGTTTTCATAAGGCCACTATGCACCAGCACATGCATGTCAATGAAAGAGTTGTATTTTATTTGACATTTAGAGCACCAAGGCATAATCTTTATGTAGTGCATTATAACAGTGTGAGCATGACTTTGTAACATCCGAAAGAAGCATTTAGATTTTTGTTCAGTATTGTATGATTATATCATTTCATGTTCAGTCTGTTTCATAGCTGTCTATTAACCAAACACTGATATTCAATTCTGAAAAATGCCATCACCCTTACTGTAGCTATGCTTATAGCGGAATATTGTTTTTGTGTGTATGGATAGATAATTACAATTATAACCCTTCTGTTAAAAAATAAGATAACTTCCATGTCTGAGAATGTATTATGCAAACATTCTTATCTAGAAATGCCCAGGCGATGTGTTTGTACATTACCACAGGCAGGGAATCTATACAGCAGTGCTATTTTGCCTCAGTGACAATGTCCTTGTTTGTTGAGTTACTCAGTTTTGGTAATTGATTAATAAAATGCACACAAACAGCATGTTTGTGTATTTGCATTTCACTTCTCTGCTTAACAGTAATTATAAGTAATATTAGACTAGATAATGTGTTGGTAAACTAGTTGACCTGTTTTGTTGAGCTGCTTTATGGTTAAAGCTCGGCTTTCAAACATTTGTTTCTCTAATGACCCTTGCGGATACTAATATTGCATGAAAACATTGATGAAATATGATAGATTTTTTTCTTTCTCTTCTGTGTGTCCGCTCTCTGCTCTGTGTGTATCAGAGTATCCGCCGTAAGGACGACCCTCAGGAGGTGAGGGTGCAAATCCAATTCCTCACATATGGAACTCGGGCTTCCAAGGACAAGAGCGGAGCATACCTCTTTTTGCCAGATGGTATTGCCACGGTAATCAGTCTTAATTGGAATTGATTTATAAGAGCGCTGGAAAGGGTGGAATAAAGGACTTTTTAAATTGGAGGTGACAATTGCTAGTCTACCATTTTATTTTCATTAAGAGACAGGCAAGCAAAAAACACACAGGTTCAGCAGCTAGCATGCTGGACCCTGAAAAACAATCACCAGACAAGAACATGCCTCCTGTCTCAAAGTTGCAAAATCCTCAACTTTTTAGATTGTAATATAACATCTGTGCTGTCGAATTAATCTTGCTTTTTTTTTTTTTTTTTTTTTTGCTGAAGAATTGGAGACATGCCTCATCCTGTCAGTACCTAGAGTTTCCCAAGCTTTATAACATCCTTTCAGCAAAAGAATCACTCTAAGAGCTTTCTCATTCAGTAAAACTGATAGCTGGCTTACTTTGAATAACTTTAAGTAGAAACTAAGGAAATGAAGGTTCATCAGTTTTGGACAGTTATTAAATCATCATCATCATAATCAAGGAGTAATGAATCTAGCTGACATCTGAGTGTGATTTTTATGTGCAGTCATTCTCAGCCTCAATGCAAGAATGAATGTAGATTGTGGTATCTAAATATTAGTTTATGAGTTGGTGTTTGAGTAATTTCTGTATTTCAATATGTATTTTATTCACCTACAGTATGTCTTTTGTTGCCTGCATTTTTAGAAACAGTTACTGCAACTATGCAGTCCTACTGGTTATCATTGTTCGAGATTGATGGATAAAAAGCTATGCAAATTCTTTCCTTTTTAAATAGTAAACTCATAAAAGCATGTGATCAGCTAGTAATTTGCCTCCTGCCATGTGAAAATCACGTTTTGTACTGTCTCTTAGCCATACATGCAGAAAGAGCCTCCAACTGTGCGTGTTGTAGAGGGTCCTCTCTTTTCTGAGGTGGTCACATACTACCAGCACTTTCAGCAAACGATCCGCATACACAACGTGCCGGGTAAAAAAAAAAAACACACACACACACACACACACACACACACACACACACACACACGATGAGTCATGTGATCATGCTTCATTCAAGCAGAGAGCAGGATTTCTTTGTATTTTTTACATGTGTATATTGTATACCTCAGGTATAGATGGTTTATCTCTGGACATCACCACCTTGGTGGACATCAGGGACCAGAATAATAAAGAATTGGCAATGCGTTTGGTCACGGAAATCCAGAGTGAGGACAAATTCTACACAGACCTTAATGGCTTCCAGGTCAGCATTCATTCATATGTTCATTCATTTCATTCAGTAAACATCCCCATGAGCATCTCAAGCGTCTGCAAAAGCATCATTCACTGTCCCTGAAATAATAATGCTTTCTTCCAACTGCCAATAAATTTGAGGTAATCATATCCAATATACTAATTAAACCTATTTTAGTATAAAGTATGTCTAGTTTTATTGCCTTCAATATTTCCTACATGTTCATTTCCACTTTAATTAAAAAAGCCAATCTGACTGTACGTTCATAAGCAGTTTTTAAACCTCAGGAGTCTTTACACTGAATGGTCCATTTATTATTAATGGTTATAAGCCCATGATTTAACAATGGCTTCTTTTCCACAGAGTGACTGGACCAGGTTCAAGGAACTAACAAACCTTTTTAAGAACCGTCCCACTTTTTTCACCAGTATATGAGCTGAGAAAATGCATTATCAGATGTTGCTAATGGGATTTTTTTTTTTATTATTCAAAGGGTTCACATAATTACAATCCTCAATAGATTTACTAATATTTTTTTACTTCTTGTATTTCCACTCATTCAGTCTTGCGATATTTAATCCTCCCACCCCCCAAACAAAAATCTCCCCTGCACAGATTACACCTTTTTTTTAATTATTGTCATGCACATAACTTAAGCTCCCAGAGCTATTGTCATGGCAACAATGAACCTATTTCCATAACCATGATATTGCTGGTTCTTGATTAAAAAAAGCCAACCATCTAGAAAAGGACCAGCCAAGAAGTGACATGCAATGGTTGTTCCTCCCAGATCCAGCCTCGGAGGTATTTCCAGAAGATACCATTGCAGGCCAACTTCTACCCCATGCCAACCATGGCCTACATCCAGGACAGCCACTACCGTCTGACCCTGCACACAGCCCAGGCCCTGGGAGTCAGCAGCCTTGCAAGTGGTCAGTTCTCAATGTAGTGTTTGCTTAGATTGTACTCTTTGTAGGACATAATGATATTTTGAATGTAGTTTTATTAGAGTTCACATTTTTAGTACCATTCATGTGTTCGCCACAGGTCAGTTGGAGGTGATTTTGGACCGAAGATTGATGCAGGATGATAACAGGGGTCTGGGACAAGGTCTGAAGGATAACAAGAGGACAGCTAACCGCTTCCGGCTCCTGTTGGAGAGGAGATCCAGTGGCAGCAGAGTAAGAGAAATAAGTTCTCAGCCACTAGGTGTCATTCTTCTCTTTCTCTTATAGCTGTAGCGATGACATTTGTTCTATGGCAGGTGTGTTTATGTGAAGTTAGAGCTCCCTCCTTTGAATTCCTTGATTGTTTCCATTGAAGCAGTCACGCACACTGATCTGATGGCTTTTCTTGCCTGGTCTGAGCTGGAAATTTAAATGTAAATGATCTTGTATTTATGTGACTCTGTGGTTCATTTGGACCTGGTATTGTCTGTGTCTCATTATGTGCCTCAACTGGCTCACATTTTTTGTCATTATCATCAGTTTTTATTGATCACTCTCCTCTCATTTTCTTTCTCAATCACTTCCTTCTTATTGCATGCAGCCTGTGGGTTTTTATGCAAAAATCAGCCACATGATAAGTAAAATCATCGCTCATGTTTTAGGAGACAGCAGGAAAGAGGTAATGTTACCACAGCTGCATAGCTTTAGATGAGTAGGTTGCACTTCTTTCTTGTCCATTAACTTAGCTGCTTTCTGTTCCATTTTTCCCATGTGTGATATTGTGTCCACAAGTATTTAAATCCTATTGTTTCTGTATAAGAGTGTGGCAGAATGCAAGTATACTTGAACAATGTTTTTTTTTTTTTAACCTGAAATATTATTCATATAATTATCTGTGTTTTTGTGGTATTATCTAGTTGTCTCTAGTTTTAATTAGCTCATACTTTGCATTCTGTAAACTTACTGAAATCTTTTTCTATAGACTGTTGACAGTGGACCAGTCAGCTTTCCCTCTTTGCTGAGTCACATGACTTCTGCCATTTTGAACCACGAGGTGCTGGCACTGCCTGTCATTCCAAAGAAACGTGGCATTCCCCCTCTTCGCACCTTTTCCCCACTGGCCACATCAATGCCCTGCGACTTTCATCTGCTCAACCTCAGGAGCATCCAAAAACTGGTAACTCATGCATTACTTAATCCATAAAACAGCAGATGTAAATAAGGTTTATTTTATTATAATTTTTTTTATAAAATCTTATAAAATCTTCAAAATATATGCTTAGGAATACTGTTTTTATGCATGTTTTTCAGGATTCTAATGATCCATCCCCACACACTGCTCTCCTGCTGCATCGGCTGGGTCTAGATTGTGGACTCGAGCTCCAGAACCCTGGATTCAACTGCACCACCACACAGGGCAAGGTTAGTCCCTGCAGCACAAACCCAGAGCTGCTTCAATATGTTGCATTAATTTGAACAGTGAGAAGAGGAGAAGTTATATGCTGCAGAATATTTATGACTTAATGGACTGTTAGAAGGTTTCTCAACCTAATCTGTGCCTGTCATTCTTTTCATGTGTGTGTGTGATTACCACAGGGGTTTTAACACATTTATTGAATACAAGAATTAAAAACCACAACATTACACTACAAATCAAGGTCTTATTGTGAGACAGACATAAGATCATTTAAATATCAAAGCTGTGTCATTTTCATCATTGTGTTTCCCTGAACACAGAGGTTATCAACCTCAGCAATACTCCAGATTTTAGGTTTTTTCCCCCTGTTTTATCAGACACACACTAATTCAGGACAGATTTCTAAATAGCTGTGTAATTAAATGTGCTGTGAACAAGGGCGCAGGGGGTTTCTACAGGGCAAGGGAGGCGAGTTTTTGGTTTTGTTGCATCTTCGCACAGTCACATGTCCCACATACTTAAAATTTGTTTATCGGTTTAGCTTAAGAAATGAAGTTTAGATTTCTATTGATATGTAAGTTTCAAGTAAAGAGTTATCTTTTAAATCTTAGTACAGGGAAAGCTGTCCATTATCTGTAGATATTGCACATGTTGGAGAAGGGTGAAATAAGGTTTAAAAATGCTAATGGATTTTATAAAGTATAAGCTTGTCTCATAGCCAGCTTTTATAATTTCATCTTTAATAGGATGCTTTTCCACCTCAATACCAACTTGAGGCATTTCTGAATTCTTTATGCTCTGTGCCTGCTTGTGTCTGATAAGAGTGCTCTGGGTTTGTCTCTAGCTGGCCGTGTCGGGGTTGTTCCGGGGTCTGGACCTGCAGTTGTTGCAGCCCATGTCGCTGACGCTGATGTACTCGGAGACTCCACTATCCAACAACTCTGTTATCACCCTGCAGCCAATGGAGCTTTCTGCCTTTAAGCTCAAACTGCACTAGGCCTTACGACACCAGAACAGCCTGCACACTGCGGCTAGTGCAGAGAGACGGCACATGCCCACAGTCTCTCTTTCTCTCTCTCTCTCTGTCTCTCTCTCTTGCTCTTTGACTCGGGGATGAGGATTATGAACATGCTATATACCAACATGGATGCTGATGTCCTTCCAAAATACTTTTATAAAGGGAGATTGCAGCACCAGTTACGTTCCTGTAGCTGTCCAAGAACAGAGAGACTGGACAATATAAAGATGATTGAATAATTTTTTTTTAATTGTGCTTAAATTCTAATCAACAGAATGACTAGTGATCGAATGCTTTTTGTTAGACCTGGATGCTTGATCATTATCATTTGAGACTTTTTTTTTTTTTTTTTGTCATTCTGGCTGGAACCACTGACATATTTCTGTCTTTGTCTCTTGCGATTTTAAGTAACTTCTTGGGCAGTGTAGCCAATTGTATGTGATTGTCTTTGGCTCTTCATGAACTAGTGGGAATGAGTGCAATATGTGGCGCTTCTCTAGGGGTGGTGGGTTTCTTTTTGTTTTTGATATTAGTTTCTGCACACAAGCTGTGCTTGAAACTTTGTCACTGACCCCGTTTTGTAATTCTGTTGATTGTGCTGCCTGCCGTAGCCGCATGTTTCTGTGAATGTCTGCTCGCTTGCCCTGGCAGCTTCACACACAGCTTTCTCTCCCTCATCTGCAAGTCAGTGGCCTGATTTGAGTTATTTTTCTTTCATTAGTGTAGCGACTGATGACGACAACTTGTCTATTGTTGAAGGTTTTGTTTGTTCCTGAAAATGCTGCTCCCTCCAAATTACCTTGCTGTTATGTACCATTAATTTTTTTTCTTTCCTGGGCCCAAAGTGTTGATGTCTGCTAGGGATGGTGTAGTGTACTATAAAATATGCAGTATACAATACCTCCCATATTTTACATATGGACATTGAGATGTGCAATATGTTACTGTGGTGACTGATTGATTGTGGCCCAATGGCTAGGTAACGAGGCGAGATCGAGAGATTATGATAATGTTTACCATCATGCAGGAGTGAGCCGGTGATGTTCATGATCTCTTCCAGATCAGTATTTTAACTGATCTAAGCTTAGCCTAAAGCCTTTAACCCATATTGCCCTGTGATCAGAGATTAGTGATGCTAACAGTAATGGCTGTATGCTGAGGGAAAGCCGGGGCTCAATAATGTATTGTAAAGTTCCATTCCAGTGGTGTTTGTTCCTAGTGTCTCTTTTGTCCTAATACAGTCATCCATTTGAGTCTGTTTATCATTCAGTGGGACTGTATCTCAACTGCCAGGAGGAAGGAGTCTGTACAACTGAAGCTGTTTCCTGTTTTAGTTCCCCTACTCCTCATCATGTCGTTCCTACTGTGTTTCCTGAAATGGCTCTCCCTCATAGAGACTCACACCTATGATTTACTGTGAGAAATGAATGCTCTGAACTAAACGTTGCTGGTGGAATAGAGGTTAGTAGCACTCATGAAACCTCTGAGCGAGTCGTCACTTTTGCCTTTATCTACACAAAGTAAATTGATGCGTCTGACTGGGCCAGCTAGTCCAAAAGAAGCAAGGAGAGGCTGGTGATATTTATAACAGGAGTATCGATTTGTGAAGAGCTTCAGCTCTTCTGTATTCTTGTCTAAAAATCCTGTTTAGAAATTGACAGACTATAAGAGAACATTAAATGGATAAGTATATAGAATACATTTTTTCTTGAATATTGCTGTGTAAGAGCAGGGGTACTTTGGAGCTCATTTTAAAATGTACTTCTATTGAGTGTGTAAAATTTTATATATATAATTTATATATAATAATTTGCATTTACTACTCATATCACTGCCACACTGCACATCTATACCTTTTTCTCATACAGATTGTCTCCTTATTTGTGCAGTATGATGTAAAAAGGAAAAAAAATGTTTTGTTTTTTTTACTTTCGTTTAGACAAATATTTGTTTCCCCCTTTTGTGTCTATTCCTTCCTGGAAGGATGTTAATGTGAAATGATTTAATGACAATGCAAAGTAAAGGAAAAGAAAAAAATGGTAAGTAGCTAAAGTTGATATTTAATAAACATCAGCCATGGCATTATTATGTAATTTCGCTCCGTGTGGCCCCTGCTTTATGCCATAAACACCTGCAAGCTGATTACAGAATAAATCGGTGAGAAAACGGCTACAGGCATGTTTGTGCTGGTTCATATTAAAGAAGCGTCCCTGCATGTTAGTCCATAGTGCACATGTAGGGGGCAGTAAGGAACTGCAGGATATATAACTGGGAATAGAGATCTTTCACTGATGATGCCCCTTTTATCCACCACCAATTTTCCAAGTGCTGGGAAAACAACATATTTTGTCTGATGTGGACGCTGCTTTCTGTAGAGAAATAGACACCTTTGATCTCTGGTGAGACGCCAGGTCCATGAAAAACAAACCCGGGAGGGGGGGGGGGGTGTTTCTCCTATGGGGTTTTTCCCCTATGATTTACCGATACAGGTGGAAAATTGCCAGTCGGATAATATGAGAAGAATTCAGGGTTTTTCATGCAGTGACTGAGGTCAATGTTTAGGTGAAGCAAACTGATTCTGAAGCTGCCCTAAGGTGCTGGAGACTTCAGAGAAAGCTTTCTCCGTTACTGATCAATCTGCCTGCCAGAATAAGGGAGAGAAGCAGCAGAGTATTGAAATCTTGTGTCAGGGTTTTGATGAAGTAAGACAGCTGTGTAGCTCACGTAGATGGAGGGGTCGTGAAGGAGAAATGAGTCAGTTTAGAGTAGGCAGGGTTGAATAAATAGAGGTATAAATGCAGGTTTTGTGTTTGGTATTGGATCGAAGAACGAGCGAGGAATGATGAATGCCATTGACGGCCTAATTGTTGAAATTTGAATGCGTGAGCTTTGAGGGACGTCACACAGGCGTAAGCCGAACCGAATCTTTGCTTTTGTTTGCTCCTGCTGCTATAAGAAAAGCACAAAGAGCAACTTTACAGCACTAATCAGTAATTAATGAACAGAAGACAGTTTCCTATTGATCACATTCAAATAGGATGAGTTTGTGTAATGTGATCATACCGTTGTGATTTACTTATTTCAGTCAACAGTACATTAGAAAAAAAGCCCTGTGCTTCAGTTTGGCCTGTCTGGAAAACAATATTGATTTTCTTCACTCCTCATGTAACAGACTTACAAACAACACTTCTGAAGGTTGCAGGCTGACAGGGAAGGTACAGTAGGCTGTAGACATGTTTCTTAGAAATAACATGGAACCTTTTAAGATTTTTAATGTACAGTATTTATGCCAAACTATTTCTGTTTCTGAGAACATGCTCCGTAGGCTGCATTTGCTTGACTGGCCTATTTCTTGTGTGCTTTATTTGGCTCCAGATTTCTCATCTTTCGATCAAATGACACATTTAGGCAGCATGCGACTGGACTACTGAGCTACACACAGCTCAGATTTTTGAGGTTTCACAGCAGTGTTTGCACACCTCTCTCTATAAGACCAACGAGATTAAATTTGAGGCCAGGGGCAACATCTGGCAGAAATAATCAGGTGTATTTAGTAAGATATGACATGATAAACTGGCAGCCTCGGCTTTGGAGGTAGTGAAACCTTTAACAATCAGCCAGTGCTTCCGACTCAGGAGGAAAGAACTGGGCAGAGGAACAGATGCATGTATTTTTAACAGACGTTAATGATGAATTGTGAACATCTATCACAAGGGAATCTGCCCCTCCATGCCCCAAAAGTGGTGTATCCTAGTTATAATGCCAGGCATGCGTTCACTCTAGGCGTGAATTAGAGTTGGACCTCTCTCCCCCAGCGGAGTTAATTATGGAAATCATTTTCCATGGACTACTTCCATAAACTATATTTTGCTATGCTTTAGGGAGCATGGAAGTTCTCTAATCAGTCACCAATAAATCTGAGCTTCGCCACTCATAAATCTATTAGTCCTCTTCCAATGCATTCAGCACACAGTGAACAGTGTAAAGCGGTGTGATCACTTTTACACGAGGATTAGCCCTTATCTACATGTTTATATTTCCTTGTATAAATATGCAGCCTTTTCACAGTCATTTCCTGTTTTACTGTACTGAGCTTTATCACTCTGGTAAATACATTATTATGAAAGCCCCGACTTTATCGTTAAAAGCACACAAAGTGGAAATGAAACTTATAAAAACGATATACATTGTTGATGACCTCTCTCATTAACAAGCCATTACTACCATCAGAACTGCTGCTTATGCCCTTTTTGTTTTATTGAACCATTGGATATAAACTCTGTGTGAAAATCAGCAATTCTAGAAATACTCAAACTAACCCAGTCTGATCTTAATCATGCCACGATCAAAATCACTAAGATCTCGTGTTGAACATTACCGAATGCTGCTGGCTCGTGTCTGCATGATTTTCTGCATCACGCTTCTGCCAGATGATTGGATAATTGGATGGATGAGCAGGTGCACATGTATTTGTATTAAAGTGCTTGGTGAGTGTATAGAAAAAATATTCTGAAGAACTGTTATTGAGCTAAACCTTTGAATAAACACAAGCATTAGATTTGTAAAAAAAAAAAAAAAAAAGAATCTCAAACCCAGAGTGAATGTCATTAAAGTTGATTTAATAAGATAACAACATCTTTTCAATTATAAACAGATGATTTAAGGATGAAGCCTTTTGCTTGTCAAACCTATTATTTCTGGAACGGAGGAATCATTAGTGCTGTACATGAGCGGCATTTCTACGTTGGGGGTTCGCAGAGTTTACTGCTACTACGCTATAACGAAATTCAAAGCTTGTGACACAGAGAGAGCCAATCACTAAGCTTACATTGATCTTCTTTGAAACAAATGCCAAACACTCTCTTGAGCCTCTTACCACACTGCTTCTGACGGCTTTTAGTGCATCAAATCTCAGAATCAATGAATCTTCCTTTGGGCAAAGAAAATTACTCTGCCCACCACATGAGAAAAGTGAAAACTCATTATACAAGGTTATTTCAACTCCCAGCTGTTCCAAGCCAATTTATCCAGAACAAGCCTCTTGCTTCTGATTGATCTAGATCAAAGTTTCTTAAATCCAGTTTTGGGGCCCTTTGGCCTGCACTGTGTTGATGTTAACTAACCTACTTACCCCAAATAATGCCCAGTGCAACAGTTATCCCAGGAGTTGATTCTAGTTAATTAGAACAAAACTGCCAGGGATTGGGTTGTAAAATGCTGCTCTAGACTTGCAGTGCTGTAGCACTATCTGGAATCCAGCACAGTCTTTGGTCTCCCTGCTCTCACATTTCTAATAAACAGAGCAATTAACTGCTGCATATAAATGAGGTGCCTATGAGCAGGTAACTGTGCTGGACCACAGGACTGGAACTGGCCAGCTTTGATCTACAAGGTGAATTTATTCACTTTAAGGAGGTTAACATTGTAACTATATTAAAGCAACCACTGGATACATTAAATTAATCAAAGCTGAAACTTCTCAGTCAGTGGATGTATGTAAAAATATTTGTCAAATCATGTGAAAACTGAGCAATGCCTCTGTATTCGCATGGTGTTTCTCTGCAGCGGGTAAAATAAGTATTGAACACCTTTTTTCTCAGTAAATATATTTCTTAAGGTGCTATTGACGTTACATTTGTACCAGATGTTGGTAACAACCCATGCAATCCACACATGCAAAGAAATCAACCATAGATGTCCATAATTGAAGTTATGTGTAATAATGTGAAATGACCCAGGGGAAAAGCATTGAACACATGAAGAAAGGGAGGTGAAAAAAGGCATGAAAAACGAAGACACCCGATGAAATCAATCAGTAATCAAAAAGCAATCAGTAATTAAAAAGCAATCCTGCCCCTCGTCAGTGCAAATTAATATCAGTTGGTTCAGTCCCAACTGATGGCCTGTATAAAGGTGTCCTAATACCAAGGTGTCACACAAGAAGATTTTATGATTAGTAAAAGCGCACTCTCAAAACCTTCACAACCTTATTGTTGCAAAACATACTAATGGGATTGGTTCCAGAAGGATTTCTAAACTTTTGAAATGTTCTAGTGAGCACTGTTGGGGCCATAATCCAGAAATGGAAAGAACATCATTTCACTATAAACCGGCCATGACCAGATGCTCCTAGCAAGATTTCTGACAGAAGAGTGAAAAGAATTATCAGAAGACTTTAGAAAGACCTGAAATTAGCAGGTACAATTGTTTTAAAGAAAACAATAAGTTAGGCACACGACCGCCATGATCTGTGTGCGCACACACCACACAAGACTCCATTTCTGAAGAAAAAGCATGTTGAAGCTTGTTTAAAGTTCGCTGCACAACATTTGTACAAGCCTGTGAATTACTGGGAGAATATAGTATGATCAGATATAGTCTGGTGGAAACATCATTGTGAGGGGCTGTTTTTCAGCATACGGTACTGGCAAACTTCATATAATTGAAGGAAGGATGGATGGAAAGATTTACTGAGACATTCTTTATAAACGAAATCTGCTGCTATCTACCAGGATGATGAGGATGAAATGAGGGTGGACATTTAAGCAAGACAATAATCCCAAACTCACAGCCAAGGAAACTCTCAATTGGTTTCAGAGAAAAAAAACAGAGCTGCTACAATGGCCCAGCCAATCACCTGACTTGAATCCAATTAAAAATCTATGGAAAGACCTAAAGATCAGAGTTCATTGAAGAGGCCCACAGAACCTTTAAGATTTGAAGAATGTTTGTGTGGAAAAATGGGCCAAAATCTCACCTGAGCAATGCATGCAACTAGGCTTTTGTACGAAGTATTTAATAAATTTTAGTAATCGTGTTCAATACTTTTTCCCTGTGTCCTTTCACATTATTACACAACTTCATTAATAAATATCTATGGTTTGATTTCTTTGCATGTGTGGATTGCATGGGTTATTAACATCTGGTAAAAATGTACCATCAATAGCACAAAATATATTTACTGAGAAAAATAGTGGTGTTCAATACTTATTTTACCCGCTGTATATGCAGTGCTTCTGATAATTAGGTTTATATATTTCAGTACAATTTATTTTTGTTTGGTTCTGAAGCCCAAATTAAATAATTTTAGGATAAAACTACATAGGTTTTACACTGGTAATAATTTTCACAGGATTATCCAATCTTAAACCTGGGGAGACAAGCCTCATTATAAATTGAAGTGTACCTGTAACAGTCACACGGATGCTGAATTGGAATGATCAGCACACTTCCATTTGGCAAACTGAAGGCTTTCAGCAGACAGGCTAGTGTATGGACAGTAATAAAACAACATCAGCCTCTCCCTTTAGGTTGAGTTTCTTGTGGATTGCTTAAGGGCTTAGTCAGACTCAATAGTCAATTATTCTTAAATGTCACATCTATCTCCACTGTTTTCAAATGGATCAAAGCAATCTTCTGGAATATTCTGCCATTTTCTTAAAATCTCTAAGCAATAACCATCACAAATATAGGAACGTAACAAACGTACACAAAGAGAGTAACAGAGACTAATTAGCATGTTTTGGCATATAATGCATTTATGATGATACTACATGTATGGGCTTTATGCAGTGGCCACTAACCAATGAAAGCTTGTGCATAAATCCAGTCTGGACCCTTGACAATAAAAGGTCAACTGGAGTAAATTCAGCCCTTATCAGCTTTAAATTAAACATTAGCATTCATACTTGCGCACACACACAGCGATCTTAATTCGCACTTCAAATCTCACCAATCAAACCACCACAGAGAATTCCAAATAAATTCAAAATATAAGGAACTTCCAGACGTGTGGAGTCAGGTTCTCCTGCTGGGAGTCATCGGAGATTAAATCCAACCGCAACAATGATTCTGGCTCGGTATCTCACTTCTGAACAGACATAGACAACCGTCTGCTTCCGTGTGTGCTCTCTTGGAAGAGTCTGGAACATAGCAAGGCATGAAGTGAAGCAGACATGTTTCTTAACTCCTGTCTACGCCTGACTACAATGCACAAGGTGGGAGAAACGGAGAGAGAAGTAGTGGTTGATTCAGCTCACTCACCCTGTGAAAGGAAGACTGAGGCATGTGAAAAGCAGGACATGGGTCATTAGGACCATTAGAGATCACTCTGTGTCTGTATAAATGCTGTCTTTTCACTGTGGCAGTCCAGTTCTTCATTTTCTGATTCCGAGTTCACCCCACCTGCAGTGTCCTCATCCCCCCACACAGTGGGAATCCCTCGATACAACACCCTGCTGTTAGTCAAATCCCGACCTAAGCCAAAGCCAAAGCTGAATCCGACCCGCACACCTCTGCCACTCGAGTCCGTCACCTGTAGTTTGGTCCTCCTACAGAAGGGGGTGCTGGCTGCTCCTGAGTGCAGCTGCAGTAGCACAAAAATGGCTGCAAATGTAGCCAGAATGAAGGCACAGCTCAGCACGGCCACAAGTACAGGGAGATGTGAAGATGTCTCAACTTTGGGCATCTCAGCTTCTGCCTGTTCTACACCCTCACTGTGGAGCGCTGGGCTGATGGGAGATTTGCGCTGGACTTGGTTTTGATGCAGACACGCTGTGCCCACCAGGTGGCTATGGGGTGGGCAGGACAGGCACTCTGTCTCACCAGGACCAGAACATGTCAGACATGTAGGGTGGCAGACCAGGCACGCCTGCACTGACGATTGCTCCACCCAGTTATCCAGAGAGAGGTTGAGGAGCTGCAGGCCGGGTGTGAAACCTGGAGGACAGGACTTCACACAGCCTTGTAGAAAAAGCCACAACCCAGTGCTGCACTCTGCAAACAGGAAAAAGAAGAAACACTGAGAAAGGAAGAATGTTTACCACACCGTCCACATGTATCCTAATTATAACGGTGCCCAATGAGTCCAACATCACAAGGTAAATATATATTTTAGTTTTTACAGACCATGAGGCATGTGAGCAAAGAAGACCAAATTTACTCATAGGAATTTGTAGTCAATTTGAAAGTACAGGAAAGAAATTAGAAATTTTCCACATTTGGGTCGGCACATTAAAGTGGCATGTAACTCTATTACTCCTGTCATCATTAACCATGTATATATTGACTGCAAATTACATCTACAATTGCGTATTGGGAAAGTGGTGCCTATAATAGTCAGGTTCTGTAATTTAATATTTCCTGCTAAAAAAACCCCACAAAAAGCACAGAATATGTGAAGCAAAAAAAAAAAAAAAAAAAAAAAATACATTTTTAAACTAATACAAATTTTTGTTTTGTTTCAGTGCAAAATCTGGTGTAAAACACAATGCAAAAATAATCGTCACAGTAGACTGGTGCACTCTCGAAATTCATGATAGAAACCCACTGCAAACACTGTCAGACCCTTGAACAAAAGGCCCATAACTCTTAATTATTTCTTATAACTTATAATATTCGCCCAATATTTCACCTTCACCACTGAGACAGAGAACAGGACAGGGAAATACTACGTCTTGAATGATTCAGATCACAGTACATGTACTCTTGTTGCTGACAGTAGCCATTACAATTGTCATTGCTCCTTGTAACAGGTAAAATGTGCCTCTAAAAAGGCACTTACACACTTAACACACTTCAACAGAAATGAACCAGTGAAGACAAATAAAAAACACATTTAACGGCCTCACACACAGAAGGCATACCGTATGCAATGCACCACAGTTATTGCACAACTACAATATTATCTAGCTGCTAATTTTTTGTAAGTGCAGTTATATTGATTACGGATTGTAATATCGATAGTGAAAGTCAAACTCCATTCATACATTCATTAGCACTACACGTGGCAGGTTAAAGATAAATCAATATTGCTGCAAGTAGTTGTCTTGGGAAGAGGTGGTTATGAAGAGCTCCACTTCAAAACAAGAGAAGAAAAAACACGTCACAGGGTATTTTTCTCCTGATAAAAATGGAACCCATGAGTAGTGTCTTTTGGCCATTGCTCTGTATAGTGTTTTTCGATACTGATAATAAATATTCATAATGATAGAATCAGGGAGCTGATAAAAGCAGACTTTATACTTCCAGACTGAGTGTCTGGTGTACACAGGAATGTGAGAAGATCTTCTTCTTCTTCTTCTTTCGGCTTCTCCCATTAGGGGTCGCCACAGCGGATCATCCGTTTCCATACCCCCCCTGTCCTCTACATCTGCCTCTTTCAACCCAACTACCTGCATGTCTTCCCTCACCACATCCATAAACCTCCTCCATGGTCCTCCTCTTTTCCTTCTTCCTGGTGGCTCCATCCTCAGCATTCTCCTACCGATATACCCCATGTCCCTCCTCTGCAAATGTCCAAACCATCTTAATCTCACCATCCTTTACCTTGTCTCCAAAACAATCCACATGCACTGTCCCTCTAATAAACTAATTTCTAATCCTGTCCATCCTCGTCACTCCCAACGAAAACCTCAACATCTTAGGAATGTGAGAAGATATACACCAAAATGTCTCATTGCAATTTTGCTGCTTTGAACTGGAGATAATGCATAAATTAAAAGGAAGTCATTAGCCTGTGGTTTGAAATGTAATTTGTCAGTTTCTTCTTTCTTGTCCTAAATTAGTTTTTTTTTTTTTTAAGGGAACCTAATCTGAATGATCTGATATAAGAATGTTTAAAGAACATAATAAGAATATTTTAGTTTAGTTTACAGTGATAATTGGAATAACTGCAATTCCTTTGGTACTATGAATATTCACATAAAATTCTCTGTCGTATGCGTCAGTGAGCCAGGATATTGTCTATGGTTGTTCCATTTCTTTCAATTTCTGGATGCTGCAGTGCATTTAATAATATCTAATTTCGGACCATTTTGTGTGTGCTCGTACCAATGCAGATCTGCTGGGCATCAAATGTTTTACAGCTGTTGTTGGAAGGCCGACTGAAATCTGAAGCAGACAAGTCCACAGCACTGGGGCCTGTTCCATATAGGATTAGTGTGAACTGTGAAAGAACACCTGAGTATGTAAAAAATGAGAGAGATAATTATTAACAGTGTGCATGGGTTTTATTATTTTTTTTTAATGATAGAAATAAAAGAAACGATTTTCTTCAAATGACAGGAAAGGATGACAAAAGAGGTCTCTTCTGAAATGATGAAATCTGGCCAACATTTTTAACCGTGAGCCATCACTTAAAAAGTCATTATTTCTGACATGACTTTTCAATCTTTAAAATAATAGTTATTTGGAATTCAAAATTTTACCATAATCATTAAGCCCAGCCACATTCTCGATTTCTAGTGTCCACTCTCCTTGTGGGTCCTCATCCCATGCATGTGTGGTCATGAAAGCCCAGTCACTAAAACCCTCTGGTGAGTTATCCTGGGGTCTGAGATACACACACACACACACACACACACACACACACACACACACACACACACACACACACACACACACACCAGTATGCAAACAATTATGTACTTATGTGATTTAACATTTATTACACTTGTGCATCCGAAAACAACTATTCTGCCCATTGAGAGCAATCAAGCAAGAGTGATCAACCACTACTTGATGAAATGCCTAAGCCGATGAAATGTATGTAGCCTTGTTTAATTTGAAGAGATTGTGTTTACCTAGGAGCCAGCAGTGTGGAGCGGGTCCCCAGGGGACTGAATAGGTGAATGGCCAGGTTCCCTCTGTGTGTATAGGATAGTGTGAGTCTGGCCTGCACATGCTCCAGTGAGCTCACCAAATCAGGCTGTCCTAAACAAGCATCCACACTCTTACTGAACACCAGATGGTTCTTCACATCCCTACAAACACAGCAGCATGACATCAGCATGAGTCAGAACATTCTACACGACATGGCATTGGTATATTTAAAAAACAACCGCTTAAAGGGAAATGATTGCTTAGTTTTAATGGAATTCAATGCTGCCCATCTTCTTTTAGCTGCAATGCCACACAGATATGACTCATAAAAATTGCATAGTTGAATAGATTGGTCAGACACTAAAGCCTTGAACTGACTCGATTCCAAAAAGAGAGAGAGAGAGAGAGAGAGAGAGAGAGAGAGAGCGAGAGAAAGAAAAATCATTGCTTCATGCAAAACATTTGCAGTATGGTATAAATAAAAAATTTTATAGTTCAATTTAGCTAAATGTAAGGTAGCAATATGTTATTAATCTCAGCAATTAAAACCTATTAAAATTATTGTGCTGAGAGGATTGGGCAGCAGTCGAAGGTGGGGGCCTCGACAACCCGATCCCTGGACACAGAAGCTAGCTCTAGGGACGTGGAATGTCACCTCGCTGGCCAGGAAGGAGCCTGAGATTGTGCGTGAGGTTGAGAGGTTCCGACTAGAGATAGTCGGGATCACCTCTACGCACGGCTTGGGCTCTGGAACCACACTCCTCGAGAGAGGATGGACTCTTCACCACTCTGGAGTTGCCCATGGTGAAAGGCGGCAGGCTGGTGTGGGTTTGCTTATAGCCCCCCAGCTCAGCCGCCATGTGTTGGAGTTTACCCCGGTGAATGAGAGTGTCGTTTCCCTGCGCCTACGGGTCAGGGATAGGTCTCTCACTGTCGTGTGTGCCTACGGGCCAAACGGTAGTGTAGAATACCCGGCCTTCTTGGGGTCTCTGGGAGGGGTGCTGGACAGTGCTCCGACTGGGGACTCCGTCGTTCTACTGGGAGACTTCAATGCCCACGTGGGCAGCGACAGTGACACCTGGAGGGGCGTGATTGGGAGGAACGGCCCCCCTGATCTGAACCCGAGCGGTGTTCAGTTATTGGACTTCTGTGCTAGTTACAGTTTGTCCATAACGAACACCATGTTCAAGCATAAGGGTGTCCATCAGTGCACATGGCACCCTGATCACCACCTGGTGGTGAGTTGGATCCGATGGCGGGGGAGAAAGCTGGACAGACTCGGCAGACCCAAGCGTACTGTGAGGGTCTGCTGGGAACGTTTGGCCGAGTCTCCTGTCAGAGAGATCTTCAACTCCCACCTCCGGCGGAGCTTTGACCGGATCCCGAGGGAGGCCGGAGATATTGAGTCCGAGTGGACCATGTTCTCCACCTCCATTGTCGAAGCGGCCGCTCGGAGCTGTGGCCGAAAGGTCTCCGGTGCCTGTCGAGGCGGCAATCCCCGAACCCGGTGGTGGAAACCGGAAGTAAGGGATGCCGTCAAGCTGAAGAAGGAGTCCTATCGGCCTGGTTAGCTTGTGGGACTCCTGAGGCAGCTGACGGGTACCGGCAGGCCAAGCAAACTGCAGCCCGGGTGGTTGTGGAGGCAAAAACTCGGGCCTGGGAGGAGTTCGGTGAGGCCATGGAGAAGGACTATCGGCTGGCCTCGAAGAGATTCTGGCAAACCGTCCGGCGCCTTAGGAGAGGGAAGCAGTGCCCTACCAATGCTGTTTACAGTGGAGGTGGGGAGCTGTTGACCTCAACTGGGGATGTCGTTGGACGGTGGAAGGAATACTTCGAGGATCTCCTCAATCCCGCCGTCACGTCTTCCATTGAGGAAGCAGAGGCTGAGGGCTCAGAGGTGGACTCGTCCATCACCCAAGCTGAAGTCACCGAGGTGGCACCGGGGGTGGATGAGATCCGCCCTGAGTACCTCAAGTCTCTGGATGTTGTGGGGCTGTCTTGGCTGACACGCCTCTGCAGCATCGCGTGGCGGTCAGGGACAGTGCCTCTGGAATGGCAGACCGGGGTGGTGGTCCCTCTTTTTAAGAAGGGGGACCGGAGGGTGTGTTCCAACTATAGGGGGATCACACTTCTCAACCTACCTGGGAAAGTCTATGCCAGGGTACTGGAGAGGAGAATACAGCCGATAGTAGAACCTCGGATTCAGGAGGAACAGTGTGGTTTTTGTCCAGGCCGTGGAACACTGGACCAGCTCTATACCCTCTACAGGGTGCTGGAGGGTTCATGGGAGTTTACCCAACCAGTCCACATGTGTTTTGTGGATTTGGAAAAGGCATTCGACTGTGTCCCTCGCGGCGGCCTGTGGAGGGTGCTCACCGGCAGTAAGTCAGACTTGTTCCCGGTGCATGTTGGACTCCGGCAGGGCTGCCCTTTGTCACCGGTTCTGTTCATAATTTTTATGGACAGAATTTCTAGGCGCAGCCAGGGGCTGGAGGGTGTCCGGTTTGGTGACAACACGATTTCGTCTCTGCTCTTTGCAGATGATGTTGTCGTGTTGGCTTCATCAGACCAGGACCTTCAGCACGCACTGGGACGGTTTGCAGCCGAGTGTGAAGCGGCTGGGATGAGAATCAGCACCTCCAAATCCGAGGCCATGCTCCTCAGTCGGAAAAGGGTGGCTTGCCCACTTCAGGTTGGTGGAGAGTTCCTGCCGCAAGTGGAGGAGTTTAAGTATCTTGGGGGTTTGTTCACGAGTAAGGGAAGGGTGGAACGGGAGATTGACAGACGGATCAGTGCAGCTTCTGCAGCAATGCGGTCGATGTACCGGTCTGTCGTGGTGAAGAAAGAGCTGAGCCCCAAGGCGAAACTCTCGATTTACCGGTCAATCTACGTTCCTACTCTCACCTATGGTCATGAGCTCTGGGTCATGACCGAAAGGACAAGATCCCGGATACAGGCGGCCGAAATGAGCTTTCACCGCAGGGTGGCTGGGCGATCCCTTAGAGATAGGGTGAGAAGCTCGGTCACTTGGGAGGAGCTCAGAGTAGAGCCGCTGCTCCTCCACATCGAGAGGGGTCAGCTGAGGTGGCTCGGGCATCTGTTCCGGATGCCTCCTGGACGACTTCCTGGGAAGGTGTTCCGGGCGCGTCCCACTGGGAGGAGACCCCAGGGAAGACCTAGGACACGCTGGAGAGACTATGTCTCCCGGCTGGCCTGGGAACGCCTCGGTGTCCCCCCGGAAGAGCTGGAAGAAGTGTCTAGGGAGAGGGAAGTCTGGACATCTCTGCTTAGACCCCGCGACCCGGCTTCGGAAAGCGGGAGAAGATGATGATGATGATGATGATGATGATGATAAAATTATTGTTAGCAATAAAAACTTATTAAAAACAGAAGGGCACAATTCAAAGCACAGAAATCACAATCTGACAAGAGCTGTTTAGCATTCTTCCCACCTAAAGCAGCAATTGTAATAGTGTAAAGAGCTAACGTTTTTAACTGACATTAGAATAAAGTCTAGACAATGTCAGGCAGTAATTAATTAGAAACAGACTAAACAACATCATCCATTATAATTATTATTATTATTATTATTATCATCATCATCATCATCATCATAAAATGCCCATCTATCTGTCAGCTGTAATTAGTATGCAGTAGTCATCTGTTGTGGACAATTTTGGAGACATGATTCAAAAAGTTTGAATTTTCTACATTGCTGGAATCACAGGCAGAGGGATCTAAGTTCCTTGGGCAGCTCACATTGTTTGTGTGTTTCTTTGACTTTTTTTTTTTTTTTTTTTTTTTTTTTTTTTTTTTTTTTTTACCTGGGTTCAGAGAGCATGTCAATAACACACTTGTGCTGCGGCCCCACACTGGTCCAGTTCTGGGCCAATGCCACCATGGCACTTGCATCCAGCAGACCATAGCCATATGAATGGCTCACTGCCAGAAAACAAGCAAGAGAGCGAGAGCGAGTGAGAGCGAGAGAGAGAGAGAGAGAGAGAGAGAGAGAGAGAGAGAGAGAGAGAGAGAGAGAGAGAGAGATTAAGTCAGCTAAGTTAATTTGAACCATGCAGCTGCTTCCAGTTCCCAACTGGATGACATCTGTTTATTACCTAAGCGGCCCACGCCATTGGTCCTCCAATCATTTGTGATGAGGTGGGCGGGATGTGCTGCTCTGATCACCAGGTGTTGCATGTCCCTCCAGGTCAAATTCATACTGTATTAAGACAAAGAAAGAAGGGAGGAGAAAGGGAAGAAAATTATAAGACTTAGCAGAATAATGCACTAATTTACAAATTGTAGTTATGCTAAATACTTCAGTAAGCATAAAAAAAAGCTCCAATATATTTTGATAAAGCACATCCATCACATATTGAATGCTTTATTTCAAATTCACTGTAATGGTGAACAAAATATTGTCACTTGGACCCTACTGTATACTTATCTGAAGATTTCAGTACTTGGCTCATTGCATGCATTTGTTAATTTGAATAGCTGTTGCACTGATGGCACAACACATGGCAGTGTGAGCATCAGCAGCCCACACAGAAGCACATAAACATCCAGCAGTGCTACTAACTTTAAATGTTGATTAAGAATTTTCCACAAACAAGATACGCTGAGCGGTCCAAAAAATAATGGAAATGTCTTTATTCTAATACTTTAATATGAAAACTGGAATGACACATGCTGTGGTACTCACAAATCTCAAACAAAGGTCAAATTAATCAATTTGTGTCACTTATTAACTGCCTTGATAAATGACCTTGCAATTGAATTTACCGTATATGTCATTTATAATTAGTACAGTGCAAAGGTTGACCTAGAGATGACTGGGAAATGCGGCACACTGGAGACTCTCAGAGAAAATAAACAGCCCTAACCTCTCCACAGAACAGGCTCTGAAGTCACCTTCAACTAAACAACATCATAAACACCCACCCATAGATTAATAGGGAGAAAAAGTGACATAAGGAGAGAGAGAGAGGGGGGGGGGGGGCGCAAGGCACCTGGGGCAAATATAATCAAAGCATGAATCTGAGGGGTTTAGTGCCCCAAATGGCAAGGACTGAAACTGAAAAGCCCAATTTTGGCTTCCCACATAACACATCATTTCACCCTGTCCAAATCGAAAATACATTTTAGTGATCTTAAATGATACTGTGCTTCTGTAAACAAACCCACATCTTCACTGGGGAACAATTTGCTGACTGATAATATTTCATGGGTCTTTTTGGCTCTCTTCCTTGTGTAAGGTAAGACTATTGCATGACTTTGTTAGGACTTGTAATTAAGGACTAGCTGTAGTGAGGATGCCACTGAAACTCCTTAAACAACTAAAACAAGTGTAAAAACTCTGTTCTTCTGTGCTCCTCTCAGTCACATTTTACAGAAGACACGTCAGATTTGAAAAGCTAATTGCAGATATTGAATGTGCATTCAAAATAAGTTCGTTATTTATATTTGAATGAAAATCATGTTCATGGAGCACGAATTAAGCAATCAACTGTAAAACCTTTGACACTACAGTGCCTTGCAAAAGTATTGACCCCCCTTGGCGTTTTTCCTATTTTGTTGCCTTACAACTTGGAATTAAAATAGATTTTTCTTTGGATTTCATGTAATGGACATACACAAAATAGTCCAAATTGGTGAAGTGAAATGAAAAAAATAACTTGTTTCAAAAAATTCTAAAAAATAAATAACGGAAAAGTGGTGCGTGCATATGTATTCACCCCTTTGCTATTAAGCCTCTAAATAAGATCTAGTGCAAACAATTACCCTCAGAAGTCACAAAATTACTTAAATAAAGTCCACCTGTGTGCAATCTAAGTGTCACATGATCTCATATATATATATATATATATATATATATATATATATATATATATATATATATATATATATATATATATACAGTGAGGAAAATAAGTATTTGAACACCCTGCTATTTTGCAAGTTCTTCCACTTAGAAATCATGAAGGGGTCTGAAATTGTCATCGTAGGTGAATGTCCACTGTGAGAGACATAATCTAAAAAAAAAAATCCAGAAATCACAATATATGATTTTTAAACTATTTATTTGTATGATACAGCTGCAAATAAGTATTTGAACACCTGTCTATCAGCTAGAATACTGACCCTCAAAGACCTGTTAGTCTGCCTTTAAAATGTCCACCTCCACTACATTTATTATCCTAAATTAGATGCACCTGTTTGAGGTTGTTAGCTGTATAAAGACACCTGTCTACCCAATACAATCAGTAAGAATCCAAATAATAACATGGCCAAGACCAAAGAGCTGTCCAAAGACACTAGAGACAAAATTGTACACCTCCACAAGGCTGGAAAGGGCTACGGGGAAATTGCCAAGCAGCTTGGTGAAAAAAGGTCCACTGTTGAAGCAATCATTAGAAAATGGAAGAAGCTAAACATGACTGTCAATCTCCCTCGGACTAGGGCTCCATGCAAGATCTCACCTCGTGGGGTCTCAATGATCCTGAGGAAGGTGAGAAATCAGCCCAGAACTGCACGGGAGGAGCTGGTCAATGACCTGAAAAGAGCTGGGACCACCGTTTCCAAGGTTACTGTTGGTAATACACTAAGACGTCATAGTTTGAAATCATGCATGGCACGGAAGGTTCCTCTGCTTAAACCAGCACATGTCCTGGCACGTCTTAAGTTTGCCAATGACCATTTGGATGATCCAGAGGAGTCATGGGAGAAAGTCATGTGGTCAGATGAGACCAAAATAGAACTTTTGGGTCATAATTCCACTAAACGTGTTTGAAGGAAGAAGAATGATGAGTACCATCCCAAGAACACCATCCCTACGGTGAAGCATGGGGGTGGTAGCATCATGCTTTGGGTGTGTTTTTCTGCACATGGGACAGGGCGACTGCACTGTATTAAGGAGAGGATGACCGGGGCCATGTATTGCGAGATTTTGGGGAACAACCTCCTTCCCTCAGTTAGAGCATTAAGATGGGTCGAGGCTGGGTCTTCCAACATGACAATGACCCGAAGCACACAGCCAGGATAACCAAGGAGTGGCTCTGTAAGAAGCATATCAAGGTTCTGGTGTGGCCTAGCCAGTCTCCAGACCTAAACTCAATAGAGAATTTTTGGAGGAAACTCAAACTCCGTGTTTCTCAGTGACAGGCCAGAAACCTGACTGATCTAGAGAAGATCTGTGTGGAGGATTGGGCCAAAATCACTCCTGCAGTGTGTGCAAACCTGGTGAAACGTTTGACCTCTGTAATTGCAAACAAAGGCTACTGTACCAAATATTAACATTGACTTTCTCAGGTGTTCAAATACTTATTTGCAGCTGTATCATACAAATAAATAGTTAAAAATCATACATTGTGATTTCTGGATTTTTTTTTTTTAGTTGATGTCTCTCACAGTGGACATGCACCTACGATGACAATTTCAGACCCCTCCATGATTTCTAAGTGGGAGAACTTGCAAAATAGCAGGGTGTTCAAATATTTATTTTCCTCACTGTATATATATATACACACACACACACACACACACACACACACACACACACCTGTTCTGAAAGGCCCCAGAGTCTGCAACACCACTAAGCAAGGGGCACCACCAAGCAAGCGGCACAATGAAGACCAAGGAGCTCGCCAAACAGGTCAGGGACAAAGTTGTGGAGAAGTACAGATCAGAGTTGGGTTATAAAAAAATATCCAAAACTTTGAACATCCCACGGAGCACCATTAAAGCCATTATTAAAAAATGGAAAGAATATGGCACCACAACAAACCTGGCAAGAGAGGGCCGCCCACCAAAACTCACGGACCAGGCAAGGAGGGCATTAATCAGAAAGGCAAAAAAGAGACCAAAGATAAACCTGAAGGAGTTGCAAAGCTCCACAGCGGAGATTGGAGTATCTGTCCATAGGACCACTTTAAGCCGTACACTCCACAGAGCTGGGCTTTACGGAAGAGTGGCCAGAAAAAAGCCATTGAAGAAGAAAAAAATAAGCAAAAACGATGGGTGTTCGCCAAAAGGCATGTGGGAGACTCCCCAAACATATGAAAGAAGGTACTCTGGTCAGATGAGACTAAAATTGAGCTTTTTGCTCATCAAGGAAAACGCTATGTCTGGCGCAAACCCAACACCTCTCAGTGAAGCATGGTGGTGGCAGCATCATGCTGTGGGGATGTTTTTCATCAGCAGGGACTGGGAAACTGGTCAGAATTGAAGGAATGATGGCTGGCCCTGATACAGGGAAATTCTTGAGGGAAACCTGTTTCAGTCTTCCAAAAATTGGAGACTGGGACGGAGGTTCACCTTCCAGCAGGACAACGACCCTAAGCATACTGCTAAATCAACACTCGAGTGGTTTAAGGGGAAACATTTAAATGTCTTGGAATGGCCTAGTCAAAGCCCAGACCTCAATCCAATTGAGAATCTGTGGTATGACTTAAAGATTGCTGTACACCAGCGGAACCCATCCAACTTGAAGGAGCTGGAGCAGTTTTGCCATGAAGAATGGGCAAAAATCCCAGTGGCTAGATGTGCCAAGCTTATAGATACATACCCCAAGAGACTTGCAGCTGTAATTGCTGCAAAAGGTGGCTCTACAAAGTATTGACTTCGGGGGGGTGAATAGTTATGCACGCTCAAGTTTTCTGTTTTTTTGTCTTATTTCTTGTTTGTTTCACAATAAAAAATATTTTGCATCTTCAAAGTGGTAGGCATGTTGTGTGAATCAAATGATACAAACCCCCCAAAAAATCCATTTTAATTCCAGGTTGTAAGACAACAAAATAGGAAAAACGCTAAGGGGGGTCCATACTTTTGCAAGGCACTGTAAATACTTTAAAGTTCATGCATGTCAACGTATGATAGCCCTTAATATTTAAACATGTATCAGGTGTCTTTGTATGGAGTGCCCTTCTGTCACCAAACATGATAACAGTAAACCTGACCAAAATGTTTGATTTATAATTCACTTTATAACAAATGCTGCCAAATTCACTTCTAATGATGCTTGGTAAAGTTCAGGTTCTGAATTTTGCAAAATGCTTCATCAAAACAGTTTTATTGTTAAAGGCGGTGCCTTTGAAACGTGACAGCCACAATACTCAGCTAAACTGTGCACTTCTAAATGAGCATTTAAAACTGAAGCAGGTGACTTTATGCAGACTAGTGCAGAGTTGGACACAGGAGGCAGAACGTTTGTTGTAACTACAGTACGGGACATTTCTCTGCCAATATGTGTGTCGCCTAAGTTGGTGTGTGGGTGTGATTGTCTGTGTTGGCAGGTTTCTTGACTCACTTAGCTTCCAGGGCGAGAGCAATAATGCCTGCAGCCAGAGGGGCCGATGCAGACGTGCCAGTATGTGAGTCTGTGCACTTCTTCCTCAGATCGGTTGTCACCTACACACACACACACACACAATGCAGTGAGAAATTAGACATTATGAAAGTCACTGAAAATGTACAGAAATGAAAAATGATAGAGGAACAGCCGCAGGCACTTGGCTCGTTGACACATTTGACAAAGCTGATGTCCGGAGCAACCTCTGTCCCTCATACACTCACTCCTGCTGGGACTTCCGGCTGTCCCGAAGATTAATAAGATGGCATCATCATCATCATGGCTGACTGGGCATGAGTTTAATTTGTGCCTCTGAGACTTTGGGCTATCCTGGCATTCTTCAACACTTTGGGACAGAACAGGGTCCAGCCTCAGGCAACACTACCTTCAGGATTCCATACAGTAATTGAGCCACACACACACACACACTAAATTGGCAGTTTATTAAACACATCTATCAACAGTGGCTATAAACTGACTCAGATCAGGCTCTGTCTTTCAAAGATAAAAACAATATCAGTTCATTCTTGTCATATATTTTAGATTATTTGCTGTCAGCTTATATCATTAAGACAAATTATTCTGAGCTTTTGTAGAATTAAGTGCAACAGCACATAAAACACACTTAAAGGTATAAGAATTTAGAATGAGATTAATTATTCCATCATCCTTTTTTTTTTTTTTTTTAATAAACAAAATGCCTTTTGAAGGAGGAGTTTTGCTCCACATCACTTATATTATTGTCTTCTTATTGTTATCAGTACAACCTTGTGATATAAAACATTCATTTCTCCACGGTGACATGTTTATAATGTTGCTAGATAAATTAGATATTGCCCTTACATGTCATGAAATCAAGTAATGCTCAGTAATCACTAAAACTTGCCTGGAATAATAGTAGTAATTTAAGCACCACTGATATTAAATGTGTGAATGACAATCTCAGAACAGCAAGGACAGAGTACTAGGAAAAACATGTGTGGTTCTGACACTGATATGCCTAAACTGTGTGTCTCATCCTTTTTCATATATTTCTGTGTATCAATCCTATCAAAACTGCTTACACCTAATATACTGTAACATACTCTAACATGGTCCAGTACCACAAATGAACACACTAGTACAATGCCACTTCACTTCTGCACTGCAAATGGTCCAATGGGTGGTTTCCTTCCCTTCCATTGACAAAGCAGACAAATTGAGCATAGCAAAATGCGGATCGATAGTTAATAATGATATAAATGCACTTACATAATAAGCATACATTATAAAAAGGCAGATAAGTGATCCAAATTAATGAGTGTGGTACTTACTCTTTGCAAATATTCATAGCCACACATTAGCACTCACACACAAATGGACAAACACTCAAGCACACTCCCAAACAGCACTAAATAAATAGTGTTTATAAAACTCCATCCCCTCCAAACCCATCAGCCAGGATCTGGATTACCCCTGACACCTTAACAAAATGGAAGGGCCAAGGGGAAGAGCGAAATGCTATCAGTGTCAAAAGCGTGCACATAGGGACACACTCGACAATTTCAAATGAGCTGTTTGCGGACGACTGCTTCTCCTGTGCTGAGGACAAATGAGGCGAAAAAGAAGTAGAGAGAGAGCGAGAATAAAAACAAGAAATGCTCATCTCCAGAATCCACAATCATTCTCACTGGCACATATAATTACTGGCAAATCATAGAGAATTAGGCGATTGTCCCTGAAGCAGAAGAATATGGTGAGCACCTCAACAAGTAGCATGAAAGGTTTAAAAGGCTTATCAGACTACATTGTTGAAAGTGTAAAGCCGATCCACAAATGTAATGTGCGTTCAGCTTAGGCTTAAAGGATTTAATTAACTTTAAAGGCTGTGTCTAAATTAGTTATAAGTAAGCGTGGTGTGACTGATGACACCAGTCACTTCTGGAAAGAAAAAAAACATCTTACCAAATATATACACGTCATATATGCTCTGGTATTACACACAGACCTTGTGTGCAGATTGTGGCTTCATTCGTTATCACTAGCATGATTCCACACAGTTATACACTGCCAGGGATGGGCAGTATTTATGATACACATATGTATTTCAAATATAATATAGGATTTTATCATTTGTATTTGATAAGGTTGATGAAATTGGCTTTATATTATATTAGTGTTCAGTATTTATAAAACACCCTAAAAAACTTTTTAAGAAGTCTACATGATGACATCAGAAAAATGCAGCCTCTGATTGGTGCCTACTTAGAAGTTTGCCCAGATTTGTTGAGATCAGAACAGAAAATGTATTCATATGGAAGAAGGTGGTGAAGGTAAGACGATCAAATGCATAATTAGTTAGAAACTAGTTGCTATGATGCAAAGTCATTAAGTCAGTGTTGTTGATGTAAAGTGACCAAACACCAAGTAACTAAAATAGGATACAATTTTGAGTCATTTGCAAACTGTTAAACATTAAACTGATGGTTAATTTAAAACTAAACTTCATCTGGGAGATCACAGGGAAATAAATGTGAATATTTAATCTGTTAACTGTTTGCATATGTCAAATTTGGTGCATAATTCGGCCAGAGAAAAGCTGTTGCTATCAATTGTTTACTTAATCAACGGAGTCAGTGTAATGATGAAGGCATCGATCAAATAGACCATTTGAAAAAAATTCCTGCTCTCATTTAAAAGTATTTTTTAGCATTTTAAAAATACAAAGATACAGTAGTTTATGCTGATACGTGGTGTAGCTGCTGTATTTTGTAGTTTATTTGTATACACATTTAAAGTTAAGGTATTTGGTATTTTATTTTAAAACACATTTTGATATACTGTATCTTTTCCCAACCCTGTGCACTGCCTATGATTCACTACTCTTTTCTCAATTTTCTCTAGTGAATTTTTTTAAACATGTAAAGCAAACATGTCCTGCCTGCAATGTTTCTAGTACAATGCTAAACATGTTTCTGGGCACCTGACTTGTGGAAGTCTAATCCCCTAAGGCCATGAGATATTTTACTCTACGGCTTGCGAGAGCATGCAGGAATGCAGACATTGAAATCATTTCTCTCACCTCTTTTTCAACACAACATGTAGCAGCTGTTACCTATCCTCAGTGTGTAAAACAATAAAATACTCATTGTAACTATGCAAGAACGCCAGCATCTGTTCCTTTTTCAGACACCGAGATCTGCTTCGAGAACTGGCATCAACGAGCATGTAGGTGTGTGTTTGTATGAATGCATGTGTGGGCCTATACATTGTGTATATATAGACAAATGAAAGGCTAAAGACTCCATGACTAAATTCTTCAAGTGTATGGTAATTTACCTGTAAACAAACACACATTCTTAATAGAATAATAACCTGTGTGTCTGAGTGAATACAGTGGACACAATGATGTTGAGACATGGCCTCAAAAGCACTGTTTACAAGAATGAACGCTGCCTGTACTCATTTATATGTATGAGATTAAGTTTGCCTGTTGTGTGAATGCTATTAAACAAAAAAATTATTTTGAAGGTCAATTTATACTTGATCTATGAATACATGTGTGGGGCTGGTTTTGGCAGGTATTTTATAATACAAAAACATTCAAATAAATATGAATTAATCATATATTATAAAAATAATAAACACACACCAGCCACTTTAATAAGAACACCAGTAAAACATTTTTCCGTAAATCATACATTCAAGTGGCTCAATAGTGTTAGTAAAAGTTCAAATCAGACATCATAAATAGTAAAAATGTGATCTTTGTGCTAGAGTGACTTATGACTGTGGTATGTTAAAATACTACTATTGACGTATAAAGTACTTGACGGTCTCATGCCGCAGTATCTGAGTGAACTTCTGTACAGTACCATTATGATCCCCCATGACTGCTTAGATCAAAAGGTGCAGGATATTTTTTGGTACCTCAAATAATGAAGACTACGGAAGGGGGCAGGGCTTTTCTCAGATTCTTATCACTTACAAAGCCCCACAGTTATGGAACAGCCTTCCAATTAGTCAGACACAGCCTCAGTGTTGAAGTCGAGCCTGAAAACATATTTATTTAGTCAAGCCTTTTATCGGTAGGTTTTTCTTAGGTAAAGGAGCAGATCTGGAGGGATCATTGATATAGAGTGTTCGGTGAACTGGGATATTTGTATGCTGTCGTCGCCTCACTCGCACGTGTTCACTCAGGTTTGTTGACGGTGATGTGGTGGGTCGTCTCTTATCCCTCATGTCTGTGTTACCTTCTGGCTCTCCCTTTTAGTTATGCTGCCATAGCGAGTTTTGCCGGAGTCCCCAACTGCACAGTGTCCTTAACTTTCATACAACACAAGGATACTTAATAATTCATATCCTTCTCTCTCTCTCTCTCTCTCTCTCTCTCTCTCTCTCTCTCTCTCTCTCTCTCTCTCTTTCTCTCTCTCTCGTTAAATATGTTTCTGAGGTACCAGTGACCAATATTCCTGCCCTTCCCCTCTGGTCTGCCCGCTTCGTCCCGGCCTGCCTGTGGATGTTGTTCTCTTCGATGGGAGATGTTTCGCAACAATGGTCTGTGGATCCATTAAATTATGGAGTAATTGGAGCTTTGAGGATGGATTTGGACTGTACTTAATGTCAACAGTGACTCAGAAATACGGTTTGCATTTGATCACCATCACTGCACACCACATTTATCTGTAATAAATGCACATTCTGTGCTACCCAGATGAGGATGGGTTTCCTCTCGAGTCTGGTTCCTCTCAAGGTTTCTTCCTTATGCCATCTCAAGGAGTTCTTCATTGCCACAGTCACCACTGGCTTGCTCATTAGGGAAACACTTACACTTATAAAGAACAATCTTATTAATTCTTTCTTACCACATTATCTGTGTAAACCTGCTTTGAAACAATGTCGATTGTTAAAAGTGCTATACAAATAAAACAAAATTTAATTGAATATGGTTGGTTGTACAAAATTTATCTCGAGGGATTTTCACCCACAAAAAGCATGAGTTCTGCAGGCACAAATGCTATACTGATGAAAGAAGTCTTTCAATCTTCAGATGTCCAGTTTGGGTGATCCTGTGCCCACTCTAGTTTCAGATTCCTGTTAATAGCTGACAGGAAAAGAACCCGATGTGGTCTTCTGCTTTTATAGTCCATCCCACTCAATGTTTGATGAGTTTCTGTAACTTTACTGTCAGTATAAACCAGTATGGATATTGCCCTCTGATCTGCTGGCAGAACTCATGCTCACTGGATGTCTATTTTGTTTTTTTACACAATTTTGTGTAAAGTCTTGGCACCAACAAATATGCCATTGTCAAAGACGATCACATTGTTCCCCATGCTGATGTTTGATGAAACATTAACTGAAGCTTTAAATTATTTATTAAATTTTTTTGTTGGCTGAAAAATGTGCTGGTGTATTACTTTTTTCTGCAGCCAAATAGTGTATTTATAGTTTACACACTATTGCTAACCAAACAAGAAAATTATCTATTTTTTGTAAACCATAGTTTACACATTACTATTAATGAAAGGAAAAAAAACAACAACAACAAGCTGTTCCTTTATCTTTTTTTGCATTTAAGAACTTATTTATTAATTTAGAAATTGGATTTTACATATTGATATTCCACGATAGGTTTGATGCCTATATGACTGATCCAGTAAAATGTACTGCTGTTAGATCTAGTTAGATTTCTTGTAATAATATGAAAACTCAAACTATTACATAATAGCATTTTAACAACGCTAATAATAAAATGTGACTTTTAGGTTTTAGTGTTTGGGTTTTAGCCGAGTGTAGCTTAAATTTTAGTTACAGCCAAAACATGTCTCATGAGTGTGTGCTATACTCACAATCTGTTTCTCATTGAGGTTACCACTGCTGTAGGTGGTAGCGAGTGTGGAGGAGCAGGCCTCGCTGTACCACGGCACATTGCCATACTGAGTCGTGCTGCTAATGGAAAGTGTGTAGATGCTGTTGGTGTAGCCATCACAGTTACAGCTGTCCTTCTCTCGACCACCATTCCCTGATGCCCACACAAAAATAGAGCCCAGGCCACCTCGCCCCTATTCAACAAACACACACACACACACACTCACACACACACACACACACACACACACACACACACACACACACACACACACACACACACACACACACACAAATCTTACTTTGTGTCATGATGGATTACACACAATTCTCAGATCTCCATGTACAGATGTGTGACAATAAAACAATATTTTAACATATAAACATCCAAAAATAGTCTTATCACCACTTTAACTGTACTAGAGGAAAACTATTGTTTTAATACATTATATTCATAAAAGCATTCAGTGAGCCCTTATGCACTGTTATCCTGGTTGAGACCACTCTCATAACATAAATGTTTCATATCATAGGTTTCATAAAGGTGATCAGTCAGAATATCTTTTTCACAGCATTGATTTGCTATGAGGGTACTTCAAAGGGGAATCATATTATTCCAGGAAAATGTTCCCCAGAACATATTCATATTTTCCCCCTCTAATCTGTCACTCATCTACATTAACTTTTCACTACCGTTATCTGGAGTTAAACTAATATTTCGTACAGTTCTGTGTTTAGAAAGATCACACATCATTTGCTTGTTAAATGCAGCACTGATCATTTTCTCAGTGTCACTCACTATGAATAGATTTGGTTGGGGCGCTGCAGCCCACACACACACACACACACACACACACACACACACACACACACACACACACACACACACACACACACACACACACCTCCTGTGATTATGTACAAGATACAAATAGAGTGCAATGCAAAACATCATGAATATCTTTTCATATCTCTTCTATCTGTAAATCTTCCATTTCATATAATTAATTTCACAAACACCAAAATAAAAAAATAAGTCACAGCTGTAATGTCATTCAAATTTATGTCACGGAATAATTTTTTTTTAAATAAAATTTTTAATAATAGAAAATTAGAAAAAGGCCATGGTGTGACCCTGGGGACTGAAAGACAAAAAGACTTGTCTTTGCCTGAGAAAGAAACATTTGTAGGTGAAATGAACAGAACAAGCAAAGGCATCAGGAAAAAGTAAGTAGTAAATCAACATTAAAAAATAAAAATAAAAATCGCAAATAAAAACTAATTCAGGTGAAATGAAAATTACCAATTTTCCACTTACATCAAAATTTACAAATCAGGATTGATTTCTGAAGTTTAATATTTCAATTTTGTAATGTTAATAAATTAATAACTCTTTAATTAAACAAATGTGCATATTTAACTCATCCTACACGTTTTGTATTATTTAAGCAAGTAATACCATTCGCACATGATCGCAAGATATAAAACAATGGTATGCTTCGAACACAGAAAGCCCACAGTTTCTCAAAGAAATATCTATATAAAAAAAAAAAAAAAAAAAAAGTTATACAGTAAAAAGTTGTACAATTCTCGAACATCATCCTGTTGGAAGCTGAGGAACTGGTACTAGAATGATGGGAAAAGAAGTTTGGAAAAATAACTGCTTCCGATATAAAGTGTCATCTTGTCATCATGGTGTGGACAAGTACAACTGCAATATAACTCGTTCCTCTGTGTTTTTTATAATGTGACCACTAACTTAAGCAGAAGAAATAATTCCAAAGGTTTTTGGGTTACATTGTCTGTTCATGATTCAGCCAAATATCCAAATATCTTTGGGAGGCACATAATCACTACATTGGGACAATGACATAAATACTCAAGAACCTTTTAAACACAAAAATGAAATGTTCTGCAATGGCCATGTCAATCACCTGACTTGCATCCAACTGAGCTGCATTTTATTTGCTGAAGGCAAAACTGAAAGCAAAACATCCCCAGAACAACAGAAACTAGAGATAGATGCAGAGAAAGACCTGCTAGAACATCAGCAGGGAGCAAAACCATATTTCAGGTAGTCATTGACCACAAGGGATTTGCAAGCAAGTGCTAAAATGTTACTTTAATGACATGAGAGTTTGCTCTCGGCCCCTTAAGAAGTTTACAATGTTCTGTAATTTATATACCACTTACCTAATCTGGATGTAAATACCCTTAAAATAAGCTGACAGTCTGATATAATGTTCATTATTTAATGTGAACTACAACATACATTACACCATTGTAGACAAATAAAATAAGAAGTTATTAATATCCAAATATTTAGGGACCTAACTAAATAAAGGATTTAATGTCCACACAGAGATTTGGAAAGTATAACAGTTTGTTTTTATTATTAAATAGCATTAGCAAAGAATTCTGCCTATATGCCAGCTTTAAGAAAAGCCTCCTGGGTAAAGTTCCTGGGTGAAGATGCCAAGACTAATTTTAACTTGAGATGCATTGATTAAAGAGGGAAAACAAAGCGAAATAGACTGCAAACTGTGTTCTGCAAAAAGGATGTACTACAGCATCTTCCTATAATACAAGTAACCCGATAAAACAATTTAAACATAGAACCCAGCATGTTTATTACTATCAGGTAATGTTGGCTACCCAAGCAAAAATGTTTACCTACAATCCGAGATAAGTGAATATAGAAATACTTATACAGTATGTTGTTGACAATCTACCATTGGTCCTTAGGAACGAGGGATTCCGATGCAAACACAAAAATCACACTTACAGCTGCATAAGTAGTTTTACCAAATTTGTTCCTATATAAATAGCATGCTACACTTCAGCTTTAATTAGATAATTAATGATATTTTGTAAACAATAAGCTCAGAAGCCTAAGTGCAGTAATCAGGGCTGCATCAATTGATTATTTTAGTAATCGAATATTCTACCGATTATTCCATCGATTTATTAGATAAGACGTACGTTTTCTTTATCAAAGAGCGATAATAAATGTACATGAGAAAATAAGATGGGTCTCTTAAAATAAACAAGTAATTTGTTTCCTTTTTAGAAAACTTAAATTTTTTATTGCTGAAAATGGAAACAAATCCATTTGATGCATTTAATTGCCATAATTACATCAAAATGCTAATTCAAATATATAAATAAAATAAAAAATCATAAATTAAAGAAAAAAAAAAACTAAAACATAAAGAAAACACCGTACAGTGCATTTACCCCTTCTTTTTGCCATTTGGAATTATATATATATATATATATATATATATATATATATATATATATATATATATATATATATATATATATATATATACATACATACAGTGGAACCCACTTATCTCGCCCTCGGTTATATATATATATATATATATATATATATATATATATATATATATATATATATAAATTCCAAATGGCAAAAAGAAGGGGTAAATGCACTGTACGGTGTTTTCTTTATGTTTTAGTTTAAAATTATCACATACTTTGGGTACTTTCCATTGTGTACGTTGACCCGAATCCTCACCTCGTCCCTCGCTGTTTACTCCCCGTTCCTCCATTTTTTCATTTTACAGTGTTGTATGGAAGCCCATTTCCGCCACATTAAAAATGTTTGTTGGATACTGACGTTTTTCTCACTATTCCGACTTATTTTTCTTGCAATTGCAACTTTATTTCTCGTATACATCCAACATTTCTGCTGCATCCACCGGTAACCATGCTGTCGGCCTGAAGTTTGAAGCTGTTGGTGTATGAATGAGGCTCCTCTGCTTCATCTGTCTTGTTCCGTCTCCTCCAGAGCTGATTGTTAGACAGAGTTCTCTCCAGGGATCAGCGGCTCAGTTTGATACCATGCGATTCTACTGATTGTAGACTATTTTATTTTCAATGTGTACTGGCACTACAGAGAGGGTGACGCTGCCCGATTGGTTAAAAAAGTCGGAATTACGAGAAATAAAAGTCGGATTTTCAAAAAAATATAATCAGCAAACTTTGCATCCATAGTGTTTATCTGTCTAGAGTGCTCCAGTCTCCGTGTGTAGTTAAATGGACTTAAAAATTAGCCTTGATGCATTTCTGTATTGGAATTACTTGAGTTACTCAAGGAATCGTTTAAGCCCAAGCAATAATACACACTTTTGTGCTTTGCATGGCTTTGTGCAGCATCAGAAATAATTAAAATTTGAAGTTCAGTTGTGAGGGGGAATGGTGGCTCCAGCGGTTAAGGCGCTGGGTTACCGATCGGAAGGTCGGGGGTTCAAGCCACGGTATCGCCAAGCTGCCACTCTTGGGCCCTTGAGCCTTAACCCTCTATGCTCCAGGGGACCCTTACGAGAAAAATAAATCAAGGACCGTGACGTCGGAGCGACGTGGGGCCGCCTTTCTGTGGGCTCACCACCTGCAGGAGGGACCGTAAGGGACCGGTGCTGAGAGGATTGGGCAGCAGTCGAAGGCGGATGCTTAGACTGCTGCCCCCGCAACCCGAATTACGGATAAGCAGGAGAAGACGAAAAAAAAAAAATTTACTTCAGTTGTATGGTGTATAGAATTATTTGCTATAGAACAATCAACATACAGACAAAGTTGCTTGTTAAATTTATACCACTGACTATACAGTTCATTCATCAGGAATGGAAATATTCACATATCACAGTTAGCATGTTAGCTTGTGTTTAACAAAAGACAAGCACTGAGGTGTAAAAGGAGATGTCCAACTGTCATATAACCATTATAAGGGAAGTTAAAAACAGCTCTAGTGGTATAGTTTGCATTAAACTAGTTTCAACAATACAACTTGTTGGCCACATTTGCCTTTTGTGCCAGTTACACATCTTGGCTGAATATCAATAAATCTTTGGCTAAATGACTTCTTAAAAAAACACGAAAAAAGGAAATAAAAAATTGAGCCACACAGCACTTTTTTAAACAGAGTACTGTGTTGTTTACATATGTGTGAATTAACTTCAACAGTTTGAAAAAAGACAAGTGGTGTGTCTGCTCTGTAAAAACAAACTCACAAAAAAGCACATTTTCTATCATCAAAGATCTCAGAAATCCCTGTAGATATGACAGACCTGCCTGAGCTCTGTGACAATAGGCTTCTTTAAATGCTCTTGTCCTGAGCTGCATCAAAACATTTACCCGATTTGTAACAGCTAAGTGTCAGCACACTCAGTTCCTGATACAAATAAAGAACTAAAATGTGAGGTAACAGAGCCAAGGAATGTTCTGTATGCTGATTCCAGTGTAGCTTAACCAGCTTGACCTGCAATTCTACAGACTGACCTCAGTGACCCCTTGCAGAAATGCCTCCTTGGCAAGCTTGGCAGGGCCATCCACAGTCTTCCCATCATCCTCTGGGCCCCAGCTGGCACTGTAAATATCGATGTGCTGGTTGTTGATGCTTAGAGACTGAGCCTCCACCACATCTGTCACCTCGCCATCCAACATACGCACACCTGCCAAGAAAGAAGAGCTCACAATTACTATACAGTACACACACACACCCATACACAGACACCAGAGAGAGAGAGAGAGAGAGAGGGTGAGCGGAACAGAGAAAGAGAGCAACAATGTAAGTACACGTCCGGGAATATAAACCATTTGTGTTTATATAGTATATATTTGCCTGTTTTTTCCATGCAATATGTTTCATTAAAGCTTTACTAACATGTTACAGAAATACTTTTTTTTTTGTAAAATGCTGAATAAAACAGAAGTTAGGTACATTTCTATCCTAGGTATATAGGATGGCTTTTGCCCTGAGGCTGTGATGGCTCAGTGGTTAAAGTTTCAGTCCACTTTTCAAAAGTCCAAATCACAGCATTGCAATGCTGCTGTCGAACCCTTGAGCAAGCCCTTTCAGACCTTCCTTTGCTCAACTCAATTGTAAATCACTTTGCATAAAAGCATCTGCCTAATAAGTACATGTAAATGCACTGTCTCCTCTGTTGACACAAGCCATTTGTAGGCGTATGTGAGCTAATGTATGCAGAAGAGGAAAGCTAGTGCTTTCTCCTTTGACTGTGTTCAGCTCCCCCCCCTCTGACATTGCAGGAACAGCATTTTGAAAAGTCGCTGTGGCTGGCTTCATGTGACTCGTAGAAGCGTATGCCAGTCCTCACACTCCACTGCTAGGAGCTGTTGAGTAAAAGGGAAGACACAATAGAGGGAAATGGCAGTGCTTAAAGCTGCTGAGAAAAATGTAGTAAAGGTAAAAAAAAAAAATTAATCAACGAAAGAATGGAAGTAATACAATGATTCAAGTTCAGAAGAAGAGAATAGAGAGAATAGAGAGAGAGAGAGCAAGAGAGAGAGGGAGATAACAAAAGATAGTAGGGAAGGAAAAAAACTGATGAATAGGTGTCCGTCAGGATCACACAGAGTTTCCTCTCCGCTGAAATGAGTATGCTGGCAGTAACTTTGCAGTTAAAATCATGGTAATGAAGAGCAGCAAGAGTGAATGGAAGCCGGCTCTTGTGTTACCCTGGTGTCACACAAGTTGAGGCACTAATGCACTCAGTCGCCCTTTTTTCAAGCATAAATAGACTGTGACTGGCAAATATTGCAGCATCTACTCTCTTTCCCTTTATATATGCAGATGCCTGGTGACACACACAATAACACACATGCACAGAAAGCATTGCCTTCTCTGCCTGAATGCATCTAAGCAAGGTTTAAAAAACACATTTATAAATGTCCAAAATGATATCATTAAAATGATAGGCAGAGAATTCTGGTCTAGCAGCTGCCCATGTTGACTGTGACTGGAATACAAAACTACATATCCACTGCTGATATTGATAAACCACTATGATGATTCAGATTTGAGTTAGTACAGGTATCTCTGGGTAATTGAGATAGATCGCCTAGAACAAATGCACAGAAAGCAAATCAATAACTCTGATCTGATGTGTCAGATTTAAGAATTATTAGTTGGCAGAAAACTAGTCAGGCTCCAACAGTAGATTAAATTAGTTCATTATCCATTTCAACTCCCAAATCACATGACTCACCTCCAATTTTGGCATTGTAGGCTACACCCACTCCACATACACCATTGTTAGCTGCCGCAGCCACCTCTCCAGCACAGCGAGTTCCATGTCTAAAGAGGGAAAGTGAGAGGTAGAGAGCAGTCTCTTAAGTATTAATACATTTTGATATATCTTTGAATACCTACTAGGTATTTAAGACACACTAACCGACCTTTCATCTACACCCAAAACAATCTTATTGAAATTCAATTCCAATCTTTAATCTAACTAACAAATGCTAAGGCATGACAAAAAACATAATCCAATAAAAAAAACCATTAGCATCCTATTGCATGAGTCAGACTGGAAGCCCCATAAAACATGACTTGTGCTTGATATTTCTTTTTTTCCTGTCCCTGTTCCCATAGCAATAGAGTTGCATCTGCAGCAGGGCGGGGCAAGGGGAGAGGTGTTGGGAGTGTAGCATCTGGGTCTGGCTGTAGAGCTCTCATGCGGCAAAATTTCAACATCTGGAGAGAAATGTTTAGCTGAAATAAAGGTTCTTCTGCAAGTGTGGTCTCTATGTGACTGCCAAAAACAGCCACTTGTCACCCCACTTCAGTGACGATTTCATTCTGTGCGCTATCACACTTGCCCACGCACACACAAACACCCATATGCCAAAAAGAAATGTATATCTCTCTAGCACATCCAATTGATCCTTTAATTTCACAGAAATTAGTAGAAGGCCTAGGCCTAGCTTCTACTCTTGGCAGGCCAAGAATAGTAATTTATTTTTTTATATAATAATAATAATAATAATAATAATAATAATAATAATAATAATAATAATAATAATAATAATAGAATAAGTGAAATAGGCTGAACAGGTCAAAAATTACCTTTCCTTCCAAAAACAAGCTACAGTAAATGATTTGCACAAGATGACTTTTAGAAATTCATTTATATTAAATTCATATTTCAAAAAAATTCATACAAAAATTCATATTTCATTGAAAGAAATAATAAGCTGCATTGACTTTTTGTTGATTTTAGTTGAAAGTGAATGCATTCATATTAGCAACAACTAAAACTGCTGCATTTACCTAATCCGGGAAAACTTGGATCTTCAATTCAAATATTTATTCCACTAAATTTATATTTTATGGATCCATTTATCTCAAGCTATGAATATTTCAAGCACTTTCCTTACTGACACTGCATTTTATTAGGGCAAGTACTGACACAAAAGTACACATATCTTAGTAATACTCGTCTAGGACAATGTTGTATCAAATCTTGCATTGCTGAGGGAAGAAACTTGTCAGGTTTAATGAAACAAAGATGTGGTTCTTACACTGTGTAATAGATGACAGTTATCATGACAAATGGCCAGCGCAGTAAACTGGCTCATGAATAAATAATGCTGTGCTCATGTCAGCTCATAATACAAGTCTTTCACAGCATAAGCCTTAATCTATAGTGAGGTCTGTCCATCATCACATTCAGAAAAGTATGGTTTCACTCGAGATCTTTTACAATGCCCTCCAGAATTATTGGCACCCTTCATGACAATCAATAGAAATTATGCAATAAGTGATATGCTGCCCACAACCCTACAGGGACATAGGGAAATATATAGGTATTGTATAGTATATGAATTACTGTATACAAACACATAAAAATGATTATGTAGTGCATTGTTTTCTACAAAATTACTGGCTTCAAAATTCGTCACCCTTCTAATCAATATTTTGTCACACATGCCATGGAGCGATTAGCAATATTGAGTCTCTTCCGGTTAATTTTTCCCTTTATGTTTTAGGCTTTTGCATGTGGACTTTACTCTACAGGTCAGACAACAGAGCAGTTGGATTTAAAATGGTAAACTGAAAAGGTCATGAAAAACAGTTTTTTTTCCATTTCTATGTTGTTGTGGAAATATTTTTGGTTATTATTGAACTTCAAACAAAAGCTAACAGGTTTTGGACTGAAATATCCTGATATCTTCATGAGCCTCTGTATTATCAGATGCAAAACAACACAAAAGCATCACCGAGCCACCTTCATATTTTCCAAAGGGGTATCAGGTGCATTCCTTGTAAGCAGTTACATTTTGTCTATTTAGCTGATGGTGTGCGGTACTGAAACATTTGATTCTGGTCTCATCTGACCACAGCACATGATGCCAGTTTTAGCTCTAACGACACTTGGTAAATTGAAGGTTTTTTTTTCCTGAAATGCACTCAGAAAAAGATTTTTTTTGCAAAGCTTTAAAAGCAATGTGAATGTTTTTTTTTTGGAGAGGGTTTCTTTTGAAAGAAAATACATATTTATGAAATGTACGCATATATGCCCACACTCACCATCCACTTTACAGCTATAGACCTGCTCAATTATGTTGATACTAAATCATTCAATTAATGTTGAAACAGCAAACTGCATAAAATTATGGAGATACAGGTCAAATTCTTTAGTTAATGTTCACATCAAAATGGGAAAAAGGTTATCTTTGTAACTTTTGTTGGTACCCAATGAAGAGATTTGTGTATCTTTTTTTTATACAACACTAATGTCCTGGGATTTTTACACAATTCTCTAGAATTTACACAGAACATTGGGGAAAAAAATAAGAAAAATAAAACAAACCCAACACAAAAATTAACCAAACAAAACAAACCCCTATCCTTCTGCAGGCTGAAACCCCTTGTTGATAAGAAAGGTCAGAGAACAGACCAGACTGGTTTTCCCAACTGTGAAAAAGCATTTCAGAACACACAACACATTAAACCTTGAGGTGGTTGGAATACAACAGCAGAAGGCATCAGTTTCCACTTCTTATAAGGTTCGAACAATTCTGGTGGCCACTGTATCTGGAGACACACACTGGAAAGCCTACACAAAGTAAACATTCATAACGTTCTTGCTAGTGAGCAATGATTATTTCTCATAATTCTGTAGTGTTGCAAGTGACTGATGTCAGTCATGGGGATTCAAATCTACCAAATAAGGCACAAAATGAACTGCTTTTGCTCACAGATTTATGACTTTTCTCTGCAGGCAGCAATACTAACAGCTGAAATATTGTGCCCTGTTCCAGACAATAACACAATAAAAAAACCCTTTGAAAGAAGTTAATATATATATAGAGGCCAGCCCACTGGCAGGCTTTCAAATATAAAAGTTATCAACCAATCATTTACTCGTGGGTATGGACAGCTCTGTGTTATGTCAAATTCTAACAGCTTCAGTGCTTTCATCTTAACCATGATGGATGGTGAGGGCTTACTCGCTAACGCTATCTAATCACCATCGAGTTAGAATTGATGCTTTCAGTTTTTTTTTTAACCATAACTAAATCTTCTGCTCTGGCAGCTCGCTGCCACTTTCAAGTATCCTTTGTATCATTTCACACACTGTGGCTGATAAACGCAGAATTGCAGTACCCTTGACACATCCTCCTATCACATAACAGATAAAGCTAGCGAGTCTCCTACGCATTCAGCTAGCAGCTTTGCTCTATGAGGCGCCAAATAGCACTAGTGGGCAGTGAAAAGACACACATCACTGACACTTAATAACAATAAACACGATCAGTCATGGACAAAAAGTAGAACAAGGATCATCTGTCTCATATTCGGAATGATCTTAAAGATAGTACCTTCAGGCTATACAGGAAGAACACTAAAGCAAGACCAAATCAAATCATCCATCTCTTCAGTTTCAGGTATAAAAACATATTTGAAGAACAAAGATGAGAAGTGGCTGACTGCAGTGGCCATGCAAGCCTATTGTCCCTGAGCAAGACAACAAAAAATGAATTGTGAGAAATCAATGTTAATACACATCAGCAGCAGCACAAAAGTTTATTCCTCTTGTTTTTTTTTATTTATTATATATATATATATATATATATATATATATATATATATATATATATATATATATATACACACACACACACACACACACACACACACACACACACACACACACACACACACACACACACACACACACACATACATACATACATACATACATACATACATATATATATATATATATATATATATATATATATATATATATATATACACACATACATACACACACACACACACACACACACACAAAACAATTGTACAAAGTTATTGCAAAAAGCAAGTTGCAAACGATGCCCCACTTAATGTGATCGCGAGTGTTACAGTCTAGCCATGTGTTTAGAGCAGCGTGGTATCTTTGTGCAGCTATTCAATGGAGCCGGATTACGTTCTGACTTACGGGATTAGTGCATTTTCCAGGCGGCTAAATTCAACCCTCAAGCTTTAACATTCTATATAATTTACATGAAAGAAAGTGAAAGTGTCAGTAAGAAAAAGAAGAAAAGAAAGAGAGAAAAGAAATCCTGCATCCAACACTCAAACTAGGACAGATGTTTACTCATGTTCTGTGTTTTCCAGAACTGAGACCTGTTTCCTTTCACTACAAACACGGTCACGGTTTAATTCCAAATACATGCTTCCCTCTTCTGAATTCAGATGCTTCTGGCTGAGGAGGCAGCTTTCCCTGACTCGCTTAAGTGCTGCCTGTGGCGACTGTCATGGCAGATTGAAGGGATTGGTTTGTGTTACATGATGCATGAATATAAATGGAATGATACAACTCCTTAGTCGAAATATTTTTTATACAAACATCTGAATGAGACCGAACTGTACATTTGCCAGTCTTGCCCTGGGAGATTAGCTAATGGAGAATACACTCTAATTTATACAGCACTGAGAAGTTTCAGAGCAGGGATGGCTGGCTTAATAGGCAGATTCTAGTGAAGAAGCTATATGGCTTTATGGCTGGCGTGATACAGAACTCGAAGGGTATACAACCGAAACATGCAGATTGAGAGACACATAAGCTTTGCAGAGTCTATCCCTAAAACATCTCTGATTTCTTGCGGCTTTGGTATTCACGTTGCATTATGCAGAAGGAAACAAGGCAGAACAAGTGCAGGTAGGATGAAGCCTGGGATTAAACATCAATATATAAACATAGAATTCAATAAGCTTTTTGGTGAAATAAAAGGGCAAATGAATAGTTAAGTTGCCTTAGATATGCCCTGAAATATGCGCATAGTGTTAGAAAAGAAAGCATTGTCTTAGAAAATAAACTGTCTGTCATATAACACGTGCCTCCATTCTCTTTAACATAGTCTACTTATAGATATTAATGTATTCTTATTTGAAAGTGAGCACATTCGTCACAGTTGGAGTGGCGGCTCACAGGGAAATAATAGCGATCCTCCATTAGTCCTCTGTTTTGCCTATGCAGCTATGTTGAAGAGCTGCGCAACTTCACTTCTATTGACAAAAACACAATTTTTCCTCTCATTTCATGGGCTTGAATCGATTCACTAGAGTGTAATCATCTTGACAGCTTAAGGGTGTGTGTGGTGCATTGTTTCCTGATGGCTTTTTCAAAGTCGGTGAGCTGTGGTACAGACATAGGCATAGCAGAGGCTTGTTTATTTCTCTCTGTGTTTCTCATCTTGCATCACTGAGTGAAGACTGTATCTTCCTGACACGAGGAGCTTTTAACCACCTTTTACTGTCCATATGGTAAGAACAGAACAACCATATGAAATGCAAACATAAATTTTTTTTTGTCTTACTATCGTTTTTGCTCTCTCTCTCTCTCTCTCTCTCATACAGGCACACGCACACAGAAACCAAGCATACCAACTGGGCTGAAAACCATGAGAGACCACATGTGTGTGTATGTTTGTGTGTGTGTTTGTGTGTGTGTGTGTGTGTGTGTGTGTGTGTGTGTGTGTGTGTGTGTGTGTGTGTGTGTGTGTGTGTGTGCGCGCGCATGTATTTTAACAAACTCATTATAGGCTTACTTGGCTTCTTTTCTGCTTCGATCCAGTGTTGAATTTAAAATAAGAATAAAGAGAGTGAGGCAATGCCTGAAAAGCAGCTTTGGCATACAGCCCAGAAAACCTGGAACTTGAGTCAAATCCCCCAACATTTCTGTCAGGGTCTGTGCCTGAGACAAACTTATGGCTGTGCTGAGTGCATCAAGAGTAGTGTTCCCTTGGGTGCACCAGCTTTTATCACAGTTTAACTAGTGGATTTTAATTTACATGTTCTATAAGAATGAGAAATCGAAACAGCGTAAACAAAAAAAAAATCTTTAGCACCTAGAATTTAACCTCAATGGATTTACAGACAGACACAAAGAAAATGCAGCTTTGAAGAAGAAAACAAAGATAAGGGGGGAAAAGGGGAAAAGGAAAAACAAAGAATACAGTCATATCAATAAAAATATATCTTTGAGAATTTTTTTCAGCAGAAATAGTTTTGAAACATAATAATAATAAAGGCACACACAAGGAAAATTTGCAGGTATCTCAGCAGGTAAAATGAAATGTTGGTGATAGAGGGATTAAAGGTACAGAATAAAAAATTAAGAAAGAGAGAAAAAAAAAAGCACTGCTACAGGTTCGTGACTCTCAATGCTTAAAGAAAGGAGGTAGTGAAGGGAAACAGCTGGAGAAAATGATGAAAAAGTCAGAAAGTGAGGTAAACACAGGAAAGGACATTTTCTCCTTAGGGGAGTTAACAGCATGTCTCTGAATCAGGGTTGTAAGATTTCGATCTGAATTTTTCATGAAGGCACCATATTAATTGAGGTGCTTTGTATGTTTCACACACTATAAAGAAAGGCATATAATGAAAAATGTCCCAGAAGTTTGTGGTTTCAAAAAAATAAACAAACAAGCTGAAGCTGCACTTGAATTACTACTTTTTCTAAATACAAGAAAGTCAGATGATGTTTGAGTTTGGCACTATATTGCGTGATATATATTTGGCCTTGCAACCCCTACAAATATACTCCAACTACTCCCGACAGAAAGAGAAAACTAAAGTCTGCCATACCTGTTGTCATTCAGTTGTGTGTATCTGGGCTGTGGGTCAGAATCTCTATCATTTACATCATAACTCGCATCTGGATCCTGAAGAGAAAGGTGCAATTCACTGAATAGGAATACAGCAGTTCCCATTTCATTGCTGCCATTCCACTGATATAACCCCAGAACTTAGGAATTTAAAGAAAGGCGTGCTAAAAAGAACAGAAATATCTTCCTAGAGAAACAGTTTCCTTTAAGAAATGAGGTCTATAACTTTTGTAAAACTATTCACAAATTTATACTAACCACAGCAATACATTAATTTTAAGATTTTGATCATATGAGAAAAATACTCACATAATTCAGCACCAGGTCTGGGTGATCTTTCTCAATACCATCGTCAAGGATGGTAATGACGACTCCCCTCCCTGTAAAGCCTTGAGCCCAGGCTTCTTTTACCTGCAGGTCTCGCCGGCTGGGGTTGTACTGTTAAATAAGTGGTAGACTTTAGTCTACATCTCAGACTAGCAAGAGTAAAGAATGGATACTCAGTATATTTAACATGAAAGATTAAACTGTTATAATGCTTTTCTTTGGAGTTGCACACTGGATCATATCTCAACCAATTGTTGAAAAGTCCAGACGAGAAAATTAACCCTCAGTGACAGAAATGGGTCTAGATAATGAACATAAAATATGTTCAGGAGTGTGCATCAAATGAACACATACTGAAATTTGTGACGGTTAAGTAGTTTTTTTAATGGCTTTAATGCCTTTTTAATGCGATTTTCTTCAACATGTCATGCTCTTTTGATTTCTGCCATGTCATTGCTCAACTTTCCATTGTTTGGCAGATTAAATTATTATCAATTCGCTTCTTGTTTTTAAACAAGTTGCAGCTGAATACATTCAAAATATGAATACAATTAGATTTATTATTGAAATAGTTCATACACACTCATTTATAGTACTGTGTTTAAAGATTTTTAACTAAAATCAATAGCAAAAAAATTCACAATGCCTCAATCTGTCATAACCGCCCTTAAATATGAATTCACAGACACTCACACACAAACACCAGGAGTGCTTGGTTGAAATGCAGTACAGCAAAGTGACAAATAACAACAGAAATAGAAATTTTATAAAGTGCCAGAAGACACACACTGAGCTTCAGTAGACCATTTCCCCACACAGCAGGTGTCAGCAGGGAGAGCCACTTTGGTGCAGGAAGGCATATGCACATACTCAACCAGGGAAACAGTATACTGAGTCAGCCAAACCACACACCCATGCATGCGCACACACAATAAATATGGCAAACCTGATAGGAGACCACAAGCTTCATTCTGCCTCTCTCTAATTTCATTCTTTAATTGAAAACTATCATGAACTTTTAACAATATTTGTATTATATATATATATATATATATATATATATATATATATATATATATATATATATATATATATATATATATACATATATATACATACACAGTAATCTATTATTCTACAAAAGTGCTCATTCCATTATCACCAACTTTTAAAACAGCTCTGCATTTAATTTTTAAATGCAAATTGAGGATCTGTATCCCATCATTCAGTTTTCCTCTCCATAAGTGGGCCAACCAATGCTCTCACTTTTTTCCCTTAATTGACTAATTGTTTATTAAAGATGAGCATCATTTAGTGATTATTTTTAAAAACACAACGTTAAAGTTGGTAAATGGCCTCTATCACTCTATTGACTGCATTATATGACTAAAGAATTTGACTACAATATAATGATTAAACAGTGATTTGAAGAGTTTAATAAAGGCAAGTAAATGCAATGAATGCAGGTGGTGGTATTCTATTTACAAATTCATTAAATGATACAAAACAGTGTTAATTGCAAATACAATAACAAAAGCCATTGGCAGTCTTTTTAATCTGAGCAACAGCAGTTTAACAAAAAAAAAAGAATTAATTAGCATTGATTGATTGCAGATGACTTAAGAGCAGACTCCTGAGTAAAGCGCATTCACTTACTAGGTACCACTGCTGGGGGAACTTTGGGTCTGTAGGCTCACTGTAAATATCCCTTTTCCTCCTCTGCTGGGCAACCTGCTGTTCTGCCCAAACCACCTAAAAAGAGATCAAAGTTACACACAAACTTACACACACGTATAGCAAAAGGTTCAAACATGGAACACCTGCAGTGCTTTGAAACCAACACACTAAAAATGTTCACACACTAAACACCTACAGTGCCTTGAATCCTTCATTTTACTTTACCTCTGCATTTACATCTCAAGCATGTAATTTCCTTCAGACCATTAAATCAGTATAGTAAATGCCCTCGTTCTGCAGTAGAGTTCAAACTCATTTGACACACTTGATTTAATCTGACAGCTCCACTGTGTGTATATGTGTGTGTGTGTGTGTGTGTGTGTGTGTGTGTGTGTGTGTGTGTACATCTAGTTTGACCAAGTCTCTGAGAACTTACCACTACATGCGAGTTTTGCAATTAGCTGAGAAAGCATTAGTGTAAACCAGAGGATTTAAAACAGCAGAGGGGATGTATTTGAAAGAGGACACAAGCCCCCCCTATATCTACAAGCACACAACAAACACTAAGAACCAAAAATATTTCCAGCAGGACACATTTCCCAGTCCTGCTGCTCTTTAATTTGCGCTTCTGTTCGAGCACAAAGAGCAAAGAGACATGAAGTCTCAGCGCTTTTCCTTTTCTAAGGTGCTTTATCTTTCCTGGCCTTTTGTCTGTCACACTGTGTCTTGCTTTAACTCTATGCTGCCCGTGTTTCACAACCTTCCACACATTCCTCAACGTTTATCTGCCTTTTCCATATTTTGTAGTGTCACAGCAAAATAAAATACCTGCATAGACTTAATTGGGATTAGATTTTTTTTCACAATATTATAATGTGCAAAATGTATAATTTTATCGTGACAAAAGGTTACATGAAAAAAAGCATACATTTGTTGATTGCATATGTATGCACACTCTGGGTCATTATTTAGAGGGACCACCTGCAGTGATTTCAGCTGCAAGTCTTCTGCCATATGTCCCATATCAGCTTTGCACATCTGGATCCTCATATTTTTGCTTATCCTCTTGACAAAATTGCTTAACTTCTGTCACATTGAAAATAGAACATTGGAGTTCAGCAGGTTTTTAGTCTTTTAGCAGAGTCGCAATCAGATTGAGGTTAAAGCATTGAATAGGCAATTTTAATCCATGCAGGTTTCAACCACTCCAGTGTAGCTTGGAATTATGATTAGAATCGTAGTCATGTTCAAAGGTTCCCCAGTCTCATCTTGCCGAGTATAACAGGTTTTTCAATGTATTTGTACCAGACTCCCAGTTGCTGCTCTTAAAAAGAATTTCCAAAACAAAGCTATCATCCACATGCTTCACTGTGGAGACAGTGATCTCAATGTTGGGGTTTTGGCAAATTTAGAACTTTGTTCCAAAGTGTTTAATTTTGGTCTCATTAAACCGGAAAACATTTTCTTCTATTACATAATTCCCAGTTTTGTAAAATTTCCAGGCTCTAACTGTACAATGAACAGCTTCTTCCATCTAAACTGTTGATAAACGCTCGGTTTTTGTGTTGCTTCTCTGACAGTCTCCTTTTTGCATTCACACATATTATTCCAAATAGTTTTTTTGTAGTGGCCAAGTATATCTACGAAACCGGAACCCTATTGGGGGCACCTGTGGGCCTCAAGCAGAAGGTGGAGAAGTGCCATGTGTCTAACATCCAGCAGCCCTGTGATGTCAATATGGAGGAAAGAAAGAGGATCCCAGAAACAACCTGTTGCAGCTCTGGTGAATTCCATGCCCAGGAGGATTAAGGCAATGCTAGATCACAATGGTGTTCAGAAAAAATCTTGACACTTTGGACACGTTGGTCATGTTCATTTAGGGTGTACTCACTTTTGTTGCCAGTTATTTAGACAATAATTGCTGTATGTTAAGTAAATTTTAGAGGACAATAAATCTGCTATACAAGCTGCACAGTGACTACTCTAAAAATATATCCAAGTTTCATTTCTATAGTATTGTCCCTTGAGAAGAATTATAGATTATACTGTAGCGTAATACCAGTGAGCTTCACTTCAGTGGCGAACACTTATGCAACGAGCAGTTCACAAAACTGCATAAATCTCAGAAACTGTGAGTTCATGCTAGCCTAAATATTAAAGGTAGATTGTACAGAGAACATTGCCTTTATAATCACACATGCTTTAGATCCATAATTACATGGTGTAAAATGCTGACTGGAAGGTAGTAATTTATTAGTCAGTGGAGGCACCACACCAGCTACCACTATACAAATGGTGGGTTAGATTGAGCTGCCAGTGTCTCCTTCTTAGAAAAGTGATCATTTGTGTGTATGTGTATGTGTGTGTGTGTATAATTTAATTGGAGTAGTGTTTAAAAAGTCTGATAGCAAAGAGTAAGCACAATGAAAGAATAAATAAAATGTGTTTTTTATGGACACTTGACTTGTACTTCCAATCAATCTGCCTGGTACTAATTACTATGTGCTTTTGTGTGTGAGTTCTGAAATTGTAAAAGCCGAAGGTTCTGCAATGATCACTAGAAATTCTAAAGGAAGCATTCACCTATGCATTTGTGTTAAAATGACAAACACACTCTTTTGAATATCCATCAACATGTGTAATATAAAAAGCTATTATATTCGACCCTGGCCATACTTCAGCATTCATTACAAACAAAAGGACAAAAGTATCAGTAATAATGTATTCGATAAGATTCACAAAGACTTTTAGAAAAAAAGGGTATAAAATTAGCAGAAATTTGTTTTTCATCCGTTATGTATCAAGATCACCTTTGCATTTCAACTTCATTTATAAAAAGAATAATACAGATATTTTGGACATTTCTATCTTTTTTTTTTTATTTAAGTATAATGTTTACGCAAAGCATGTGGCACACAACCATGATGGTATGTCTAACAAGGCTCGTTCTACTCCTCAAAGCAGAACATTTTACACTTGCACTTTTAGATTTATGCATGGAATCAACAAACATCTGTCTCTTTTGTGTTGAAAGCACTCCAGGATTTCCAGTGGTAATGGATAATAAAGCTAGATGATGCTTTTGCACTAATGCTTAGAACAATTCTGTTTAAAGTTTACACAGAACAAGTTATCTGAATCAGACAAATTTTATGTCATGCCCTGTAAGCTCAGTAACAATTTACAATGGCTAATGCTCCTGCATGGAGCTTTTATTTCTGTTTCAAACGTCTGTAATGACAGATTGATATGTGTTGTCGCTGTAATCATGTAAAGTTAATTTACCCAGTGAGATAATTACTCCCACATTCTCAGTTAGAATGTTCACCATAAATTTGAATTGATGCAGAGTGTGAGCTGCTACAAAAGGACTACAGGCTTGAGTAAAGTTGTGCATTTCATTATCTCATTATTCCTCTATATTACATCTGTGAAATACATAAGAACGAGTGGAATTGATGACACTTCACTATCCCACAATAAGGATTTTGGTCTGTTTTTCACCTCTGCTGAAAGATAAACTTACACCTAAAGATATTCCGATATTAAAATTAGGCAGATGGCACGTCTCTACTTAAAAATATTGTAAATATGGAAGGTGGCACTGCTGTTATGTTTTCCCTTTCATGACAACTTCCATCTGTATCAATGTATGAATATGAAAATGTCTTTTTGGATTGTACACGCACGCACGCACGCACGCACGCACGCACGCACAGCAGTAATCTCATGGTGGAGGCTGTTAATATGTTATGAATTCAATATGTGTTTAGGTTAAATATTGATGCATAGTGGTTTCTCTCTCTCTCTCTCTCTCTCTCTCTCTCTCTCTCTCTCTCTCTCTCTCTCTCTCTCTCCCCTCCTCCTCTCTCTTTCGCCTACAGCACAGAGACACACTATCTCATTATTGTCATTTTATATATAAATATATATATATTCCAGCCACTACACACTAAAATTATCCCAGAATAAGCAGATGTGGAATAAGGTCAGGTCACGCCTGCTATGACTTCTATCCACTTAACTCAGCAGAAAGCTTGGGCTTTGACCTCATTTCTACATTCCATGGAAATTTGATTCCGCTCGCTGCTACCATACGTTTTGTTAAGATGATAAATGCACTCCTACTCACCATGCACACATGAACCAGGGGCATTAACTCTCTACTGTGAATGACCTTTATTTAAGGAATTTATTGAAAAAATGTCTCATTAGTAAAACCCAGATGTCTCTGCAATCATGTGCATGTGCGTTTTCCATATCAGAATAAAGTTTAAACTACATGCCCTCACAGGCATCTTTTACTCTGAGCACAAACACAGCTGAACATACTTCCCTATTCTATCTACAATGTCTGGGAGGAGTTGAAATGAAAAACACCATAATTCAGCTTTTCCATGGAGTATTCTCTGTTGTCACTTTCTCCTGGTGATGAATGGGTCATTTTGTGGGTGCAGATTTTGCATCGTAATGATGCCTATTTTTCCATTGGTGGATATTGTCTTAGTGTCAGAGAGCTGAAAAACAACTGCAGAACATTTTGCAACAACGTCCAAACTTGCCAAACATTTTACTTTTTACACAGTTTAGGCGAGCTATACTTACAGTACCTTTCCGTGGCTCATGAGAATTCATTAGGTCTGTGTGCAGTGGCAGCAGAATTGAGAGAACAAATGAGGTGTTACCCAAATGTTGCTATTTTGTCCAGGGAGCAAACACTACAATATTTAGAGTCATTCGAGATCAAATTACAGTGCTTTTCTTACTTTCTGTTGAGTATTCAGCTGTTGGGGTAAAACTAGCGCACAAGTTAAAGTTGCTTCAGTCTTTGGGTGGGAATGTTTACATCGGTGGGTGGGGAATTTGGTTCATGCTTCATTTGAAAAGCAGAAACAAACAGCTTGTGAAAAAAACATTTTCACTAAGAGAAATAATGCTGTAACAGGGACACAGTGCACAGTTTTACAAGATACACAATAGTGACACATGGGGATGTGGTTTTGTTTATTGTCTCTTTATGAAAACCTTAATGAATCACATGAAGAGATGGGAGAGTGTGCTAGAGCTTTTGGCTTTATGGCTTTGGTGTTTTAGAGTTAGCATTGGTGCTAAACAGTGATAACTAATGGGTAGCCATGTCCTCAAAGAGGCAGAGAGATAAGGTGATCGTCTCTGAGAGATCCTGAGGGGGCAAATATGTGGCCATTTTCCTGCCTGTAAGCTGTGATAGCTTATCTCCAAAGTATGCATGTGCACACACCCATACATACACGTGCACACAAACACACACACACACAAATTCCCCTGCTACTAATTCTGAATGTGTGCAATCTCCCTGCCTGCTCTCATCCAACACTTTTAAGCTGCATCTGTCCATCACAGCCATTAATCCTCTTTTCTTTATCTCTGCTCTCTGTGTGTGTGTGTGTGTGTGTGTGTGTGTGTGTGTGTGTGTGTATACAGACCTGCGGTTCGCTGAGCAAACGGGCATGAACTCCGTGGTGGCCAGACAGAGACCTCTTCACAACACCCCTGTGCTCAAAGTGATAATAATCCCCAAACACCTGTAAACAAACACACACACACACACACACACACACACACACACACACACACACACACACACACACACACACACACACACAATATTAAATCCAGAAACTCTGTGTCCTTCATGCCACAAGATGGTAAGATGATCTAAAACACACCTGAGGGGAAGAAACCCTCATTAACTTTAACACCTGTGTCCAGAAGCAAGATCATTTCTCTCTCTCTCTCTCTCTCTCTCTCTCTCTGGCACACAATCTACTACTCAATCTGCTGAGATATGGACACACTCTCTCACTGTCTACTGGAACGAATGAACACACAAACAAACACACAAACACACACACACACACACACACACACACACACACACACACACACACTTAGATGCTAATACATAATAAGTGGCATCTGCTTGAACACTGTGGCACGAATGACACACACACACACACACACACACACACACACACACACACACACACACACACAGACACAGACACAGACACACACACACACACACACACAGAGACAGACAGACACACAATCATAGAGAGCCATTAAGGAATGGAAGGCGCATGTCCTGCTGCTGCTACAAAGTAATGAAGCATCTAATTCATTTTATTCTCACTCTGTGCAGTAATGGTGTACATATGTGCTTTATAAAAACAAGCATGCGCACACACACACACACACACACACACACACACACACACACACACACACACACACACACACAAAATAACAATCACATTTCCGACAGGTCTTGGTTAGAAAACGAGAGAGAGAGGGGGATACGGAGCGCAATATTCAGGCTAAAATGGAGAAAAACGGATGATTAAACCCAAACATCTCATTTACGGTTGCGGCTCCTCACCTTCATACAACCCTACAAAATCGGCAACAGCCCAACTATGACAAATGCCTAAGAGGAAGATGGATGGTTTTGTGTGTGTTCGTGTGTATGTAGGGCTATAACAAATCTGCTTACATAGCACTACTGTATTTTAGCACTTTGTGTGTGCGCACGGATTCCCAGACGTTCCACCAGCGTCATAGCGTGATGTATGATGAAGAAGATGCAATAAATACTAGTGTCATACAGCCATCTTTCTCTTTTCTTTATCTCAGCTGTACATGTAAAGAGGCTGCCTGACTGACATTGCAACCAATTACTATAGATCATTGTTTTTGTGTGGCTGCAAAATGCAGCATAAATCAACATTGTGGCTTACTGTAGTTTCAGAAATCTTTTGGAGCAGTGGTCCCCAACCCCCGGGCCATGAACTGGCACCGGTCCACGGGTCAATTGGTACCAGGCCACACAGAAAGAATACAAAACTTACATTATTTCTGTTTTATTTTTTATTTGATTCTGAACGATTTTGGAAAATTACCGGATTCTTTCCACCACATCTGTCTATGACTCACTCTTGGTGCATGTGAAGATGCCTCGGTCACATGTCTTACCTCCATCTACTACCTTTTTAAAGGGGATGCTCTGGCCGCTAACACATAATACATTACCCCTAAATTCAAACCCCCAAGCAAACAAAATGAACCAAAAACAACACAGTGGATTCACGTTTATTATTATATTTAGAAAATAGCAGTTTTTATGTCAGTTGTATCATTTAAATTTTGTTGTATTTTTTCGCCACACCTTAATGGCCAGTCCATGAAAATACTGTCTGAGATTGATCCTGTCCGTGACGCAAAAAAGGTTGGGGACCACTGTTTTAGAGCATCTGAGGTGGAAGCTAGATGAACCGCAAACATTTTCTATGTAGTTAGCATGGACTTTTGTACAATATGTACAAGAAATGCCTTAAAATTGTTTGCAAATTTAGCCTGTTTGCATAAAAAAAAAAATTTTTATCAACAAAAATATAATGATGTAAATAAGATTACCTCATCAAAAACCTGTGCTGTTGGAATATTGATATTTTCGTTACATATAACAACCATGGAACGTGCATAATTTTGCAGTATGGGATTTTCCATGATAGATACATGGCCAAATTGATTTTTTTGTGTTGCATATGGTGCTCCATATGCAAACAAATGCTTTTGAATATCTCTGTTTGCAACAGAAGTGCGCAATTCCAATCAGGATGAGGGCCTGAGTCCAGCAGGAAAATCACCAAACTGTGCTGGTTTCCAGCTTTCCAGGCATGGCAAATGTTTGAAGCTTATGGAAAGTGTGTATGTATGAGAGCATGAATATGAGTGAGAGAGAGAGAGAGAGAGAGCGAGAGAGAGAGAGAGAGAGAGAGAGAGAGAGAGAGAGAGAGAGAGAGAGAGGAAGAGAAAGATGGCATTACTCATACTTTTGTCATTACTCATCCTGTCTCCTCTTTGTGCCTTTTGTACAAGGTCACATCTCTCTCTCTCTCTCTCTCTCTCTCTCTCTCTCTCTCTCTCTCTCTCTCTCTCTCTCTCTCTCTCTCTGTCACACACACACACACACACACACACACACACACACACACACACACACACACACACACGTGCACACACATGCGCACACACACACAATTGGATTTGCACAAACACAGAATCCCACACTTGCCCACCTACACTTGTCCATACACACGTCAGAGCTGAGTACGGATGTAAGGTCAAGAGATGAAGGTACAGTCTCCTTTATCCCCCACCCCCTGCTTTTCAATTCACATCTGATTTTGGCCCTTTGTTACTATTGTACTATATCCTTTTATTTTCTATGCCTCTTCCTGTCTCATCCTTTCTCTGTCTGCCTATCTACCTCCTTTAGTCTGTCTCTCTTTTTTCCTTCTGTAAGATGTGAATGCAACTGTTTGTAGAATGAGACACATTACCTCCAAACCCCTGCTGCTACCTGTCCAAGACAGCAGCACATGATATTTCTCTCTCGCTTTCTGATCCCAAATAACAGCCTGTAAGCCAGAGCACACGTCTCCGTTTCCCATTGTGGAATATTGCAGTGTAGTATTTAAAACTGTATTTACGTGCAAAAATATCTGTAAATCCGAAAATCTCCCAAGAGATTTTATGGCTGCTTCATAGCTCCAGGGTCCCTGTTTTTGATCCTGAGCTCGGATTACTGTCTGTGTGCAGCTACCCTGCATATTTGCACAGGCTTCCTCTGGGTTCTCCAGTTTTCTCCAAATTCCAAAAAACATGGTTGGAAGAACATTATTGATTTTAAATTGCCTCTAAATGACGTGTGTGCCTCTTTTCAGATAACCGACATCCTATTGCAATTTAACTTTAATCATTACCAAATTTAGTCATAACAAAAAACACATAATAAAAGTCTATCCCTGTGTAGTATTGCTTAAAAACAAGGGACACCGGATGTAAGCTTTGGAGAACATCAATTGACTTTTATCTTGATGTTCTCTCCCTGTGTATCAGCACCATATTTGGAAAATAACAAAAACACAAACACACATTTCTGCTTCTTCACAGCTCGGCCTTGGTTAAAGTGCTCTCTCCTTTCTACCTCCCTGTGCAACACACACACACAGATCAAAAAGGGCCAGATTAATTATGCACACGTGCACGGTCATTCCTGGAAATACTCACTCCATCTCCCGGACTCTACCCTCCACTTACAAACAGTGCCACAAGTGCGTGTCCTGTCAGTATTACATGTAGCTAAAATTAGTTGAGCATGGTGGCTGGATTTATAATCTCATTATTAGGTTTATCAAGTCAAAACATGGTGACATGCCAGCAAAATGTCCTCCAAATGTCATCAATGGACAGAAGGCGAGTGGAGAAATTTATATTCTGCAACATTCTGCATAGAAGTATGAGCTGGATGCTAAACCTGTTAAAATCCAATTTTCATCTCCGTTTTGTAACAAAAGATTTGTTTTCTGACAGGAATGCTTTAATGAAATTGTGGGAGATTTACAAGGCAAACATTTTTTTCATTTACCAAATAATTAAATGCATTATTCCATCAGGTAAAAAAAAAAAAAAAAAAAAAAAAAAAATTTGTTTGTATTAGCCTGATAAGATACTCATTGTTGTAATCACTTTGTGATTTGGTTGTTTACATTACTGATTTTTTCCTCTGATTGAGCTATCAAATAAATGTTTAACATGTTATTAAGCTGCGAGCAAACATAGTCAGACATCTGAATCTGACAGTAAACCCAGCATGTTTAGCAGTGCAGCAGCCCTGGCAACTGAAGCAAAGGCACTGGGCTGAAAACTGTTTATTTGATTTTCGAATCTATATGGCTTGGATTGAAGAAAAGTGTCTAAAATCGGTCCCAAAATGCACACAGTACAGCACAATGAAACAGATTGAACTAGCAGTGACAAAAAGACTAGGTTTACTGTCTTATGTTCCTTGAAGACACAAGAGTCTACATATGCTCTGTGAAACAGGCACTGTAAATAGCTGTTGAGAATTAACAAATAAAACCGGAGTGAATTGCTACCGTTTACCAAATGACCAGGACCTGCGAGTCATGTACCTATCCATAGCCTTACAGAGGTTTGAGTCTTCCTTCAGCTAACATACTTAATTTAGTTCAAGAAGACCTTGATAATTGGCTGAGTCAGGCGTATTAAATGAGGTCTAAAATGTGCAGTGCTGGGTTTACAAAGACTGCAAACTGACACTTTTTCTTTTCACAGCATATTCTGAAGAGTCACAGGTTTGGGCGACTCAGTCAACCACAAGGCCAGTGGAAGGCTAAGAGTAGCCTAGAGCTTCTAAACTCATCACATCCGTATTATATGATGAATACTGAGATACATTTACACTGTACATCCCACTGCATTGGTGTGGAGTCACCAAGGTAACAGCTTTATTCATCTAGCTTTTATTCTCTGTATGCTACATCCAGAACCTTGCATTCTGTTCACATGTGAATTATTGTGTGTGTGTGTGTGTGTGTGTGTGTGTGTGTGTGTGTGTGTGTGTGTGTGTGTGTGTGTGTGTGTGTGTGTGTGTGTGTTAAAGAGAAAGAGAGTGAGAGAAAGAGAGAGACAGACACCATCTGCCTTCTTTTTAAGAGCTCATTACTCTTTTTCCATCTATGACCTGAAATATTTGAACTGTTCCTTCATTAAAATATGGTGAGATTAAATGCCCATGTTTATTACAAAGACATAGATAAAGGTCATATTAAATTTTGGAAGCCACAAATGCAGCAATCCACATAAAGTTCTATATACTTTTTTTATTCCAGCTCAATGCCAGCAGACATACACCAAAGTCGGTAAGACATTAGAGAGTGAGAATGAGGATAAATAAAAAGAAAAAAGCAGGGAATTGATAACTTTCAGCTCCTCATTAAGAACAACACAACATTAGTTCTTCTGGCCTCCTGACTAAATGCATGATTCATTGTCTCATTTGCTAAAAGACTAAAGAAGTCACTATTGTACATTTGCTCTTTTGCAATGCTAAGCCAGATGAAAACACATTTTACTCCCAGAGCAAGTCTTCTTTTTGTTTTTTTATCAGTCTTAAATGAATGAAAAGGAATATCTGGATATCTCACTGCATGGAATTTGGATTCAATAGCACCACCATCTGAACTTGCATCTTATGAAATGCATTTGCCAGAATTGCACTCCCTGGCAGAAGGAGAAAAAGCAGAAAACGGATAATGGAGAATATGGGCTGTAAACATTGTGATACTTCAATATGTGTGTGCGTGTGTGTGCAAAGCCATTCCAGTGATTTGATTTATTTGAAGCAAACCCTTAGGCCACCATGGTGTGATCCCCACTGGTTGAGAAAGACATATTCACAACAGGCAGCACTATTCTTACTATGAAAGCTTTGAACGTTATATTCAAAACCCTGCCCCAATCACAGATCAGAGTTAGCCAGATGTGGTGAGAGAGGTGGATTAAAACCAAACTAGTCAAAAAAAACACGGCACTCGGAAAAGCACTAAAGCACTTCATTTTCTTTGGAGCGAAGATGCCTCAACTCAATACACTATTATTTAGACTGAATAATTTACTGTCTGCTTGGAAAAAATAAAAAGCTCTCAAATAGATGTTCAAATATTTTTAGGCAGTATATGCCAAACAAGTCGAATATGATACACGTTGCTCTTTAGACTCTTTAAAGTAAGTATTCTTTTTCTGGCGCAACAAAACAAAAACAACCCGGACTGCCTTTGTGCCATCGTTGATGCCAAGTACATACATGCTGTGTGATATTAAAGGAGCATTTACATTTACACCAGATTTACTCGCAGACTGCTTTTAGAACAGTCACTTAACAGACTACTAAAACACGCATTACACATATTCTGCATTCGGTCACTGAAATCAATGGATACATCCAAAAGAATCGAGTTAGATAGTCAGAAATTCAGGCACTTCTTTCACTCAGATTAAGCCCTGAACATGACTACAATGTGTGTAGGCTCCTCTCGCTCTGAGAATACGCCTCCATACTGGCACATGTCGAGAGGAGACGACAAAATTTCACTCTCACTGCATCCCAAGTTCCAGCCCTGCATGTAGGTGCAATGCTAGATTGCAACTCAAATAATCCTGTCCATGTGATTTCCTGACTTTTTTTTTTTTAAAGCGATAATCAAATGTGGTTCAGGTTTCACAACTTCAATTCATATTGGCTTGCTTGGTATAAGATTGGAATCTGTTCTCTCGGATAGTCCTAGCAGCATAGGATCTAATCCAAACAGTAGGGAAAAAAGAGCTAAAGACCTTCTGGAGGTGATCAAGGTCTGCAGGGACAAGCAAGAGTAATTGCAGAGCAAAATCGCATAGAATTACAAAGACAAATGCACTCTGACTCAACCCTAAATCATAACTGACTAAATTGAACACAGCAAAGCAAAACTCAATATGTTCAAGCATCTACGTGAGTTAAGAGCTAACTCTTGGCAAGCGCGTCAGTCAGTAAACATATTTCTTTCTCTAAATTACAGGAAGCTTGTTTATCTCCTGACATTGCAGCAGAAACCAAAAAGACAAAAGAAACTATATAATAAGGAATCCGACCATTTATTAATGTGCTCTTATTAATTATGGATGAGAGAAACTTTACTTGCTACACAAAATTGTATGTGCATGTGTTCTTCTCTAACTCATTTTCCCTTACACATACAGAGAGGACGCTATGTGAGAGTATCTTTTTTCCCTACTGGGCTTTAACCACATTAGTAAACAGTTTTCCTCAAGCAAAGTACATTAACCTTTAAACGGTGCTTTCTTTATTACTAAATATTCTTTTTACTACCAGCTTTGCAATCCCATGCTTCATAAACACACCAGAAAGTAGAAAACCTTTGCATTAGCTAGGTCATATGGTTTTAATGGCGATAATTATTCAAATTAGTCAGCATATTAGCACAATATTAGATTATTACTTAATGCCTGGAGATGTTATGTACAATATGTAGTAAGCATGTTAAGACCTTTTTTCTTAGCGTGCATAGTAATCACTGGCTAATCCAAAATTTTCCCCTTATCACAGAGATTATACAGTTATCATTTATTACACTGCCTTTAGGCTTTATATGTATATATTGATGGAAAAATACAAGGGAACGTGGCAGTGAGGAAAAACAGAAAAAAAAAACCCAGATGCTAAGTGGAGGCAAATAAAAGTAGAGTTGCTAAGCTTGGAGGTGAGGACACACCGAGAATTGTGTAGAAACTAATTCAGAGCCTCAAGATAAATGTCACAGATGATGCACTTTAAAAATAGAATGAGAATGTTTTGAAAATTGCCCAAAGTAAGAATGTCGGCTGTGACTCATCCACAAGCAGTGCTATTTCTTCTTATCATATTTTTGTATGTATTAACGTGACTGTGTTGAACAGATTAACAGAAGGCGTACTAGGATAAGCACACAGGCATGTAAGATTTTCATTTATCTCTGCCCCATCTCTCTTTTTCTCTCTCGCTCTCTCTCCTTCTCTCTGCACACACACACACACACACACACACACACACACACACACACGTTTCCTAATATTCACATGCTAACTACTATTGTTTGATTTAAAAACACAGCAAATGCACTCATTTGAGGGACTTGATATCTAGATTCTATTATTTATGATGCCATTTATATACCACAAATGCTCTCCTCCTCTTTCTCTTCAGTAAAATCAGTCACACCTCCATGCTGTGTCCACAGGGGTAAATTACCTGCTTAGAAATGCTGAGAGAACAAACATCCTCAAACACAGTAGTCCTGATCAATTCATTTAACTCATGGCCAGTTTTAACTCAAAGCAGTGAGGCATACTGATTGAATAAATCACGATCAAGTTTGTGCTCAGATTAAATTACCCTCCATTAAATTGTTTTTTTTTTTTTTTTTCACATCATGGAAAAAAAATAGACAGAAATCTAGTTCTGAGTTTTAATTAAGACTTGCAGATTTCCAAAACATGCCTAAATTCAGGGGTTCACCCATTTTCAGCATGTTTCTTTGCAAATATAAAGAGAACAGCTTGGCACCAAAACAATTTCAGAGTGGTGCGTATCTGAAAGGTTTACAGAGTCATCAGCAAAGTGTTATAATGGCAAACAGCCCAAGTGATCTGATTATGACAATTTGAGAAACTAACGGCCGTTCTGGAATGAGCACCGACCATGAAACTGTAAAATAGTGTGAGGAAAATATACACTGGATCTTCAATATGGGTCAGAGATCTGGCATGCAAGAAACACAGGCAAATTTAAAACCATGAAGTCTCAGCTATGTATTTTGCTGGAAGCTTTTTAAAATGAATTCTGAGGAAATGAAACTTAAGGACAATTCTTTCACTCCAAGGACACTCAGAGAACCCCGGGGCGGGGGCTGGTAGTGGAGGCGACACCTGCCAGTCAAAGACAGGTCTAATGTGTGTCAGACAGATATGTGAAGTTCTTTTGAAAAGACAGTGGGTAGCTATAGCTTGGGAGCTGTCATGGGGTAGAATCAGGTCAAATGGCAGAAAATCAATGATTAAACACAGTGACACAGTGAAAGCGGATGAGAAGAATTCTGGAGAAAATGTATGTGTAACGTGTATTTTTTATTTGAACAGTTTATTTATTATATATTATTATATTTGCTTTGATTATATAGAAGCAAGATTACATTTAAGAATGTAAAAAACCCAAATATAAAAAAATTGAAAGAGAGAAGGATGACATGAATGAGTTTCTTCTGTCTCCCTTAAATTCACAGAACGGTATAAAATAGTGTTGCCATTAAATGTGTTAAAGAGACTTGTGTGAAATAGTCAGTGGCGGGCCGTGCATTTGGTTCCTAGGCGTTCAGTGGGGACTTATCCAACTTAATCCAACTCTTAATATCACCACTATCATGTTGCAATTATAGAAACCATCAATACTATACAAAAACGCCATACAACAACGCGTGGCATTACAGAGAGAGAGGCATTTCGCATATGAAGGGTGAATACCATTTTACTAAAGCAAGCTCCAAACCTCTACACTAGAACAACATAAAGAATGTAAATAAAATACAACCTACTCACCAGAGATGCATACTCATAATGCATTCTCACATAATTTGCACCGCTCCTCAGAGGCTGTAATCCAGTGGTACCGCTCGTATTCACTGGTCTGGAAGTGGTAAACAAACCCTTTCCCGAGCTTAGACAAGCTAGCTAGCTTTAGGGTTGTCCAACCTTTCCTCACGATGTCTAGCTTTTCTTGAAAATGTATTTTTACGTACGTCCAAATCAATTTCTCTTTCTCAGTCAGCCATTGTGGGCGTAAAAAAGTCTAACTCGGATGTATTAACATGTGCAGAGCGCTACAAACCTGTTTTGCTAGTCGATCTTGGCTCAAAGTTTCCCTCTGACCAACCAATCAAAGGACGAAATTTGATTTGTAAAAGAAACAGACCCATTGCTGATATAGTCTAAGGTACATTGGCCAGCACTACTGATTGTAAAGGCCCTGGGCAGATTAGATTCACATGGCAGCACATAGAGGCTGAAATCTGAATGGGCAAAAAAATCTAACATCCACATCCACATACTGGAAGCAGTGCAGCCAAGAGAAACGCTACGAAATGAAGAGAATAAATTGTTGGGAATAAATTAATAAAATTTATGAAACAAACATGTATAGAATGTATTGTGTAAATGTAGGTCAGTGCTTCTGATAGTGTTTAGGCCAGCAGAGAAGGCCTTGCTGGCCCTGACCGCCTACCACTGGAAATAGTGATGCAATTTTCTCTACACAATATTACATAGCCACTGACATATACTATTAAGAATTATCACCTAAAAACACACAAAAAAGACCAGAAGTCTTTTTTCCCTATAAAACAGGAAAAACAGGAAATAAGTCAATATATATATATATATATAAAATGTATTTGATATCTCAATCTAAATCTCACATGCTCTCCTGACTTCCCAGGTATCTTTGCTTTTTGCTGAAGTAAATGAAGAATATTTTAAATTAAAAGAAAATACAATTTATTACTATTTGTTTGACTAATATTAGGCAAGAATACATTTGACACAAGTTATCTATATTTATTGCTGATGCGATGAAAACATGAGGAAATAAGGAAAAAGTCTGATACGACTAACAATCAATTTGTGAAAAATTGTGCAAGTTATACTGTGCAATTATTATTATCCTTTGAAAACATTTTACTGTGAAATCAACTAAAATTTCATTTGGCAGCTGATTTTTTTTACAATTGCCTGATGACATTTTTCCTCTCCTACGCTCCATAAACCTGCAAAGCATATTTCTGGTTTTCTAAGACTATTGCTTCAGAGTGATTACACTTTTTATTGCCATTTTTAAAAGTGGTAAATTGTTGGAAAAAGCAGGGGGGGGGGGGAATAAATCAATATAACACAAACCTAGTATTACATAAGTAGGCTACCACATTTCATGGATAGTCAATCTTTTTGTCTACCCACATACTCTATTACTCCATACAGCTCTATGTACATGCTTTACATAATATTGTTTAGTTGGTCATCCTTTGAGTCAGGTATTCATTCTTTGCACACATCTTTTTCTGATCCTGGTTATTTATTTATATATGTATTTATATTTTATTTGCCTCAGGCAGGGCTCTTGGAGGTGAGAAGAGATAAAACGCGAAACACTGCAGGCTTTCACAAACAGCCCAACACCCAACAGAGAGAAGTCCACACTGTATCATGCCAACACTCAACACTGACAATAGACAATAGAAGATTGTGATTTTGCTGCACCTGGAATAATCTCTTCAAATGTAATGAAGGGAAATGCAGTATGTAAATCATACAATAGAGAAAGAATAGATACTGAAAGCTCATCAAAGATTCACTAGTGTGTTTTAGCCAAAAGAGGTGGATCTGTTTCCCGCATCATAAAACTCAAATCCCAGATGGATAGCCGTTGTTCTGAAACCCTTCGCCTGCACAGTGCCAAACAACCTCACTGTGGTCCTTTGGGAAGACAGCTAATAAAATCTGTTTTAGTTCACTAGGTCACTTACACTTGGATAACTTCTTTTGTATTCAGTCAAAAGGCTTTAAAAAGACTTCATGCTCGTGAGATTCAGATGCTATTCTTAGCAGAAAACCTAGGCAAGTAGCAGCTGGAGTATTTCTGCTTTACAGTCACTATAATATTCATAGGAAGCTGCTATATCCTGGTTATAATTACACCTGACAAAATAGCAATGTTCCATAATGGTCACATTACTAAAATGGAAATTTTTTAGATTAAAAAAACATATCTTCTTAAAAGCTGTTGCCATTGAGTCCGAATACTTTTTTTTTTCTTCCAAGTGCTGTGCGTAAAGATATTTTCTACTCTACTCTACCCTAATTGCTTCACCATTCTAAAAGTGTGCACGTTACATGTCAGGTATTCATGACACACTTATTACAACAGGCTGCTGCCTATTAGCTTGAGTTCAGTGCACAGTGTTAAGACATAATGTTGTGGCAAGTATAAACATAGCTTGATTCTCAACCGCGAAGCTTCAGCATTAAGCTTTACATAAGAATTAATAACTTAAACATCTCTGTAGTTGTCTTCTGATTTAAAAATATTTGACGCATGTAATTAGAAGAGCTGTTCAGTCTTTATAGGAAATATGAGCCACACTGACAAGTAATCATCAATTCTAGTTATGAGAAAAATCTAACTAGTCTCCTAAAAAAAAGCACACTATATACAAATATTACAGGTCTGTCACAAGAACATGATGTGTATGAGTGTAACAAGCTTTTACTAGACTGTTCTACACTATTTCTCTGTTCTTCTCTTGCCATTTTAATACGATTATGACACTTATTCTTTCAAACCTCCTACATCCACCTGATTTAGATACATAATTAGACTTAAAGGGCTCAAAAAATAAGCCAAATTTCTCACCTTCTCAGATTTTAGTCCTTATTCATTTGTACGCGAGTGTGTTTTCACATACAAATTCACTGGTTGGAAATCTCTATCCACCTTAGTTTCCTCTTCTCTAACACATCTATATTAGCTCATTGTGTAATTATTGAGCCACTTGTTAGCCGAGTCAGGTGTGTTAGAGCAGAGCTCAAGTCCTACTGAGCAGTGTGTGTGCGTGTTTACATCAAGTGGGTGGTTTGAGACTATTCAACTGAAGAGTGAAAACTGCACTGTGTGATTTTAATGAAGTTAAATAAATCACATTAATACAATTCTATATTTTCCAAAGCAATCTCATGATGTTTATAGAAATCGGTGTTCCTTTCGTGTAACCCACAGAGCTTCAATTAAACTAACTGATTGATTAATTGGCACAGGATGACTTGCTGCTAGCTGGTTTCCTTCTAATGAAAAGTCAGATAAGTAAGAAAGATTTTAGGGAAATACTAAATGGTTGCCTTTGGGGGATATTCAAATGCGTCTTTCTAAAACAAGCGGTGTGGGCAAGCAAATTTTTCAAACGATTTCGCTTTTTACATTGCACAATGCAATCTATTACATTCTAGTATCGTTTGCTATAAAAGGCAAATCGTTAAAAATAGGCATGGCAAAGTATTTACTTATAGAATACTAACTTTGTTTTGCATGGTATTATGATTGCAAATCTATTTATTTATAGATTATCTATTAAAATGCACTGTGTGCACTTTAAGCAGGTGAATGCACAAATACCCTCAAGCTTTCTAATTGAAAATTTTTCATAATGTCTCGCTAAATTACTAAAAGATCTATCTGAAGACTCTGAGGGTTTGGAGAAGAAATGCTCTGTTCTACAACAATTTACTGATTCAGTGCTTAGTCAGAAGTCAAGACAACTACAATGAACCAATAGATTTGTCGATTAAATGACACTACGGCTTTTCAGCTTTTTTTTTTTTTTTAATCTATTCAGAAAATTAAGCGGTTTTCTTTGTATGCGGTTTTTCAATGCCATACGCATGCCTCTATGGAGTGAATGTTTGTCCCTGGGAAACACTGTCAGTCCGTGCACCATGCCAACGGTTTTCAGGCATCCTTCAGTATATCCTTTAGTATTGCTCAAAAAATATAATACAGTACATTATTGAGAAAAAGGATTTGTAAATAAGATATAACCTATAAATTGCGGCGAAAATTAATTATGTGCTTTTCATACAGTTCTATTTTTTGTTTGACATCTGGATATGATGTCTGTGGGGGTTTTGTTGTCCTTTATGGTTCTACAGACTGCAGGGTGGATGTGTTCATGACACATTGAGTCCTCAAAAAGGCCATTATGAACTGCCAATTGCGGCAACACAGACATACAGTTGTGGTTAGCCTAGGAGGATGTTCTACCAGCTGCTTCAGTCTCACTCTTCTGGCTCACGTTTTATCTGTCTGTTGCAATTCTTTTCAATATAGTTAGGCATTGTACAGTTAAATGGCTCTGGGACATTTTCTGTTATAATGAGCCAGCATCATATCCATTTGTACTGTACAGTGTTGGGTTTGGGGGCTTGGCTTGATGCATAAATCACATTGGGGAAAAAAATAATAATAATTGACCAGAGGGCACTAGTCTAGTTCTATGGGCCAAAGCCTTATTGCCATTTTATTGTAAAATGGTCTCTAAATAGACATCAGGCTACCCATTGATAGCATTGTTTTGTAATAATGTTTAGGAGGGTTTAAAAGCTTTAAGACCTGGTTCTGAACAGTAAACTATTATAATAATTTGGAAAGATCATCTAGTCAGTATATAATTGTGCAGAAATGGTTAAAAACATCAGTGGAATTCCTGAACTACACACTTCTTTTTTTGACTGCTCCTGTTAGGGGTTGTCACAGCGGATCATCCGTCTCTATACTGCTCTGTCCTCTACATCTGCCTCTTTTAAACCAACTACCTGCATGTCCTCCCTTACCACATCCATAAACCTCCTCCTTTGCCTTCCTCTTCTCCTCCTTCCTGGTGCTCCATCCTCAGCATTCTCCTACTGATATACCCCATGTCCCTCCTCTGCACATGTCCAAACCATCTCAATCTCACCTCCATCACCTGGTCTCCAAAACGTCCTACATGTGCTGTCCCTTTAATATACTAATTTTTAATCCTGTCCATCCTCGTCACTCCCAACGAAAACCTCAACATCTTCAGCTCTGCTACCTCCAGCTCCACCTCCTGTCTTTTACTCAATGCCACTGTTTCTGAACCATACAACATCGCAGGTCTCACCACCGTCCTATAAACTTTTCCTTTCAATTTTGCAGACAATATCAGCCCCAAACATCATAGTCCAATGCACATTCTCACACACAGAGAGAACAAAATGGACAGTTTTACTATAAGTAGTTTGGATTTTATGAGCTACTTATTTTCAACTATCAATCAAAGTGATGTTTTGATATCTTCCTAATGAGCTGTATTTGTCACCTACAGCTAAAACAACAGACACAAGTAAATGGAAGAAACACTGACCAATGCACGACACACAAAAACACACAAAAATCAAGCTGAGCCCTGCTCATAGTAAATGCCCATTTAAAATAAGTTTACAAATGTTAACTTTAAAAGGTCAACAAGGTTTACAGCTATATCCATTTGAGTCATGGTTATAATGTCTGTGTCTGCTTGTGCCGGTGGTATTGGAAAACGGCAGGGAACAAACGCAGCATGTGTCTTGCCTTCATTATATCATGTATAATGACTACAATATTTGACCTTTGTGGGGGTTTTTACCGCACCCATGAGAGCTATTAGGCAAAAACACAAAGGTGTTCAGTTTTCATATGTTCCCCAAAACGTTACTCTGACATGGTTAAAGTCTTTCTTGTGCTGTTAAACTTTTTATTCACAAGCAAAGAAAATAACAAACAACAAAAACCACCCAAAAATTAACAAAAATGTGTTTTTATAATTCACTTCAGTGCACAGTGCATTCAGAGTGAAACTACGAAGTACATGTATGCTTTTACATTTATGAAAATATGAAGCACTGACTGTTACATGAATCAATACATTTAGCTGCAGGAAACAAGGAGATAAAGCAAATAATCAGCTCAAGGCTAGTAGACAAAAAGCTTTACCAGTGAGAGAAAAAAATATGCGAATTAGAAAATGAGAAGTGACGGGAAAGTAAAAGAAAGTCTGAATTCACACTGCAAGGACATTAGCATACACAGCCTCTGTCCTCTCATGAGCACAACAGGGGAGTAATTACCCAACTGCCTCCTGCCAGCAACTTACAAACAAAGCCAAATAAGTAGCCTATAATCACAATTCTTCTCGCACTTTGTTAACCCAGCACATTTCCACTGCATGACCATGTGTGAGCAGAGATGTGCCCAATTTTAAACCAAATGTCAACCTCACAATAAACAACCAGGAATCAGAAACACTAAGGACACTATGCTCTCTAGACAGGGTGTGGTGGTATTACTGCAGTGTCTGCTGAGGAGAGGACGCATTGACCTTCATCGCAAAGCTATGCACTACGACGAATCTTTTCAAAACCAGGATCAGTATTAAGGACAAAGGATAACACTGTTCTCTGAATAATCTGAATTCTACTATCACCAGTGACTAATTTTTAAAACAAAAGTGGTATCAAATTATTTTATGACAGCTTCGTATAACCTAGAACCCCTCACACAGTCATACAAGTTCTATTCTAGAGTCCATTCCATTTCTTTAAATGCAGAAATTAATTCTACTCATCTATTTACAGTTATTAAGCAGCAAAACTCAGCAGCAAAAGGAAAAACTGTTGGGCGGCTTAATGCGTATGGGTGCTGCATACCGGCGCCATGTGGTTGGTGACTTATGAGGGTATGAGTAATTCTCTTTGGAGAAAGTGGAGAGGTTATGAACACAGAAGCTTTCATCTTTCAGTGTGACACACTGTATCTAGCTTTCTGTACTTTCCATGAAATAAAGAAAGAAATATTGAGAAGCTCTACAGCAGGAAAAAAAAAAGGAACTAAGATTATATGCATAACTTTCATTACCGCAACAATCTCTATTTATAAGCTCTTTTTTTGGAAAATACATTTAAGTGAAATGTATAACAAACAAATAGCAACCAGAGTGTGTCTTTCAATTTGTGATGCTAATAGAAAGTCCACAGTAAGTAAATAAAGCAGTAGATTCAAGTTACATATTTATGAGATTGCATTGTAGGCAGTTTTGTTTTTCAGCGGAACTAAACTTTTTTAACAGGAAGCTCACTTTGCAAACATTGGTGCGGTTTGTTGTGTGAAAATTGTAGTACATTTTACACAGTGACGGGCCGTGCATTTGGTTCCTGGGCCTTCAGTGAGGACTTACCCGACTCAATCCACCACTTAATACCACTTATATACGCAATTAACATAAATAAATACGCAATTATTGAAACCATCAATACTATACAAAAACACATTTTACATATGGAGGGTGAATACCATTTTATTAAAAAAAGAAACCCAGTTAAAACTCCAAACCTCTACACTACAACCGTAACTGTGCCCCTACATCATCTGGAGCAGTTCAGAATCAATAATTGTCTAATAACATGACAAAAACACTAAAATGTAAATAAAATACAACCTACTCAGCAGAGATGCAGACTCATAATTTGCAGCGCTCCTCAGAGACTGTAAGTCAGTGGTACCGCTCGTATTCACTGTGGTGACCAAACCCTTTCCAGGGGCTGAGACAAGCTAGCTAGCTTAGGGGTTGACCAACCCCTCCTAGCCGTCTAGCTTTTTTTCAATATATATTTTTAAGTATGTCCGTGACCAATTAAATTTCACTTCCTACGTAGGCATAAAAAAGTGTAACTCGGATTTATTCATGTGTGCAGAGCTACACACGTGTTTTACCAGGTGAACTTGGCTGTAACTGTTTCCCTCAGTTAAAATTCTGACGCTATTCTGGGCCAGCTAGCTGCACTGTGAAGCGAATGTGAAATCTGATTGGTTAATGTAACAGAGATCTTAAGGAGACTATGGTAAAAAAAAAAAAAATAGCAGAATAGACTTTGAAGGCCCTGGGCAGATTAGATTGACATGGCAGCACACAGAAGCTGAAATCTGATTGGACATAAAAATCTAACATACATGTACTGGAAGGCTTTGCTGGCCCTGACCGCCCGCCACGGATTTCACACCATAGTCTTTCAAAATCCCTTTATCCCTTAAGCAATTGTCAGCACAGTGGCATGTTAATAAGTGTTGTGATGGTACAAATGTACCAGGTGCAGCAGTGTTGCTTGTCTTAAACCCTCTAAACACAAGAGATTGACAATCTATGTTTCACAAGAGAGAGAGAGAGAGAGAGAGAGAGAGAGAGAGAGAGAGAGAGGGAGAGAGAGAGAGAGAGAGAGAGAGAGAGAGAGAGACTCACAATCTTTACTTGTTTTATTCTTTTTTTTTTAACAAATTATGGAAACAGATTTGTGTGCTACTCCTGGATTTTTTATATTACTGCGAGTCCCATTCAATCAAGCCACATTTTTAATTAAAAGTGCATGTGCTATTTTCAGTCTTCATTCTGACATGCTGCACTAGCGTAGGAGTTCAAAATAAAAACAGGCAAATTTATCTGTCCATCTAGCTGCTAGTTCTTTGACAACATAGAGTGACTCTGACTCAGTGGAACAACTGAAGATAAAAAAAAAACAGAGTATAGCGTGTATGACAGTAATAAGTATGACAGTAAATAACAAGATGATACATAAATGCCTTACATGGCAGAGATTTCATACAAAGAGAGAGAGAGAGAGAGAGAGAGAGAGAGAGAGAGAGAGAGAGAGAGAGAGAGAGAGAGAGAGAGAGAGAATATACAGATACTTGAAAATGGTTCCCTTAGTAAGATCCTATCTATGCAAAGCTGGATTTAGCACTTCTTACCTGCATTAAATGAAGGAATATCACACAATAGACCATCATGGTAAAAGAGGAATCCCACTCTTTTATCAGAAAATAATCCACTTTGAGGTGGTAACAGTAATTTGGGTTACCTGGCAAGGATTATTTGGATTATTATGGATGTGTCAGCAGAATTAAACTTCACCCTTTCAAACACACTCCAGACTCTGAAAAGCTGTCAATAAATCTGAGCTCATTCAGTAAAAGAGCATATGATCAAACGATCAAATCTTAAAATAGTGCTAAATTATACAAAATGATTAAAAAATTATTCCAGGATGGTCAAGGCTTGGGGTCACAGAGAGTTCATGAAGAAGTTTATGAACCCTCAGTGTTTTTTGAACACTGCTTTATTGTATTATTAATGTTAGTGTTGGCATTTGAACTTTACCATTTTCCATCTTTCCCATAAATAATCTTGCATTATCACTTTCATTTACTGCATTTTCCATTTTCCATTGACTGCTTTCTCTTTTTCTTTTTTGAAGAGTGCTTTTTAAGATAAGATAAGATAAGATAAACCTTTATTCGTCCCACAGTGGGGAAATTTCTATGTTCCAGCAGCAAGACAAAGAAATAAAAATAGATGCAAATATATAAAAAAAGAATATACAAAAAAATAAAAACAGAGAAATAAAAACAAATAATAATAATAATAATAATAATAATAACAAACAAAGAAATAAAAATAAATTTTCCTGTTTAAAAACAGAAAGCATTAGCTATACCCAGCATAACTAAGAACAAACAAGCTTAAGAAATCACACTAAGGTACGTAATATATCTAATATGACAAATGTGGTCAGTCTTTCTTAGTCGCTAGTAATAATTTTATTTGTGAAAAGTTCAAGTTAGTTAGATCTAACCATTAGAGGAGCGCATCCAGTTTTTAGAGAGGATTAGCAAGAGATTAGAGAGTAAAAGCAGTACACTTTCTGCAGGGAAAAGTCTGGATGCCTTAAATGTAGTTGCCAATCTCCCGACTCTGGCTTTAGAGCCCTCAGAGTGGTATGATTGGGTGACATATTACAAAGCCAGAACTAATGGCCATGGGAGCACCACTCCTCTCTGGAGCACCTGACAAGAAATCTGAAAGAGTTTTGGTTATCCATTCTAGATTCAGTAATCAGTAATCTCCTTTACAATGCTTCAGTCATGAAATATGTACCACACCATGTTACCATGTTAAAGGAACATTAACCTCATGCTTTTATTATATCTAGGTTGGATTATTGTAATGCATTACTGTCTGCATGTTCAAGGAAGTGCATAAATAAGCTTCAGTTAGTACAGAATGCATCAGCAAGAGCCATTACCATAACCCTCCCAAAAGTGAAGCATGCTGGTGGCATCATGCTGTGTTTTTCTGCAGCAGAGACTGACAGATTGGTCAGGGTTCTGGGAAAAATAAATGGAGCAGGGTACAGAGATATTCTCTATAAAAACCTTTTCCACAGAGCTCAGGACCTTAGTCCGGGCCAAAGGTTCACCTTCCTACATGACAACGACCCCAAACACAAAGCCAACACAGGAGTGGCTTTGGGGCAACTCTATGAATGTCCTAAAGGGCCCAGCAAGAGCCCTGACTTAAACCCAACTGAACATCTAAGGAGAAACCTGACAGTGGCTGTCCACTGATAGTCCCCATCCAACCTGACCCAGCTTGAGAGGATTTGCCATTCAGAATGGCAGAAAATCTCCCAATCCAGGTGTGCAAATGCGTCATAGCCAAAAGATTTGAGGCTGTAATTGCTGCCAAAGAGGCTTCGACTAAGTACTGAGTAAAGAATCTGAATACTTATGTACATATTTATGCACATATTTCAGTTTTTTATTTTCAAAAATGCACAGAGATTTCTAGAATTTCTGTTTCCACTTTTCCTATTATGGTGTAATAAGTGTAGATCAATGAGAATCTACAAATCAATTCTACAAGATACTACAAGATACTACAATCAATTGTAGTATCAGGCAGCAACATACACAAAATGTAAAAACGTAAAGGGGTCTGAATACTTTCTCAATGTTCCTATAGAGAGAGAGAGTGTGTGTGTGTGTGTGTGTGTGTGTGTGTGTGTGTGTGTGTGTGTGTGTGTGTGTGTAAGAGAGAGAGAGAAAGAGAGAGAGAAAGAGAGAGTGTAGTGGGGTGATCTATATCTCCTCTCTGTCGAGATAAACATGTTACTGAAGTACAAGTGACCAGTGAACATGTCCCTTTCTTCTTTCCAGATCCGCTTGATTTAAACCTGACGTCCTACTTCTGGATGGAGTTCTCTTTAATTGGAGAAAACTCAGTGCAGCTGAGGATGGTTTCACATGAACAGTTTAAAGATCCATGATATTACTGAGCAACTTGTGAACTATGAGGATGGATTTGGACTGTAATTAATTCAAACAGTCTACTACAAGGGCTTAGGACTACAATTGGCATGATCAGTTCTGCATTTAAGTGCCCATCAGAGAACAGTTCACTGAACAGCACAACTTAATGATAAAACTATTATGAATGGACTTTTTGGTGCCATCCTGATGAGAACTGGTTTCTTTCCGAGTTTGGATCCTCTCAAGGTTTCTTCCTCATACCAAGAGTTTTTTCCTTGCCACTGTCACCACTGGCTTGCTAATTAGGGCAAATGACATTCCCTGGTGGACATATACAGCCCATCTATTCACAGCCTTTATTTTTTTAATTTATATCATTTTAATATTTTTAAACAAAATCACTGGCCTGCTAGGTAATGTAATTGAGAGTAACTAATCACAAAATGGCACTGTACCTATGCTAAACTGATCATGAGAAATGCACCAGTACAGTTAATGTTGTATAAATATTTACTGTGTAGATTTATACTGTATGTGTAGCTTCAAATAAAAGACAATTCATCTTCAAGAAGCCTGCACAATTAAATGTTCACAATCACACTGTAAAGAGTCAACAAAAGCTGATTATTATCTTAATACAACACAAGTGAAAAATGTTTCAATTTCCAGGATCACTGAGAAATCGGGCTTGAAAAGGTAAATGTAAATACTACGGTACAGCAGGTGGGGGCGTGGTTGAGCAGGTCTTTACCGAAAGGAAATTTCTTGCAAACAGCTAAAAATAATGTAATAATTCTCTATTCTTCTCTCTCTCCCTTCATCCAGTTAGTTCTGTGTGTGTGTGTTTCTGTAGTCATGAGCAGAGCAAAGCCAAAGCCAAGAGGAAAGCTGAAAGCAAGCTGGAAAGAGGCAATGTGATTTGTTTTTCAAATATTTGTGCAGCACCAAGTCAAAAACCCAAATGGTCAGCAACTCTTAAATCAAATTTATAAAAATTCAAGAAATAGGTATTAATATATATATATATATATATATATATATATATATATATATATATATATATATATATATATATATATATATATATATATATATATATATATATATATATATATATATATATATATATATATATATATATATAAAATGTTTAAATGATAATGGTTTATAGGAAAAAAAGCTGACAGTGGCTTTTCTGGGTTATAGGAAAATAAAAATTTCTATGTAGGCAATAATATCACCTAATTAATTGTGGTATTACTTTAAATTAGGCCAAAAAGAACACTAATTTCACCTTTGGATGACCTTCAGGCAGGATGGGACCGGACTTTTTGCACTTTTACACAATAATTGATCTTCCTTTACATCATTCCTGAACCGCATATGGAAACTACATAAACATTGTATGATGTACCCATGATAGAAGCATTTTAACAAAAGCAGATAGACACAAATCATGTAAACAAATTTCCCTCAAAAATCAATTTTACAGATACAGTTTTAGCGAACCCCAGTATCAACAATCATAGAATAAATGAGCCTTGCATTACCAATTATGAATAAGCTATTAAACTACTAGCAAGTGCGCATCGGAATAATGACAAAATATTCATTTTCCTCATAGCCATCTTTATTCTCTAGCCTTATAAATGGGAACTTTGAAAAGGTTATATATTTCAAGGAGGTTATACAATCACTGACTGCAGCCTCTGTTCCTACACACAGCACATCAGTCCTCTACCCTTGTACTCTTTCCATCTATGGAAAAACACCACTGAGATATTATATGGGTAGAAAGCAATTATAAGCACAGCAGCCTGTCATTGTGTGTTGATGGTACAAATGTATAAGGTGCAGAAGAGCTGCTTGTTCTTTCTAATACAAACTGGACTTCAACCCCAGTGGGGTCACTTGATTTTCAAATGACATTGAGAAAAAGACTCGCGATCTCATCATCTTTTATATTCATCTATTTTACAAATGATAAACAGATTTTGTGTGCTGCTCCTGGATTTTTACTGGTACTGCAAGTCTTATTCAATCATGCTACATTTTTAATTAAAAGTGTATACACTATTTTCAGTCTTTATTCTGACACTAGCGGGACTAGCGTAGGAGTTTAAAATAAAAATGGCCACATTTATCTGTCCATCTAGCTGCTAGTTCTTTCGAGTGAGTCTGAGTCAGTGGAACAAGTAAATACAAGAAAACAAACACTGAAATATTACCCAAAATATAAATGAATATGACAGTAAATACCAAGAAGAAATTAAACTGCTTGTATGGCAGAGGTTTGATATACTGTTTCCTTAAGTAAACACGTATCTATTTGAAGCTCGATTCAACAACTTCTTTTTATTAAAGGAGGAAATATCACACAACAGGCCATCATGGTATTGAAGGTTCCACACACTTTAGACTGTGCTGTTATCAAAAAATAATCCACTTCAAGGTGGTAACAGTAATTTGGGTTTGTGTCGGGCCGAATCACATACCCCTGGCATGGATTATTTTCCTATAACAAAATACCTTGTCGTGTTTTATTATTTACGCATCATTTAAAGCGGGATGTGAATCGAGAATTGAGTTGCCTCTTTCAAACACAACTCCTGATTGGAATAAGCTGCGTCAAGAAATGCGAGCTCACAGCTCCCACTAGACTGGAAATTCAGTAGAAGGACATATGAACAAATGATTCAATAGTGCTAAATTATAAATCTGGGATAATAAATTCTAGGGTGGTCAAGGTTTATGGTCAGAGAAAGTTGAAGAAGTTTGTGGCCTGTTACTGTTCAATTTATTTGACACAGTGGCATTGTTACTCTACCTTGTAGACTTTGTATAAAATATGCAACACTTATCCATATAGTACTTAAACAGAACTGCTCCTAGCTGGACACTAATTTGTCTGACGATTCTCAATTCAGTAGTAATACTGAGGTAATAAAAATTCCCAGAAATGCTGCTGCATCTGTTACAATTGTATTAGTGCCACACACCAAAAACATGTAATTACCAGGTCAGCATCACTGCTGTGCTGAGAATGATTCACCAAGCAGGCAGGTCAGGAGAGGTCCTATAGTATTGCCCTTCTATTTATTGGCAGGGAGGGGGGGTGGGGGGGAGTTTGAAAACTTGTGCACAGTCACAGATGGTGCAGCTAATAAACTGGCAACATGGTGTGGAGCTTCAGGGGGGGTAAAAAACACAAGCAAAAGACATCAAATGTAATTCTCAGAATTAAAGCTCTTCACTGGTGAGTTTATAAGGCAAAGCCTTTAACAGTAACAACAACAGAAACTGTGTGTACAGTTAAAAAGAAAGGTGTTTTTTTTTTTTTTTTTTTTTTCTCGAAGCATGTTGAGCATTAGTTTAATTTTAAAATGTACCATTCTTACCACAACTAAGCTTAAGTGTGGTCCATGTTAAATTCCTTGAGATTATGTCTTTCCTATCATTAACATACTCTCAAATGAGATAATTATAAGTCACTCTAGATAAGGACATCTGCCAAATTCCATAAATGTAAATATGCCTTGCTACATTCACAGTAATTTTCCTGACGCCTTAAAGTATTTCACTCTCTACTTGACTTTTCTTAAGAACAGCTGTTTGATTTCAGCAACAGCTGTTTTGGTCCCAAGATAAAAACTTTGGTACTAATATGTTTATTACAAAAGAGCTCTATTCTAGTGTCTAACGGGTGACAATCCAACAACTAACCTCCCATTAAGCGTTAAGTGCTGGGCTACATTTAAAAAAAAGTTGCTGTTCCAAATAACAGTGATAGCTCAGTGGATAACAAATTTGTATTAAAATATTATAAGTTTAAATCCCAGCATTAAGATACAACTGCAGGCTTCTGAACAAAACCCAATAACCCTCAACTGACCAGATCATTTCAAAGGAGATAAATGTAAGTTGCCCTGGATAAGCAATTCTGCCTAATGCCATAAATGTAAACACACACTGTAGCATTTTCTAGAGAATCTGGAACATTCCACCAAAAAACATCGTCAAGAGCAACTACTTTTGCTTGGCTCAACACAAAAATATCTTGTTCGCTCCACACCAACTGCTTTAAACTAAACTTTTTACTAACTTTTAAAAATAAGTACTTCGTTTCAGTTCAGTAACTGTATCTTGCTCTGACTCTGTCACAGTGTTTAAATGTTGGAAACCAGTGCACAGAATATAAAGCATTTATATGGAAGTTCAGAAAGGCAATGACAGTAACTTTCAAGATACTGAAGCTCAGCCAGAAAAGTGTACAAAAGATATCAGACATTCCATGGTGTGTGGGTGGAACATCTGAGGCTGAAATATATATGCTATGGACAGACTGCCTTCTCTCTAGGTAGCTATCCATTTACATACTTTAAGTTCTATTTTTATCTCCTATCTAGGCCTTGCTTTACTGACCTTGGCTGACTACATTGCCTTCACCTTCAACTGCTTGCTTATTAGACCTAGCTTTGCTTTTTTTAACGAATCATGTTCATGGCCAGTTCACGTTTCTCTAACAACTCCGATCTCCTTGTTTCAACCTCCTGCAGATCTTCAGACGATGACCTCTATCACCCACAGAACACAGATAAGTTAGTTGTTGTGGGAACCAGTACTTTTACATTGCTTACCTGCACCAATTTACTTTCCACAATTCATCTTAGTTCTCTGTGGCCAGCTAGTGATGCACAGGGGAGTGCTGTGGGCTGCTGGAAGAAGGACCTTAAGATCCAAGCTGAGAAAAATTGATGGTTGCTGGTGTGCAGACACTCCACAAATAACAACCCTTTGAGCAGCCAGAAGTGATGGAGAAAAGTGAAATGGGGCATACATACTGTTGACCTGTGCTGCATGTTCAACACAAAAATCCAGCAATCTAAATGTGGGAGAGCGATCTTTTTTATTTTGTGTACATGCTTTATTTTGTGTACATGCCACACTCAGTGCAAAAAAAAACATCAAGAGGGGAAGACAACCTCAGATGTGTTCTTATTAGTGGGAAAAAACACACAAAAGCACAAGCCCTTGTTATTCTTGTTCATTTCAGTTGCTTAATTACCTGGACTGAAACAGATAAACAGCCCTGCAATCATATCAAATACTGTGCCTAATACAATTAGCCAAAAATAAAACAGGCACGACTTTCTCCATAGCAACCTCTTGCCAATGAGGCTTTGGAGAGCACTAGGTTCCAAGAAGCAAATAATCAGGGGAGATTTTGTGCACAGACGTGGTGGGGGAGTGAGTGGTGCCAATCGTGTCACTTCTACTGTTATGCACACGCACACGCACACGCACACGCACACACACACGCACACACACACACACAGAGGACAAAACGACAAGAGAACAGGCTAAACATCACACAGAAACAAAGAAAGCTGCTTTCTAGACAGTCTCTGGGGAGCTGAAGTCTGTTCCAAAGCACACTTCCATGTTCCTTGATGAATAGCTCCAGATGGGTAAATATGGGGGACAGAAGAGGACTGAAAACTTTAATTTAGACTACAAACAGAGCTACTGGCAACATATTCTGTGATTTGTGCAGTTCGTTAAATGTGTGCAAAACATGTGCAGTGCCTGTTTTTAATTCTTTGAAGAAACATGTTTTAAATATTTGATGAACCAGCCACATGAAATTCTGAATTATTAAAGAGAAATATATGTCAAAATTTTATTATTATTATTTTTTTTATCTAATGAGTCTGAGTTAGCAAGCTAAAGCACTGCTATCTTTTCCAAATCAAAAAACTGTTTTTTAGACTGCAGCTGACAACAGCAGCCATTTAATATTATTTTGCCAAATTCTGGGTTTTTGTGCTTTGTTATGGTCCACAAGTTCAGGAAATTTCACAGTACTATATATAATTCTGTAACACAATAATTCTGTAACTCAAATCAGGGTCCTTCAAGCTAAATGTCATTACAATAACCATATTCCAGTTTACACATTAATCTGTTGTTTTACAATATTTTGTAAATAAATGAAAAATATATTTTAAAATCCATGAGAAATATGCTGCTCTATGCACACCATGCAGTCTGTATGAGCTACTGTACCCACAGTTACTGTATATAATGAAAGCACATTTATTTTGCTTGTACAGAAGATTTTGGAAGGGGAGAGGATGCCTGAGGAATGAAGGAGGAGTGTGCTGGTAGCGATCTTTAAGAATAAGGGAGATGTGCAGACCTGCAGTAACTACAGGGGAATAAAGTTGATCAGTCACACCATGAACTTATGGGAAAGAGTAGTGGAATCCAGGCTGAGAGAAGAGTGACCATCTGTGAGCAACAGTATGGTTTCATGCCGGGGAAGAGCACCACAGATGAATTATTTGCTTTGAGAATGTTGATTCTGTGAATTTGTTGATGGAGAATTATAGAGAAGGTCAGAAGGAGTTGCATTGTGTGTTTGTGGATTCAGAGAAAGTGTACAACAGGGTGCCGAGAGAGGTGTTGTGGTATTGTATGAGGAAGTCTGGTGTGGACATTGTATAAGGACAGTGTGACAGCAGTGAAGTGTGCAGTAGGAACAACATACTGGTTCAAGGTGAAGCTTAGACTGCATCAAGGTTCGGCTCTGAGCCCTTTCCTGTTTGCAGTGGTGATGGACAGGTTGACAAGCAAGGTCAGACAGGAGTCTTCATGGACTATGGTGTTTGAGGATGATATTGTGATTTGTGGTGAAAGTACAGAGCAGGTTGAGAAGAGCCTGGAGAGGTGGAGGCACATGCTGGAGAGAAGGGGAATGAAAGTCAGTAGAAGTAAGACAGAGAACATGTGTGTGAATGAGAGGGAGGGCAGTGGAGTGGTGCGGTTGCAGGGAGAAGAGGTGGTGAAGGTGGAGGAGTTTGGGTACCTGGGGTCAACAGAGCAAAGTAATAGAGAGTGTGTTAGAGAAGTGAAGAAAAGAGTGCAGCAGGGTGGAGTGGGTGGAGAAAAGTGGCAGGAGTGATTTGTGATAGAAGAGTATCTGCAAGAATGAAAGGGAAAGTTTATAGGTCTGTGGAGAGACCTGCAATGTTGTATGGCTTAGAGATAGTGGCAGTGAGTAAAAGACAGGAGGTGGAGCTGGAGGTAGAAGAGCTGAAGATGTTGAGGTTTTCGTTGGGAGTGACGAGAATGGACAGGATTAGAAATGAGTTTATTAGAGGGACAGCGCAAGTAGGTCATTTGGGGACAAGGTGATGGAGGTGAGATTGAGATGGTTTGGACATGTGCAGAGGAGGGACATGGGGTATATCGGCAGAGGAATGCTGAGGATGGAGCCACTAGGAAGGAGGAAAAGAGGAAGACCAAGGAAGATGTTTATGGATGTGGTAAGGGAAGACATGCAGGTAGTTGGTGTGAAAGAGGCAGATGTAGAGGACAGGGGGGGTATGGAGACGGATGATCCGCTGTGGTGACTCCTAATGGGAGAAGCCGAATTTATAAGTGAATGGATTTGTTCTTTGTTCAGTTACAGGGTTTTCAGATGATGTGTATATCAGCTTAGTGCAGATATATACTGCCATTCAGAAATAAGCAACACTGTTAACTTGCTTAAATGATAAGATGGAGAAAAAAAATGCTGTGACCAATGCCTGAACCAATTTTTCCCCCTATGGCTGAGATTTTTGTCTCTAAAAAATAGTTCCCACATATTTTTGTTTTGACCGAAAGACGAATATATGAAGCTTCCTCTTTGCATTCTCAGAACCCTGAATGTTTACAGAACATTTTCCTGAATGGCTTCGGTTTGATTCCAAAGGTGAAGCCAATTCAACAATCACCTATTCCTTTTGTGTTACAAACGCAAAAGACACATTCAATTGGCATGATAAAACAAACATTATTTTGCTTTACCGATACATCAGGCAGTAAACAGCAACCTTTCATAGCTTACACGCTTGTAAATATAAGAGGCCTATTTATAAGATAAGACTAGTCAACAAAAACAAAACAAAAAAAAATGCTGCCTCAAAATGTACTGGATTTAGACATGCAAATTAAAACACTCCTTCACTCTATTCATGACACAAATATTCACTGTATGACAGTATGACTCACTGCTCCATTTTTGGACTCATAAGGTAAACGTGCCATCCTGAAACATGACATTTAAAGCCTTCTATACTTTCTCTACCTGCCGTTACCCAACATGGGACCAACAGCTCAGAGCAATCAGTTGAAGACTAATGATGCTGTAACTATGGCCTTGAATCAACACTTTTATCCTCTCTGGGAATCCACGTGGTTTGATGGGGAAGACAAGGGATTTTGGAGACCACTGACTCATGTGTTAATCTGACCTTCCCTTTGTTTCGCTGTATCCAAGCCAAAAAATAAGCACTTTGGGGTATTTTTAGAATGTGTTTCTGCTTTGCCTCTAAATGTATTCACACCAACTCCTCATTAAATTCCCTTGATGGTAATCTGGCAAGATGAAGACCATCATCAGCCTCCAGGGTGAGTTAATCTTACAGAGGCTACACATGTGCATGCGTGCTACACTCATGAATGACCATGTGGATGCCTGATTGATGTTGCTTAGTAACAGGAGAGTGCAGGACCTGTTTGTCCTTGCAAAGTAATGGGAATGGGCAGACCTCTAGGCAAGGATGCTGTGCATAGACATGACCTGCATTACAGCAGTACATTGCGCATTTGCCCTGCAACACTTGATGAGTGAGTGCAGAATCATTGACACCTTCAGTTTTTGCCCATTTTGTTTTGTTATATTACTTCTTTGACAGTAATCTACACACAATGTAATATACAATGCATATAATGTAACATCCTGTAGCGATGTATTAGTCATTTGAGAGGAACCCGCTTTTACCAGATGTAGTGCTTGAAGTTCAAAAGATGTAATTTTTGTCTCATCAGACCAGAGAATCCTTTCCTTTCTCTCAGAATCTTTTAAGTGCCTTCTGTATGCCTTTTAGTCACAAGTGGCTTCACTGATTCAACCATAAAGCTCTGATTTGATGGCATATATCTGATATGATTGTCCTTCCGGAAGGTTCTCTAATCTCTGCAGAGGACTTCTCTGTTAGTGTGGCTTTTGGGTTTGTTTCTATTACTAAGACACTTCTAGCTGAGTTTAACTGGATGTCCAGGAAGAGTCCTGGTGGTTCAAACTTTTAAAAGTTTCATTAAGGCCTCCATCAAAAGTTTTAGTGGTTTATTAATACACATACTAAAAATAGCATTATTGTAAAACAGTTTTGGGAGAGAATATAGTTAAAAACTATTTTTTAGTAGGAGAAATGCTAATTTAAACATTTATGGAAAAGGTAGGTCTTAAGACGTCATTCGAAAACAGCCGGTTTAGGTGCCAGAACAGAGAATATTCGAGCATGTATTCCTTGTACCCTGAGAGATGGTGGGACCAGTTAAGGAGTAATTGAGGATCAGAGGGAGGTGGTGTAGTGCATGCAAGATAAGTGCTGTTAGGTAAAGGGGTGATGGTCAGTTTTTGGCTTTGCTGCTGAGCATCAGTATTATAAATCTGATCTGGACAGCTACAGGAATCCAATGGAGGTAGCACAGTAAACCTTATTCCATTTCATAACTTCCAATAATGGAGCTCACAGTACTCTAGGGCACATTCAAAGCTAAAAAATTAGGACTCAAGATATACTATCTCAGAATAATCAATAGGATGCACTGAAGCTCAATACAGAATGTCTTCAGTTACAAAAAACAAACAAAAAAAAAAAAAAAAAACAAAAGGGAGATTTCATAGACTGCTTCTAGTTTTCACAGATTTAAAATTAAAAAATAAAATAAAAAACCTTGATGTGACAGGGATGACACCATATATTACATGGCCTATAAGATTTCTAATCAGAGAGTTACTTCAGAAAGTCTCTTAAAGGAGTTGGCAAAATATCATACCTCAGTTCACTAAAGTACTTTGATCTCTTGGTACATCTCCGGACAATGAAAATAGTTTGTGACATTCATTCATTCATTCATTTTCTCCCACTTATCCGTAATTCGGGTCGCGGGGGCAGCAGTCTAAGCAAGCCCCCGCCTTCGACTGCTGCCCAATCCTCACAGCACCGTCCCTTACGGTCCCTCCTGCAGGTGGTGAGCCCACGGGAAGGCACCATTTGCAGAGATACACGAGACAGATCGAGCAGAACGAGCGGGCGAACGCACCGTTTCTCGGCTTCTGTCTCTTTCTCCCTATCGCAACGGTCGTGCCGCAGACATCCTCGACCAGCCCCTCTCCCCCCTGCACCCAAAAACAAAAAAATAATGTAATGGACGCGAGGGGCTTGCGGGCGGGTTCGAACGATGCCGTCGGCACGGGGGTAGTTTGTGACATACCGTACTTATTATCAAGATCCTTCAAATTGTTGGTACAGATTTCAAAAGTGGAAAGGAGCTATTTTAAATGCATACAGCACAAAAAAAGACCATTGACAATATACCGAGACATGCACTAGCTCAGTCATTAAAAGTACTGTTGAACTAGACCAAAAATATTTGCAACTGTATTGGCTCAAAGTAGTATATAATACAAGTACAAACACTTTTTCTCCCGATGCCGTGCAGCTCAGAACACAGGTGAAGTGCGTTTTTTCGTTTCCGTTCGGAAATGTCATTGGTCTAATGTTATGGGGTTTAGTTTTTTGGCTTGAAGTTTGTGAAACCGAGAAAAACCCAGGAAAAATTCATAAATTAGCCGCTTCGGTGTTTAAGCCACGGGGTTCAAAACGTGGGAAAAAAGTAGCGGCTTATAGTCTGAAAAATACGGTACTTATAAAGAACATTAGTATCAGGCACGTTAGCAATTCTTTATGCTTTCGATTTCTTTGTCAACTTTACTATTATTGTTATAGGAATACTGGTATATATATGTCCATTACAGCAAGTATGCTTTAAATATTAATTACACTAATAACTTGGCTACCTCACTGCCATTAATGATTATACATTTACAAGGTGCTTTTTACAGTCTATTTCCTAAATTAGGGGTATTCCATCTTACTGCAATGAGATGATGTGGCTCCAGGTTTGATTTTCTACGCACATAGGAAACACAACTAAGAGTTTTTAAAAGTCACACTGGGCCTCTGGTCTAAATCTTAATATCCCATTTTTCTTGCTTCAGATTTTCTGCTATTGTACAACTCGATTATTGATTTCTTAAAATCTCCGATGTGCAGTTTTTCTTCTTTGCTGATCTGGCCAATATAAATGTGGAACTTAACTAGGGGATAGACATTTCTAATTAAAGGGTTAGTATGGGGATGGGAGACATTGCTTCTGCCACCCACAACATAGCTGTAGGTGGAATATATTTTTAAAGGGTTTCTTTTTTTTATATGGGTTTATTTGAAACCTGGAGCAATGCCTACTTAAACTGCAAAAGGCATGTAAAAGAAATAAACTAAAATGTAGGCTGAAAACTCGCACAAGCGTTATGATCTCCTGATTCGTTCTTGGTATTCTTTTGCCACATTAAATTAAACTGTGCATGCCTTAAACTAAACTGTGCATGTGTGCACAAAGGAGAGAAAATTTTAAATGGCCTCTCCAGGCTTTTATACCATTTTCATTAGCCAGGGACTGACTCGTTGATCATGATTTAGTGTATCTATCTATTGTGCCCTTTCTAGGCAAAAAGGAATCAAGGTATAAGAACTTAGTCAAACACTTACTGTAGGTGCAGCTGAAGAACTGAATCTGCACCATTGGATTTGTCATGATTAGGAATTCGCTTTGAATAATGATATACACTAAATAAAAAATAAATAAGACATGAATAATTTAAGAGTGCTTTTTATCAGCTATTCAGTTATCATTAACTATTACTAAGAAAAAAGCTTAAATATTATTTAGGAAGTTAGTTCATTCTCATGGCTTCCTGGTCAATTTTTAGTCACCTTACACCCACCCAACCACCTAAAGTAAGTAAAAGGAACATTATTAAAATGTCCAAAAATAAAATACCTGCCTTTACACTGTTTTATTCTGTATTTATACTATATTATGTAGCTCCCTTCAGCCAGATTGAAAAGGCATCCTTGGATTCTGAAGTAAAGAAGAATGCTTTATTTAGTTTCATTTGTCCTTGTGCCAGGCTTCTTCTATAGACTTTCTTCTATAATTCAATCTATCACACATCTATCATGCATATCTGAAAAGAAGAAAGAAAAAGAAAAAACCTTCTATGGCCCTTATCATTTCATATTTTCTGAAATGACATATTTTCCAGCACTAATGAATTTCCAGTGCAATGTTGCCAGATAGATGGCTCGAGAGAAATGCAGAAGAGACAGCAACACATATTAGGATGTCACACGTTTTAAGGTCATTGTGAAGAAAAAAATAGGGAAATGGAAAATATAAAGCAGAAAGAAAGATAGAATGTTGCCATATGTAGTCAGAAGCACATGTCTGAGCTTACAAGCTGTTCCAGTTGATGAGATGAAGTACTCAAGGTGGCACTGCACCAGATTTCACACACATTGGTCTGGTTTGCGACTGACAGGTCACTGTTCATTGCATATCAATGGGGAGGCAGAAAATGCATGAACCTTAGCTTGATTCATTAAAGAAGAAAAAGAAAACAGAACAAAGACGTAAGCTCACATTATCACACATGCTTATACATGCACACAGAGACACACTTCATCAAGCATTCCTTCCACACAGTGCTGACAAAACATTCTGACAGGGAGAGAGAATGTGGAAAGGTGTTTGGGCTTTAAAACAAGGCTGTGTATGTATATGCCAAGGTGACACGTTCTGTGTCCCTATTTTATGTGCAACAAATACTCAGAGAATCAGTTTTTTAGTTTCTAGTGTTATCTGTTGCCCTACTGTATGCTACAGCACATATAGGTCAACATTAACAAGCTTGTTTTAGTGGCATTTTTCTATTCATTTTCCCATCCAAACATATTTGCTCATTATGTTTTAGTGATGGACACTTGCAAGATGGTACACTCTTTGGTTTACTACAGCTGGAATGCACTTATCTATTCAGATTTTGTGTTCATCTATTCCTTTAGTGCCCACTCATTTCCACTGTAAAAGCTTCCACAAGGCCAATAATCACTGGTGAATTCTTCATTCACATGGGAAGGTGTGTGCCTGTATTTTACCTACAGCAGTCTGCATTTGCCAGCAGAAAAAACACAGAACCAGAGATGAGTTAATGGAAATATTAATTTCTTCTGGACCTACAGTATCTGCCATTTGTTTTAAGGTCCTGGGTTGTATGTTAGCAATTCCTGTTTATTTCAATAGCAAATGAGGCATATCATTTGTTCTGCTCCGTTTGCATTCATAAAAAGAGCAATGGAAAAAAGGGAAAACAGAAAGAAAAGGAGGATGAAAGCAAAAAAAAAAAAAAAAAGAGCAAAGAATCAGCTATTAATAAACTGGCAGACAGTTTGGAAAGCTCCCAGATGGCAGCAATATGATGGCAGCATTGAGAGTTCCTCTGGTGGAGTGTGATGGGTTTGGTATTGATACAGTAAGAGGTGTTTTTGGCTCTGCCAGGTCTCTCTGCCCCTCTTTTCTGAAAAGGAGGTCAATCAGATATAGAACATGTCAGCCATGACTCCTGTTGCTCCGATACCTTGCAGCTAATGCCAAAATTAAGGAACTGGAGCACACAAAACTAACATTCTTCAAAAGAACTGCTGAAAGTCATTGTGTTTAATTCATTTAAATGAAATTCATTTTTTGTTCTGTGGAAATCATATTCATGTTTATTGGTATGAAGACTTGAATTAGGAAAATAAGGTGGATGCATACATGCAGAAAATAATAAGGCAACAGTGTAATGAAGGGTCTTAGAGAAGAAAATAAGTCTAAATAAACTTCCAAAAAACTAAAATTTATATTTAGGATTTATATTTATGTTGCATATTTATAAAAAAAATTGTGCTTTAGAAGAAAAACAAATAATCAGTTCCTGCAGTAAACAAAAATGATAAGGCAAATTAAACACCTGCTACTTCTAACAGTACACTATGATATTTCTGACGAAACACTCCTTTTATCACAAAAACCTATTGAGGGCATTATTATTTAATTCAGTGCTTTCATAAATATTATTAAGATTAGTTTCTCAGGGCATCTTTTCCCACCTTACAAAGGTTTTCACTGCATGCACACCATGAAGAGGTTTTTTTTTGCCATTCTAAGGTATTGCCATGCAATGTACTAACCATTAGACATGAAATACATAATAAATTAAAATATATATAAAAAAAAAAAAACAATATAAAAAAATGTATTTGTCACTACCCTGACTATCACCATTTCTACTAAAGATCTTAGTTTCTTAGTTAGCTACTAAGCTTCACTAATAAAACTCTACTGATTCCTTTTATTAACTATTTTAATACTGATTAATTTAACATTTTCTAAAATCTAAAAACCATTAGTCACTCTGCATTTAAAGGGTTTCTGCTTATACCACCATTTACATACTGCCTTTGTATGGTCATGCTGTATTTCTATGATATGAAGAGTCGCACATACACAGTGAATGTGGGCAGATCTGAATGAAATTATTAAACTTATCTTAGAAAGATAAAGATCATAAAGATGTTGGATTGTAGTAAAGTGATTAACGGCATAAATTCGCAATATGACCAATTCTACATGGACACCTGACCTGCCAGCATTCCAAGTCATGCCTATTGTGTTCAAGTCAAGTGGGGTTAAGTTGAAGATGTGTGCAGTCCCCTCAAGTTTTTCCACTCTTGGCAACCCATGTCTTCACGGACCTCACTTTGTGCACATGGGCACTGTTATTTCAGAGGGAACGCTCAAAGCTACGGCATACAAAGACATCCTAGAGAACAGTATGCTTCTATTCTGCATCAGTTGTGTGGGGAAGGCCCACATATTTGCTGGTCACATGTCTACATACTTTTGACAATAGTTCAGTTTGTCTAAAAAAAAAAAAAAAAAGCTTAATTGAAAATAATTCATTTCTCACGTTATCGACTTTGCATATTTTCCCATAATGCAAATGAAGTCATTTGGATGCATAAAAATATTATTCATGAAAAAATATGATGTGAAAATTTCAGCCAGTTAATGCGACACCACAATGGCATATAGCCTGGACAGTTTTTTGTTTTTTAATGTCGCTTTCCAAGGTTTCTAGGCAAATACAGTCTGGAAAGAGTAAGATTGCACTACATCTTTAACGGAATTAAAGTTGGAATTAAAGATTTTAATTACTGCAGCAGAATGAGACATTTTGCATGAACAATGCTGATGACTGCTATACTATAAAAGTCTTTCTCTATACCAGTTTTTCCTCACAGAAAAAAAGAGACTTGAGTACCTAGAAAGGAGAAACGTTTTTTTGCTCTTCTTATAATTTTTGTTGTTTTGCTTAACACACAAGATGGTGAAAGGCTGCAGAAATACAAACATACTGCAAATTGCAAGCTGAGCGATGTGAGCTACAGTACCTCCAGAGACATTCTGCCTAATTTAAACATATTCTGATCTCTGTGTCCTTATCGATTTTTTCTGAAGTGGTCAAATAGCTTTTAGTTTGGTATGATGCATCACTGTTCCCACTCACATTGCCATGGTTGATGAAGTTGTGCTTGTGGGCGACGCGCTGGGCCTCTTCCTTCCCCCCATGGATGTGAACGGCCCAGGAATTGGTGTACATGCCTTGGCTGGATGCAGACTCTACCATTATGCTCAGGAGCAGCAGGCTGGTTCTGAGCTGCAGCAAGAGCCAACGGACCTCCATGAACGCCACTGCAGCAGGTCTGAACACTCTATGTGTGTTTCTGAGAGAATCTGTCACTCTGGATTACATAGGCCAAATGGAAATGTGTCAAGACCTGCAGTAAACAAAACAGAGGGCTTAGAACTGAGCCTTATACAGATGGACAAATTCAGAGAATCAAAGCAGAACAAACCCTATGATAATCACAACCACAAAACAACTCTGAAGTGATGTTTTTTTTTGAAAGAATGAGTAGAAATGCAAGACCACACACAAGCTTTCTATTTTGTTCATACAAGGTGTACACAAACCCTCTGCAATCGCGAGGAGACAAACAACTCAATCTATGTTACTGTAAAAAAATGATAAAGTATTAAATCTTGCACATAGAAATCAAGCTTTGCTAACTGGAGCAAAACATGTTGCACAAATGCTTAGGTTATCTGCTGTTTCCAAAATAAAAAAATAAATGACTGTAAGAGAGATCAGACAACGGAATTAGAAAGTGCTTGCTTGACAGTTTCCTCGAATGCATAAAGGAGAAATCATAAACAGCATAAATGTGAATAGATCTGCTTAAACAATAACCTAGCGCTGTGACAGTAGCGGTAATATGGTGAAACTGTTAGTGAAAACATTTTGTTTGTTAATTTGATTTAATGTAAAATAAAGCTGCAGAAGTATCCAATAAAATGTTCTTGTTTGTTTGCTATTAGTAATATAAATATTACATTTTCAGTTTTTGTTGCTATGTTAAAAATCTTGGCATCAGGTACACACTGGGCAAAAAAAAACAAAAAAAACAAAAAAAAAACAGGTCTAAGCCAAAAAATGGCAAAAATGATTGCAATCAGCTAACAGATGAGTTAGTTTTGTTCCATTCAATGTTGATCCTTCAAACATTTGATGAGTAAAATTCTGCAAACCCAGAAATGGGTTGAATTTGACATCAAGCATTTTAATCATCATGATTTTATTTTTGCATACAGGTACTTTTAGAATAGGTACGTTTCCGTGTTTTTCCCCCCCTCAAACACTGCATTATAATAAATGACCAAACAGTGTCACAGGAGTCCTAGCAATGCATTTATTCAATTCTTGCAAATTTTCTGGCCAATGATTTCTTAAAGAGGTGTGTAAGTAAAAAACGTCCACATAATATACCTGAAATATGAAAATATTGTAGAAAATGAAAAATGAAACATAAAATAAAGCTTTTGCATTTTCTGCTCATGCTCTCTTGTTCTTGCTCCAGGAAAGCTCTCTACAGGATCATGATACAGATGAGATGTTGTTAGATTCAAGCAGGTCTACAGAGACTAGGTGGGTTCTACTGAATACAGAACAAGCTCATTGTTTTTCCCCAGAGCCCACTGCGAAGTTGTACATCTCTCTACAAGAGAGAAAAACCCAAACAACACAGGCTGAATAAGAAGCAGCCCTGGGGCCCAATTTCTGCAACATCTTCGATAAAAAGAAACAAGTCTTTTGCCTGTACTTTTTTTTTTTAATGCTGAATAACTTGTGCATGTCCTTTGAACCTAATTATCAAAGACTTAAACCGAAAATCTGTCAAAATCAACATATAATTTCCAGTAAAGTATGGTAGTCAATTGTGGACCATTGTGCCATTATCTAAAAAACACGTGCAGAGGTAAAATTAATATGTGAACAGCACAGCAGTATGTGAGACAGTAAAAAGCAGAACAGTGTAGCGCTCAGAAAACAAACAGACTGTCACATCTGCAATCTGTATTGCTGTACTCATTAAGTTCAGGTAGTGTGCAGTGAGCTGAAAAAGAAAAGTACGCTCCCTGCCCATCATCAAACTCTCAGAGGGATGGCAGATAGAAAAAGGAGACTGTGTGAGAAAGACAACAAAGAATGATGAATGATTGCAAAAGTGTAGTGAGAGACTTTTTAGAGCATCTCCTGATACTAGAGCAAATGTGCAGGAACTGTGGAAATTAATCAGATCATAAAATAGGTAATAAGGTCAGTTATTTTTTTCTTCAAACATCCTCCCTCCCTCTCTCTCTCTCTCTCTCTCTCTCTCTCTCTCTCTCTCCCTCTTTCTTTTTTTTCTCTCTCATTGCATAGACAATAAAGTGCTAGTTTGTACTGCAAAAGTACTAACTATATATTTTTAGTTATTCACACACCGAAAAACAGCAAACAGCAGCAAATGGATATTGGCTAACTTAGAATATCATAACCACAGTGTAATTATCCTCCAACTACCTACCTTTCATTATAACTGCAAAACCATACAGGGAGACACCATGATCGGCTTCATAAAATAAAAAAAAATTATAAAAAGAAAAAAATTATAAAAAATCATTAAAAAAAAGAAATGAAATATATATATACAGTGAGGAAAATAAGTATTTGAACACCCTGCTATTTTGCAAGTTCTCCCACTTAGAAATCATGGAGGGGTCTGAAATTGTCATCGTAGGTGCATGTCCACTGTGAGAGACATAATCTAAAAAAAAAAAATCCAGAAATCACAATATATGGTTTTTATACTTTTTATTTGTATGATACAGCTGCAAATAAGTATTTGAACACCTGTCTATCAGCTAGAATTCTGACACTTAAAGACCTGTTAGTCTGCCTTTAAAATGTCCACCTCCACTACATTTATTATCCTAAATTAGATGCACCTGTTTGAGGTCGTTAGCTGCATAAAGACCCCTGTCCACCCCATACAATCAGTAAGAATCCAACTACTAACATGGCCAAGACCAAAGAGCTGTCCAAAGACACTAGAGACAAAATTGTACACCTCCACAAGGCTGGAAAGGGCTACGGGGAAATTGCCAAGCAGCTTGGTGAAAAAAGGTCCACTGTTGGAGCAATCATTAGAAAATGGAAGAAGCTTAACATGACTGTCAATCTCCCTCGGACTGGGGCTCCATGCAAGATCTCACCTCGTGGGGTCTCAATGATCCTAAGGAAGGTGAGAAATCAGCCCAGAACTACATGGGAGGAGCTGGTCAATGACCTGAAAAGAGCTGGGACCACCGTTTCCAAGGTTACTGTTGGTAATACACTAAGACGTCATGGTTTGAAATCATGCATGGCACGGAAGGTTCCCCTGCTTAAACCAGCATATGTCCAGGCACGTCTTAAGTTTGCCAATGACCATTTGGATGATCCAGAGGAGTCATGTGAGAAAGTCATGTGGTCAGATGCGACCAAAATAGAACTTTTGGGTCATAATTCCACTAAACGTGTTTGGAGAAAGAAGAATGATTAGTACCATCCCAAGAACACCATCCCTACTGTGAAGCATGGGGGTGGTAGCATCATGCTTTGGGGGTGTTTTTCTGCACATGGGACAGGGCGACTGCACTGTATTAAGGAGAGGATGACCGGGGCCGTGTATTGCGAGATTTTGGGGAACAACCTCCTTCCCTCAGTTAGAGCATTGAAGATGGGTCGAGGCTGGGTCTTCCAACATGACAATGACCTGAAGCACACAGCCAGGATAACCAAGGAGTGGCTCTGTGGGAAACATATCAAGGTTCTGGTGTGGCCTAGCCAGTCTCCAGACCTAAACCCAATAGAGAATCTTTGGAGGGAGCTCAAACTCTGTGTTTCTCAGCGACAGGCCAGAAACCTGACTGATCTAGAGAAGATCTGTGTGGAGGAGTGGGCCAAAATCCCTCCTGCAGTGTGTGCAAACCTGGTGAAAACCTACAGGAAACGTTTGACGTCAAACAAATGCTACTGTACCAAATATTAACATTGACTTTCTCAGGTGTTCAAATACTTATTTGCAGCTGTATCATACAAATAAATAGTTTAAAAATCATACATTGTGATTTCTGGATTTTTTTTTTTAGATTATGTCTCTCACAGAGGACATGCACCTATGATGACAATTTCAGACCCCTCCATGATTTCTAAGTGGGAGAACTTGCAAAATAGCAGGGTGTTCAAATACTTATTTTCCTCACTGTATATATATATATATATATATATATATATATATATATATATATATATATATATATATATATATATATATATATATATATATATATAAAAACTTAATTAAATTCACTTTTTTCATTTCTTTGTACCTGAACATACACTGTAAAGTTAGCTCCATATGAGAATTATGATGTGAACAGGTTTGGTTATTGAGAGCCACATTAGAAACAAAGCACTACCAGGAGGTGCCGTTAATGCAATTTATAGAAAGAGAATTCGAATAAACCTCAATCTAACAAAACTGTTACTGTTACTACTTGTATCATTATAAATTCAAATAGCTCACAACAAAACATGGTTGTAATTTCTTAATAGACTGAAGCATTCAACTAAGAACAATAAAAATTTTGCAATTCATTATTGATAAGCTGATGTTTAAATCTGAATAAAAGCATAATTTATTTTCTGTTCTAAAAATATATATATTTTTTATATATATATATATATATATATATATATATATATATATATATATATATATATATATATATAGGCTTTTTTTTTTATGTGGAAGCTACATTTAACTGTCAGCTGCAGAAAGCCGAACCAACTGTAAAAAAAATAAAAAATAAAAAAAATAAATAAAAAATCAATCTGCTCATCTACACAGTTCAGCCCCAACTAAGCATTTGGAACACTAAGCACAGAAGATAATCAGGTGTCCTGATGGCAGTAATTGTTACGGAGCTGTCAAAGGATAAAAAAAGCTTGAAATCATTTATTTGCAAAAGGTTTACTCATAGCTGAGATTTCTATGACGTTGCGAGTTTTGTTCGGTGCATTTAAAAAAAAAGGCCCCATCGATTGTTTTACGGCACAAAACACTAACTTATTAAATGAACAATATTCTGAAGTCACTCAGTAGATCTGAGTTGGTGAATCCATATTCGAAAATTAGGCAAGTACATAAATGTCGAACTTAAACGAGATTCTAAGGCGCAAGAAATATTTCTCAGTGCAGTCAAGCAGCAGAGGAATGAGCAAGTCTTCTCTGCCATACTTCAATCTGCCATAATTTGACTGGTATCATAAAAACAGAGAGACTTTCCTTATTGGCACAATGACACGCAGCATTTTATGCTTAGTAGTTGTTTATTAAGTGCACAGACCATATAGTCACGTGCAAAAATGTTATTGACGCATATAAGAAATTAATGATCTGCACGGGTGTATATAACTTGTTTACTTATAACTGTGGCAATTTCTTTTAATAACTTGGAGAATGATTTTGCTTAACATTTGGTATGTTATTGGTGTTGTGCAGCCTATAGTTGTGTTTTTATAAATGCTGGTTGTAACATTACAAATTCCAAGTGTGTATCATCAATTGTGTTTAGTTTAGAATGACTAAATTGTTCCTACAGAGTAAAGTCATAACCTAATCAAACACTCTTCACGACTGCAGTCTTTGTGTGTGCCACTTAAAAACCTACTAACAAACATCAGTATAAGGGAGAAGTTTAGAAGTTGGTGAATTTTTTTATTAATATTTATTTGACGCTCATTACAAACCATGAAATCGGGACCAAATCTATATTGTCCCCATGTCCTAATGGCAGCATAATTTTACTTTCTGTATGTACATACTGACAGTGATTCCAATTCAGTGCTGGATGTTATGTGCCACGTCTCTCTGTCATACATGGTTGGGTCTGGGATGTCATCATTTTTTTTCTCAATGTGTAATAAGTACAGAGAGCAAAGGACAGCCTGACAGTGACACTAGTGCACTGATTCTTCTGGGGAGGGTGAGAAAAGTAATTATCCTTGCTTAATAACTTCATGTCAGACAACACTACATAGACCTAATGACCTACACTCACTTTGTCAGTTTAAGACCTGTGGAGCATTGAGACTGGAGCTATACATACTGAGGCACTGTGATATAACAGTATAATACAAATGTTCAAGTATATCGCAGAATGATTTTCTGTGATATTATGGAGATATCCTTTATTAAATCATAAAAAATAAAAAAAAATTTACTGCATCTTAATGTTTCAAATTATAAAATGCTTTCACATACTACAACTACTTATACCAAATGCACTATATTACCTAAAAATATATATACTACAGTATTTAAAACACTGTACAGCACTGTGGTCTAAAAGGAAGAAAAATTACTTAAAAATATTAAATGTGCACTGCAGCTAGCTGTAGGTTGTGTCTCTGTTGCTAGAAATATTTTAGTAATATCGATTTTTTTTCCTTTTCTAAATTAATCCTGGTTGGTTTCTCATTAAAAATGAGAACAAATACAAACTCTGTGCATTAAAAAGCCTTAAAATCTCCAAATTTCTGATAGACAGTGCATTCCCCTAGTCCATTAGCATTAGTACTGCATTGCAAGCTGACATAATTCCATCTTTTACAGGTGGCGCCAAGTGATTTTATTTGCATGTTATCAATGGCCCTTATTCATCCATGTTGCATAAAAATGAGCGCAGATTTAAGTGCATGAAAAACTGTCATGAAACTGCCAAATCAATACAAGTGGTGAATGCAATTAATAACTCCACTTTAGCTGTGCAGACATTTGCTCTTGCCCACTGGTTCCTTATTTGTCATATGAATGTGGCACACCACAATTTACCCCAAACCCCTAAGCTGATTTACATGAATTGCCATACATTATGCAAGCATTGCAACAGTGAGCCAATAAAAGAGCCGCTTTCAGCAAGCATTTTAGTGAAGCAGAGTTAGACGTGATTGTGTGTGAGAGTACTTGCAATAAAATGCTGAAAGCCACAAAAAAACAAAACAAAAATTCAAACTATAAAGCATGTCAAGAGAGGAAACAGGTCTGCTTCTGCAATCTTGTTTTTGCTTAAATTAACGTAATCATAAAGGCTTATAGATCGTTAAGAAAATGTGCCTTGTTTTCCATCCTAACCTGCACTTGTAGATCTGTAAATCCTGGAATAGGATTTAATTTAAGCTTTATTTATACATTTATAAAAGTGAGCAATGTTTCCATACTGAACCACAGCTGGTGCAGTTTTAAGGTGTTAGAAAGTCATGCTGTGTCGAGCCTTGTAAAGCAAATGTTCTGACTGAGGAAGGTCTGGTAGAAATATGGTGAATTGAACAGAAGATGACTGATACCAACAGATCATGTGTTGAAAAACAGAGGAAATCAGGTATGGTGTGTTTATGTTGATATGAAATTATTGAATAGCCTTCAAAATTTCTGATGATACCTTAGTGTCTTTACATCTATACAGTCTATACATCCTCAGGTTCTCAGCCTAATGCAGCGCCACAAATGTGCTATTAATCAAATGCGCTAATAAGGATCAAATGTCTGTGCGTCTGATTCGCATTAACAAATTACAAGCTGACATTATTCAAACTGCATTCAATATAATATAGTAGGTTCCTGTGATATCAATTATAATTATCAGCATTAATGAGATTTATTTTACACGATAATTATTGATGCTACTGGTTTCGATTTTGATTATCAGCAAATCAAACATATGGCAGGTTGTTAAAATATTATTACTCAAATTCCTACGACCAGGTTTAAATGTACATAGCTAAATGAATAAATCCCATTGCCTGTGTCTTTCTTCCTGGGAAACCTTCAGCCTTAATTACCTACTGATTTTCTAATACCGCCACAGTGCTGCGATGAGTTTAGTCTAATCCAGGCCCTGGTTTTTAGTCTCTCTCTCTGCACATGTTGCCTCCTGGAGAAAAATGTTTCTGACCACAACTGTGGGTGATAAGATTACTTTTCTTTATGCCTGAACCGTACAAACTGTCTCCTAAAAACAGGCATTAAAATCATTGACCACACAGGTTTCTTTAACAGAAAAACATTTATAATAATAATAATAATAATAACAACAGTGTCACTAAAACAGATACAGCAATACCTCACAGTATCTTTGTTACTTTACTGCATTTACTGCAAATGATTAACTAAAATGGAAGACTCAAAAATTAAATACATTAAAATAAAATAAAAAAGAGAGAGAAATTATGAGCTATTACTTACTTCTGCCTTCCAAAGAGTAGTCAGATGTTTTTGGTGAAATTGTTGCTTAGGGTAAAATGTCTAAGGTTGGTGTTAAGTTCAGCCAAAAGTAGAACAATGAACTCAAATCTAATTTACTGCAGCTTGCGGAGAGCTTTTTTTTTTTTTTTTTTGCAAGTATTACATTTATTCTGCATAATAACTGTCAACCAAGTAATAGGCTTTGTGGCTCAGCGATTGTCTTTACAGAATTTGAATGGCTTTCTAGTTACATAGTTGAATACTTGATTTACAGTGCTAAATAAGACAGAGCAGGCTTTGGCCATGGTGCTGTACATTTTAGAAAGTTCTTCTTCATAACCCTTTGTTTTCTGGAGCTGGATCTGCCCCGGTACATATTTATATGAATGGAATTTGAATGGAATTCAGAGCGTCAAATTCATCTCATTTTGAGGGCTCAGCAGCGGCAGCTTGGAGCTGCTGGGATTTGAACTCATGACCTTGTAAGACTTTTTTTTTTTTTGCCAGAAAGCAACCTTTATGCCATCATTGTATAAGCATTAGTGATAGTCACTAACACTAATAGATATAAACAGTGACTATGATGAGGGGATATGTATGATTACAGCATATTATATATATATATATATATATATATATATATATATATATATATATATATATATATATTACAGCATTTGCTCTAAATATCATTTGATTTCATACTCTTTTCAGAGAAATAGACTTTGGCTTTATTTGTCCTTATTAGAAAGTCCACAGCAGTTACAGAGACATTATATATAGAGCTGTATTTTTCAAAGTCTGAAGGCGCTTTCTTTAGACTAACAAGGAAGGGAACTCGCTGGGCAAAGCAATGAAAAATACTATACAGTTAACTACAGTTTGCTCTGTTTTATGGCTGATGGATGGATGGATCATCCTTTATAAGGTCCTTGTGTCGAATTGACCCGAGAGTAATAAAGGGTTGGGAAAAAAAAACGGTGTGTGTGTGTGTGTGGATGTAAAGATTTAAGTACACTAACACACTTTCCCACATTTCTAGCAGTAAAGGTCATTATTCGAGTTTGTCTAATATACGGTGGTGTGAAAAAGTGTTTGCCCCCTTCCTGATTTCTTATTTTTGTGCATGTTTGTCACACTTTAATGTTTCAGATCATCAAACTAATTTAAATATAAGTAAAAGATAACACAAGTGAACACAACATGCAGTTTTTAGATGAAGGTTTTCATTACTGAGGGAAAACAAAATCCAAAACTACATGGCCCTGTGTGAAAAAGTGTTTGCCCCCTTGTTAAAACTGTGGTTTATCACACCTAAGTTCAATTTCTCTAGCCACACCCAGGCCTGATTACTGCCACACCTGTTCACAATCAAGAAATCTCTAAGATAGGACCTGCCTGACAAAGTGAAGTAGCCCAAAAGATCATCAAAAGCTAGACATCAGGCTGAGATCCAAAGAAATTCAGAGACAAATGAGAAAGAAAGTAATTGAGATCTATCAGTCTAGAAAAGGTTATAAAGCCATTTCTAAAGCTTTGGGACTCCAGCAAACCACAGTGAGAGCCATTATTCACAAATAGCAAAACCATGGAACAGTGGAGAACCTTCCCAGGAGTGGCTGGCCGACCAAAATTACCCCAAGAGCACAGCGACAACTCATCCAAGAGGCCACAAAACATCCAAAAAACTGCAGACTTTACTTGCCTCAGTTAAGGTCAGTGTTCATGACTCCACCATAAGAAAGAGACTGGGCAATAATGGTCCAGGACGAAAACCACTGCTGAGCAAAAAGAACATAAAAGCTCGTCTTGGTTTTGCCAGAAAACATCTTGAAGATCCCCAAGACTTTTGGAAAAATACTCTGTGGACTGATGAGACAAAAGTTGAACTTTTTGGAAGGTGTGTGTCCCATAACGCCTGCCGTAAAAGTAACAACGCATATCGGAAAAAGAACACCATACCAACAGTAAAATATGGTGGTGGTGGTAGTGTGATGGTCTGAGGCTGTTTTGCTTCTTCCAGGTCCTGCTGGTCCTGCCATGATCCAAAACACACCAGAAAGTCCACCTCTGAATGGCTGAAGAAAAACAAAATGAAGACTTTGGAGTGGCCTAGTCAAAGTCCTGACCTGAATCCTATTGAGATGCTGTGGCATGACCTTAAAAAGGCAGTTCATGCTCGAAAAAACCCTCCAATTTGGCTGAATTACAACAATTCTGCATAGAAGAGTGGACCAACATTCCTCCACAGCACTGTAACAGACTCATTGCAAGTTATTGCAAACACTTTTTCACACAGAGCCAAGCAGTTTTGGATTTTGTTTTCCCTCAATAATAAAAACCTTCATTTAAAAACTGCATGTTGTGTTCACTTGTGTTATCTTTTACTAATATTTAAATTAGTTTGATGATCTGAAACATTAAAGTGTGACAAACATGCACAAAAATAAGAAATCAGGAAGGGGGCAAACACCTTTTCACACCACTGTAAACTGATCACATACTGTACAGTTTTTCTGTTATTTCAGAAAGATGTGACAAGAAAACTTTTTTTAGTTTTGAGTAATAGATAAACACAATTATTAACAATCATCATAAAATCCTGGTTTAATTTGTGTTTTATGCAAAGTATTGATTATGTTTATTTGATGCTTATATCAAACAGAGAGAAATGGATTGCAAAGTTCTTAAAGATCCTATATACACACTAAAATTCTATTTTTTTTTTTTTTTAATGTCTGTGGTGTTTTGGCCCCTTAGTCAGTCCCAGATCAATTTGACCCACTGAATACCCTATTGAACCAAAAAGTGAGAGCTGCACAGGAGCTGATAAGCTAACAGGCCATTCACAGACCAGTAGTTTTATAATGAAAAACAAACAAAAAAAATGTTTTAAACACATATTTGTTTGTTTCTTTTAAGTATTTTTTTTTCTTTTTCTTTTTTCAGAATAATCAGAAATAGTTACATCAGATAAGTTCCTATTTTTCCAATCCTATATTTTCATTTATAATAGAATCTTTCCTACAGAATAGTGTTTAATATAGCTGTTGCTATGGGCTGGTCCTCTAACTGTAATTACTAAACAATGATCCCACAAACTGATCCAATCAGGTTCAGCACATATAATGAGTAACCTAATATTCCAACATACCACAATAACCTGACTCAGTAAATACACTCATGATGTAATATGTGAATATCAATGTTAATATTCATTTCAAAATCAAAATGTCAGGTATTCATTTCACAGTAGCTACATGAAATTAAATTGCAGTTTCGCCAAACTTATACAAAATGTATAGTTAATATTTTACCTCAACAAGATTTAGGATGTAGTGAATTCATACATTGAGACATACACTGACAAACAGTGTTGACTACAGAATGCAAGGTTTTCAACTTTTCCATTGTAAGCTTCTTGTGGAAAAATATGAATAACTTGTACTGATCTACACTCAACATTTTTTCCTCAGGCTGCGTCCCACACCATATACCACAATAACTAGAGTGCCTAAACAGTAATGATACCGATGGTGTCATGAAATACTATTTGGTACAGTATTAGGCAAGTAGTTGTGATTGTTCTTAATTAGAGAGAGTAACTTTATTGTGCACATCAGTGTGACTGTCACAGTGAATGAGCACCAGATGGGGGAATAAGAGCTTGTTTCTTATCTAATACCAGCTGGTTAATGCTTCCTGTGGCTTGCATGATCCAACAGCAGGGCCTATGCATCACTGATGGTGCACTGTAACTGTATCATAAACTACGCATAACCAGCCAAACAAACAAGTCACACTTGGGCCCAGATGACTGATTGAGTGTTTATGTTTTGCCAGTAACATTAAACTATGATTTGTTATTTCAGTTTTTTTCTCCATGTATTTTCTTAGATATAATTGACTTTGAATACAAATAAACTCCCCAACACTGCCATGTAGTATCATGATGGGCTTCTAGCACCTAGCTAGGTAACAAAACAGACTCAACAACAAAATAAAATCAGCATCAATATATGAATGCCTTACCTATAATAAATGACAATTCGATTCCTTACTTTTCATTTTAAAAAGTACCTTATCTGTTCTCCAAAGGAAACACAAACTCTTTTACTCTTACTCCCATTTAATATGTTTGCTCTCTCGCTCTCTCTCCCTCTCTCCCTTTTTTTTATTTTATTTTAACCACTGTATGGGTGCAGGCTATTCATTTACAGCCAGTTCCGACCCTGACATCCTTGACACAGCACTAATTGTAAATTTCTATTACAGGATTGACAGCTCTGGAACATCATTTAGTGAAGTATTCTTGCGCTCCTGCCTCAGTAATCATGTTTTTTTTTTTCCCCCAGAAAAAAAAATAAATAAATCTGCTTATAGTTGTCAATAACGAACACCAAATGTTAATGAAAAAGTGATGTTTGCGTTCTTTGTTCTCTTGCACCAGCCACAACACTGTTTTACTGCAGTACAATACACTTAACATGCTCAGCTTTTGCCAAGTATAAGGCACTTACACACATCTGTTTTGTGCAATGGACAAAAATTACTCGTGTATTATAAATGTGTAAAATATGTATGTGATTTTATTTCACCTATAAGAACTGACTTCTTTGTTCACGAGCAGTAATATTACAGCAAAAATAAATGTACCAGCATCTGATGCATTAACAACAATTCAGCAATAACATAATAATAATAATAATAATAATAATAATAAAAACTCCTTCCTAATTTTGTTTATGTCCCTCTTGTGCCACCAAAACAGCTCTGAGGCATAGAGTCCTAAAGACTTCTGAAGGTGTGCTGTGGTATCTGGCACCAAGATGTTAGCAGCAGGTCCTTTAAGTCCTGTAAATCGTGAGGAGGGGCCCAAACGGATTGGACTTGTTTGTCCGGTAAATTCCACAGATGCTTGATTGGATTGAGGCTTGGAGACTTTGAAGGCCAAGTCAACACCTCAAATTCATTCTCAAACCATTCCTCAGTGATTTTTGCAAGTGTGGCTTACCCTGTTGAAAGAGGCTATTGCCCCTTTGGGAATGCTGTTGCCATGAAGTAGTGGAATGGGTCTGCAACAATGTTTAGGTTGGTGGTATTATGACCCAAGCTTTCCCAGCTATTCACTGCCCATAGCATCTCACAAACTCTGCCCAACCAAGCCGCCATTTTCCATTGTCATTTCTGATGCACACACAATCACTGAACACAGTGGCTTTCTATCAGCTTTTTATGGGTTTCTATCAGCATTAATAATAATATTAATAAACAGCAATGATAACATTTACTTTAATGTAATGACTGATTAGTGTAAATAATGCAGGTGATGTCTTACTAGTAAGTTTGCCAGAAATCATCTCCGCAATAACACTTAATCAAATATTATGCTTCAACAGTATAGTTAGTAGTGCTTATGTTTTTCTGAAATTCACACATTCTCAGACAGAATTATATTAAAAAAAAAAAAGTTTTTTGGGGGTATGTAGAGCTTTTGAGGTGACAGCTGCTATTATGTGCTTTGATTAGAGCGAGATGAGGGTCACTGAAGCGAAATCCCAGGGCAGCATAGTGACACAGTACATAATAATCAAAATGATGATGCAGTAAATTCAGTCTCCAGAATACAAGATGTGACTAGAGATGGAGAACTACACATACTGCCAGAATTGCTGGAAAATGAAAAAAGCTTTCTCTGTACATTTTAACGCAACTGTCAAAAATGCTGAAGTTTTTGTTAATTAATGGAGATTTGTATCATTAGCTTTAAACCTTTTGCACTCATTAGGGATTGTTGCGACAGTAGCATTCCTGACTGAGCCATTCTTCTGCTGTAAAATTGTTTACAATCAATTTATGGTATATTGGGTGTATTGCATCCCTCATGCCCAGTGTTATAGGGTAAGCGCCGGATCCAGTGTGACCCTGACCAGGAAAAATGAAATAAAAATGTGAACTGACAATGAAGTATGCCCTCCCTAGATTCACAACCAAAAACAGAAGCAAAACTTTCAAAAAGTGGTTTCCATGCTCTTGACCTTTGACATTGTTTACAATTGTTTTAAATATTGTCAATGATATTGTGAGGTGAGATTCACGTTTCCATTCCACTCGTATTTCCACATGGATGTCCTGTGCAGTCCAACAGGATGCAGTTCCAAACTGTAAAAAAAACAAAGCTTAAACTATTCCAATTCATAATATGCTCAAACTGAACATATCTCACCATCAGGTTTAACACAGCAGAGTGTGCAATGTTTCTTCTTTCCACTATCTCCCTTCTCTACTCTGTTCATTTTAATAATCAGAGATCGAGCTCTAGGAGTGGATTTCTGTAAAGCTCTATTGTGCAACATCTATTATTAGAAGTGTCTGGATTAATTGCATGTTTCCCTCGAAGGAATAATGGTGGTCATTAAGATCCAATTTGTACCTTAATTATTTTCCTCTAAACATATCTTCGAGGGTACCACTTTAGAGACATGCATTTGTACCTTAAAATCCTAGTCTTGTACCTTTTTTCCTTCTGAGAATACGTTTAAAGTAAATGCATTGAAGTCTCTGAACCATGTCTGACAGTTCACATTAACTGCAAGCTGAACACAATTAAAATTATGTTAATGCAGTAAATGGACCAGAGCTGCCTAATAAGAATCTGATGCACACTGCAGGGTTTATTTTTTTAAAGGTGTAAATAAACCCTCTGCTTTTCAGACTTCTAGATTTGTTGCTTTGAAAACTGCCATTATGCCTTGAACACAGCTCGCTTATTAGTGGTACAGTTGTACTAAGGATGATCATTATCTTTTGCCCTCGAGCGTTTCCTGAATGCACTGTAGGAGCGAGCTGGGCTTTAAACTATTGTTGTCCCCCTGTTCTCTGTGTTCTGTAAACAAACAAACAAAAAAAGAGTATACAGCAATATAAGCACTCTCATCATCAAACACCTGTCACATTTAATGCCCAGGAGCTCCAGTGACAGCTACATACAATATCAGGGTTTTCATATCCGAAAGAAAAGGTGTTAAAAAAATTTTTTCATGGGGACCAGGTGCTAAAAACAAACAAATCTGATTTCATTTGTCGTACATGCTATTGATTAGGTGCATTAATAATTATGTCAAGGAAAATTCTTTCATAAGGAATGTAATACAGATGTGTGCGTGTGTGTGGCTGACAGTTTAAACTACAGTAGCAAAACAAACACAGGGTGTGTATTAAGAATAGAACAAGAAGGATCGTGGCTACAAACTCACCCGTTGCGTCTCCCATATAAGTCAAAAACATGTCCGAGTCCAATTTCCCTGTTTAACAAAAAAAAATGTCAAAATAAATGAAGAAACTGAGAAAGTCAGTAAGCTGTGCAAGAACCCAGTGCAGCGTGCATTCTGAGCTTCAATCTCTGGTGGAAGAACAATGCCGTTATCGGAACAACAGTATAACAAAGTAACCCGGAGCGTGTTGATCAACCCACAATAACAAAGTAACCCGGGGCGTGTTGATCAACCCACACCGACCAACTTCTTCTACACCAGCGGTCGCACATTTCCTGGCACGCGCCGCGTTACATTACTCACTGGCGTGTGTCCACGCGCCTCAAAGAAACGCTGCTCCTCCTACAGACGCGTCCGGCATAATGAAGCTGTCATCCCGCTTTCCGTCGTGGAAATGTCCTGCTCTCACAACTCGTAATTCTCCCGATTCCGTGCACGCGCTGGTCCGCCGGAGCATCCTCATTGTGACACGTCAAACTGAAGCGCGTTCGTGAATCTCAAGCGGAACCGGGGGAAACCTCCACGCACGCACGCACGCGCGCGCTTTACGATCCGTCCACGCGAGCCCGAACTCAGCATCGCGTTCCATAATAATAATAATAATAATAATAATAATAATAATAATAATAATAGTACATTTAAATAACCCACAAGCTCCGAAGACCAAAGTTTCACTACTGCTTTGTTCCCTCTAGTCCTCTGGAGCAGCTCCTTGGTTTGGATCACGCCACGCCATGCCCCTCGTGATGCTTCATTTTCATAAGTGTATCAGGGCTGCTCACGTTACAGATGTCAGTGTGAACGCTACCAGTGCAGGATCAGCGACCAATCCACACATTCTTTTGTCACTAGACCTGGCCTACAAATCTCAGGAAATACGTCATGGCGCGAGTGTGGGTGTAACTTGCTGGCTTTTACCGCCATCTACCGGCAGACTAAAGAAAGCAAATCAACGCGTTTCGGCTGCTGTTACTCTCGTGATTAGTTTTGCGATGCGACTCACAAATGCTTTGTGTTTTTGTGCACATGAAAATAATCTAGTTTATACGCTTTTTTTTATTATATGTGGTGGTGTGTGTGGTGTGCGGGGGTATTTGGTCACATGACAAGAGCCATGATTTGAGCTGATGTCTGTTGAACTCTATATGAAGTTAATTATTACTATACTCCAGCATGTTCCCTACATATGATCATAAATAAGGATTTAAATAATACAATTATGCAATAATAAATAATAATGCTGTAGGGTACTTGCACAGTTTGGCTACATCTATCCAGTACACGTAAAAATGTGATATCAATAGCTGTTGGTCACCCTAGCTGTCTATTGTACACACACACACACACACACACACACACACACACACACATATATATATATATATATATATATATATATATATATATATATATATATATATATATATATATATATATATATATATATATATATATATATATATATACATAAAGGATATATTTCAGGACATTAATTTTAAGTTCATATCCCTAGCATTGTATTCCTAACAAGCAATCCAGAGAAGCATGATTATAAATGATGTACTTCTTTATATGTCCTTCTACATAATCCTATATAATGCATAAAGTGCAGTTGTGTAACTGAGAAATTCATTACAGTTTAAACAAAAAATCTATTATAAAGATATCAAGTGTCACTAATGAAGACTTGTTTGTGGCCTATCCAAGCCTATCCATTTCAGGCCTAAGCCATTTTCATTGTTTCCAAGAAACACTATTTACAGTAATCTCGTGTATTTTTGGCTGTTCAGGTTTGCACATGCTCAGCAGGAGTAAGTGGTTTCCAACTGAAGAGAACTCCAGCAAGAAGTATGGCTCAGGCAGGTCCAGAAGGGTGCAGAAGAGGTCAGGATGTCAAGATTACTGTACAGATTGTTTTACAATACAATATTATCTTACATCTAACGAAAAATAATACACAGTGTGATAAAAAAAAAAAAAGAAAGAAACTGGTCTCAAAGCTCCAGTGTCCTCAAAAGCTCAGGGTTGTTTATTTTTGTTCAAGGCACATTAAGATTTCAAAATTGTTTTACTTATTTGAGATTAATATAGAACATAAGGCTTATACCTCAGACGTTTCCTGGTATTTATTCATTCTTTGTGTATTCCCTGTTCATAACTGGTGAACCATGAAATTCTTGCAATGAACATATATATGATGATGGACAGATCCTAACAGAAATGCTTTCTGCCGATGAAATTCTGATATACGTGTCATTTACATCACCAGCTGGAAACGATGACATTTCAGCATCATATCTTTCCATTTAGCAGATAGGCTCAGTACAGTGCATGAATCTAATGATAAATAGAAGCTGTGCTATTTTTGATTAAAATGGCAGCACACACATTATAGGCTACTAGTAGGCTATGTACACCTCTGGGAATACCTACATGAACGCAATCTTCCTCTACAGGACTTTGCAGATACCCTTATAAGATATTTTCATTGCACACATTATACATGCACATACTTTTGTTCTTGCATTTGGACTATAACTGCATCATAACTGCACATGCATATTTATATCTTGTGTCTTTTTCTGTTTCCCTTATGTCCCTCATTTATGTCAGGCTACTTGGAGGATTCACAGAGTATGAATTTCATTAAATGGAGTAACAGACTGTTTCTTCTACAAATGACAAATAATTCTTGGATCTCGAAGTGACAAATATAGAGTTTAATAGGACCATAACACAGTGACACCTAGAGTACACAGTATATTTCTATTTATAGTTGCATAGCATCTCATAAGAACTTTCAGTGCAGCAATTACCATCATTTAGCCTCATTTGATTTGAAGTTCAATATTCAGCAGTGACAAAAATAAGAATCAGATTTAGAAAACCACACTTCAGCCACGCCTCAGGCAGTTGAGCACTAGAGGGTGCTATCGGGTCAAAACCCCAAATCTGTGGCTAAATCTTAATGGCCTTTCAACTGACCACTTTGTTCACTACATAGGGTGTACGGCAATGACTGTGATGCCCTTTGTAGTGCACTACGTAGGGAAGTATCGTGTAATACGGATGCGTCCTTTATAATCTGGCTTCAGGTCTGCTACTGAATAGCTCCGTTCTGTTTTAGCACGGGCCAAAGTTATCCCGGAATAAAGGCAGCACGCATGTGCCGTAAACCCGGATGTAAAATTTTCTAAAGCACTAGCTGATAAACAACAAATGGGTTAGCTGGAACACGCTATTTATATATATCCTGTGCTTTTTTAAAATACACACAATGTGGGTTAGGAAAATGGTCCAGACTGGAGATTAACTGCTGTGTGTATAATAATATTGATGTTTAATGAAACAGGTGCAAAAAAACAACAACATTTTAGAATGTTTTGTATTTAATCGTGTTTATTAGACAGTGGGAATTGAAATGGATTTTCCAACTAAAAAGTATGAACGGGGGAGCAATTGGTCAGAGCCCGAGGTGGTGGAGCTTCTGCAGCTCTGGTCGGATGAAGAGGTCCAACTGGAGCTTGAGAGCTGCCTCCGCAACCAGCACGTCTTTAACCGCCTGGCCGTGGCGCTGCATGACCGGGGCATCTACCGCACCGCGGACCAGTGCCGGGAGAAGATCAAGAAGCTGAAAATCGATTACCGGCGCATGAAGGAGAACCAGCAGACGCCGCGGGGTGCGAGAGCGCGCAGGTTTTACGACGTGATAGACCGCGTGCTGAGCAGCCGCCCCGCTGCTTCCTCCTCCTCTTCCTCATACACTACTCTGTGGGGGAATGCTGGCGGCCACCACCAGGCGGGCCCGGGATCCTCCAGCTCCGCCTTCACGTTCAGCTGTCCGCCCAAAGCGGGAGAGCTCATGGAGATAAAGCTCGAGGAGCTGAACGCGGACGATGAGGAGGAGCTGCTGAGTGCTGAGGAGCCGCTGTGCTCGGAGGAAGAGGCGGAGGCGGACTATAAGTCAGCTGGAGAGGATACAGAGGAACCCGGAGGGCGGAGAGGAGAGTGTGCTGCTCCCGCATTCTGGTCTCCTTCAGGTACATTACAGCAGTGAAATACAACAAGCGTACGGGTTTCTACCAGTCAACTCAAAGCCACGTCCAAGTCTACACATTTCCCCTGTTCTTTTAACCTCAAAGTCTTCTTCTTCTTCTTCTTCTTCTTCTTCTTCTTCTTCTTCTTCTTCTTCTTCTTCTTCTTCCTCTTCTACTTCTTCTTCTTCTTCTTCTTCTTCTTCTTTTACTCCCAACTCATCCCCCTCCACCTCCTACATTTTCTTTTTCTTTTTCTTCTTCTTCCCCTTCTACTTCTTTTTCTTCTTCTACCACCTAACTCCTTCTTCGTCTTCTTTTTCTTCTTTATTTTTTATTTCTTTTACTCCCAACTGGTCCTTCTCAACCTCCTCCCCTTTCTTCTTTTTCTTCTTCTTCCCTTTCTACTACTTCTTCTTCTTCTTCTTATTGTTATTCTACCCCCAACTCCCTCTCCTGCTTTTACTTTCATTTTTTCAGGAAATCACTCTTAAACAACAATAATAATAATAAATACCTTTATATAATATAAACATTATTATTATTATTATTATTATTGTTGTTATTATTGTTGTTATTATGAGTAGCAGTATTGCTGTTATTGATTGTTAGACTTATTAAGTAGGTCACTAGATATAAGAGTTTGAAACGATGCCAGGCCATGTTTCTTATTTTATATGAAGTTGTTCATTACAAACCTGAAACTTAATACAAAACCAGTGTCAAAATAAATCTAACTGCAGTTTTAATACAATTAGGTCATAAGTGCTGCAGTTGTGATTTTATTTAATACACTGTGGATCACAGTGCAGTGTGTTTTGTGAGAGAAACAGTCAGGAAGGAAAAAGGCTCTAATAAATAGAAACGTTGTTAGAACTGTGCCTAATATTTGAATAGTGGTTTTATGTTCCTAAAATAAATATATGATTTGATCATAAGTGGGTTTATGGAAGATCTTCTTTCAAACTAAAATAAGTCTCTTACATTGACCACACTTGTAATATAACAGATCTGTCCAGGGGTGAATGAATAACCAAAGATAAACACCCAGTCTCAAAATATATTGCTTGTGTAGTTACACATTTATATTTCACATATAGTGAACATTGACCATTAACCAAAACACGTGTCTTAAACATAATATAATCATACATTCAATAGCAGGTTATTATCAAACTGTCAAGAGCTTTGATGGCTTCCAAAGCAGTATCATTATACCTTTTTAAACACAAACTCAGCATTATGTCTCAGCTGAAATATCAATCTAAATATACAAAATTATAATGATAAATGATAAATCATATTATAAATACTCAGATACCATGCACTTTATGGGCAAACGTACTGGGACACCTAGATAACTGACTCCAGCCATATTTGGTTCTTCCCCAAACTGTTACCACAAAGTTGGAAGCACACAATTGTATAGAATTTCTCTGGATGCAGTAGGATAACATTTACTAGGAGACCCAGACTCGTTCCAGCATTACAATGCTTTTGTGCAGAAATTGAGATCCATGAAGATGTGTTTTACATAGAGTGGAAGAGAGTGGGTTATAGAGTACATAGAGGAATAGAGTGGGTTAGAGTGGAAGATCTTGAGTGGCCTGCTATAGAGCTCTGACCTCAACCACAATGAACACATTTGGGATGAATTAGGATGCTGACTGCACCCCAGGCCTCATCATGCAGGATATTATAACAGCAATGGGGGACTAAATGTGGAATGGGATGTTCAAAAAGCACACAAAACTTATGATTAGAAGATCACAAATGTTTGTCCTTATAGTGTGTTTCAGCTAAAATGAAAACTGCATCACATGATTCTCTCAGATTGAACCAGAACTAAAATGATCACTTTAGATGTAGTTAGATGTTCAGAGCCAGAAAAGAATTTTTGCCACACTGTTTTCTTGCAATTAAAATGTGAGAGATATGACAGCCATATACTTTAAACCACCCAGGGTATGAGAACCTCTTTTTTTTTTTTTTATTAAGGAATGAAACTCAGGGCAAACCGATCAAAGGTTCAGTGTTTAGGTGAATTCCAGGTAACTGGAATAGTGTACTTTTGAGGAAAACATGAAATGAAACGTATAACACATTTTCATAATGACATGTTTTCAAGCAATCTTAGCTGTTTTGCTTGATAATGCCTGTGAGTAATATTTTTGAAGGTGAAACATATGTTTAGAACTGTAGTATACATGAACTTGGAATTATTTGTGAAATACAAATATGTATAACAATATAAACTGTGTAGTTTGAGACTGGGTATTTATCTGTTGATATTTTTTCTCTTTCACCTCTGATCTGCTCAGATCTGCTCTATTAGCAGTAAGTTCTCAGGTCCTGCAGGGTCAGCATCTTCTGAAAGTGTTCTGTGTTCCCTGCTAACACTGTCAAGTATCTTCTAATACACTACTATGTACAGGTTAATAACTCTCTCAGAGCTCCATAGAGTTGTTGTATGAGTGTTGGGCGTTAAGGTACTTACCTTTTATTTTCTGAGTGCCTGTGGCACTTCAGCTGACTTAGAGTTCTTGAAGCATTTTTTTATAGTTTTTAAAGGCATGCTCATTTCATTAGTCTCTACTAGTTTAGTGAATGTAGCTGAATCAAAGCCAGAGATATTTTCTTTATTTCTTTAAAAGGTATTACTCATATATCCTATTTAAACTCTTAAACGTAAAAGACGCAAAAGGCATTGACTTTTCTGAGCTGTTGTTGTAGAAAAGCGACAATAAATACGTTCTTTAATTTTCTCCAGACTACAAAGACAGTCTTAATGGTCACTGCTTGCAGTGCTAGAATCTAGCGTAGAAGGTATATAACATCAGCAGGCAAACATTGCTAATAGCATAGTTTTTGCTCCTGGTCTTAGGTTATATCTTGACAGACAATATGATAAAATTGCGCTATACAATTTTCTATTTTTCATTAACCAATTAACAGTAAATAAAGAGACAGAACAGCTCGATTAGCTAGTGTGATGTACCAGAGCTGAGATTATATTAACATAAGGTAACATGAGCTAACTCGCTATTTCCCCGCCCTTTTTTTGAAACTACAACCAATAAATAAGCAGAAACTTATGGTTTCTTGTAATGCTGCTCATTTCTTGTGATACACTGAAATCGACCATTCGCGAACAAAATAGTTATGTGCCACATTGAAAAGTGGGACCGCGAGATTCGAACCGCTATAAATTGAGAGAAGTCTGTTTTTAGGAGACAGGGACCTCTAGTGGAGAGCAGTGAAATTCCTGCGTATACTACTGTGAAATCAGCCTTGACATTTCAAAAGGTGCAGCTTTGGGCACAGGCTATGAAGTCATTACTGTTAAGTATTAGGGATTTCACCTTCTAGGACATGTTTAATGTATAATAGCAGAAGTAGCCTTTGTATGTCACATATACAGTACAGTGCAGTACAGTGAAATTCTTTTCTTCACATATTTCAGTTTGTTAGGAAGGCAGGGTCAGAGTGCAGGGTCAGTTGTGATTCGGCTCTCCTCCCACAGGGAGGAATAAGGGCCTCAAATCTGGCAGCATGGTGGGGTTTGAACCCTGGACCCTACGCTCTGACCTCAACTTCGCTGAGATATGCGAAGGAAGAATGTGAATTTGCTGTAAAGTACATGACAAGTATAAAGCACCCTTTACACAATCAGTAAAATGGACCTTTAACCTCAGAAACAGTATACAAGTGATTTCAACTTGGACTTTCCTTTTCTACAAAATGGTCCTCAATCATAATTCTTTTTTTTTTTTTATAGGCTTTAGTGATCATAACGTGGCTGGATCATCAGGTGCTTGTGTTTCACCAGTGGCAGATCCTGTGGCCGGTGTGGATAGATGCACCCAGGCAGACCTGAAAGAGCCTAAATATCCCAGCAGGTTCCGTCAAAGGAAGCGGCGAAGGGCAGTACGTGCAGGCGGTGGTGGAAGGTTGCTAGAGAAGGCATTGGCAAGTTTCATGAACTGGCAGCGAGTTATGGAGGAGAGATACGTGTCATTGGAGGAAATGAGGTTGCATCAGGAGGCCCGGGCTGAGAGGCAGAGGGAGCAGCAGGAAGAGAGACGGGTTCAACAGGAAAGAGAGCATGAGCTGCGTCTTGTTTCCTTACTCGCAGGGGCCTTCAGTGCAGCCAGTGGAGCAGCACAGCGAGGAAGCAGCAACACAGAAACATCTGACCCCAGTGCAACAGTGTCAGAGCTGACATTGCTCTCTGGGCCTCCTGCTTTTCCACCTGACCCTACCACCCTCCCCACTGTACCCAGAATGCAACAGGAAGATCACACTGTTTATCAGGGAAGAAGCAATTCCAGGCTCCTTGAGCCTTTCCAATCCTCATTTGTACCCAGAATCCTAAATGAGAATCAGAAAGCTGATGAGGGAAAGACCAATACCACAACAGTGTCTATCTGCAGTATGGCAACATCTGATCAAAAAACTCTCTCTGTGCCTCTCAGTTTTTCCGGTTCAGACCCAGGTCCTAGTCTATCCACACTTCCTTACATACCAAAAAAGTTACGGGGGGATCAGACACCCCAGCACAGTCATTTTTTGTCCCGCAGGGGTAACAGGATCCGGCAGCACCAGGGAATTCTGCAGGAAGGCTACGTTCAGTACTATGCCAACAAGTATGATGAGAACAGTAACCCTGAAGTTAGTAGCATACAATTTACACAGATTCATGCACTTTACTTTTAACTTTACCCATTTGTAAGTTGATGAAGGACTATTTTTGTAAAAGCTCACCTGTAAATATATAATTAATCAAAAAATATAAAACAATAATATATATTTATACTTTTTGTATAGAATTATTATATAGAATTTAGGGCTGAAACGATTCATTGAGTAATTTTTTTTAGTAATTCTAATACAAATAAATCACAGAGGTATAAATACTGGCGCATCACCCGCTAAACTCTCGAGCACTCTGGACAGGTAAAGACAGAAGACCTTGCAAAATAAAAATAAAAAAGGAGGAACAGGGAAAAAAAAAAAGAGCGAGGAGAAGATTTATAGGGAAGTTTTTTCCTCGCATCTCCGAGTTTATTTCTCACAATTCCAACTTTATTTCTCGCAATTCTGACTTCGTCACCCCCTCTGTAGTGCCAGAAAGCTTTATGCATTGAAAAATAAATGTGCCACAATCGCATGGTATTAAACTACGCCTCCGATCCCTGGAGAGAACTCTGTCTAACAATCAGCTCTGGAGGAGATTGACAAGACAAAAGAAGCAAAGGAACCTCATTCACACACCAACAGCTTCAAACTTCAGGCCGACAACATGGTTACTGGTGGATGCCACTGAAATGAAAAAAAGTCAGAATTGTGAGGAATGAAGTCAGAATTCGGACAACTTTATGTGACGTAAATGGGCTTCCATAGGATTCAGGCCAAAGAAAATGACAAAGATTTCAAAGTTTGGGATCATTTCAAACTAAAACATAAAGAAAACACCGTACAGTGTGTTTACATTTATTGTTATATTTTTATTTATATATTAAAATTTTCATTTTGATGTAATATGGCAGTTTAATGCACTGAATGGGTTTAGTTTTTACAGTTTGCAATTTCAGCAATAAAAATGTAAATTTTTCTAAAAAGAAAAAAAAATTACTTGTTCATTTTAAGAGACCTGTCTTATTTCCTCTTGTGTATTTAGCATCTCTCTTTAAGAAAGAAAAAGAATGTGTTATCGTGGAGTGGAATAATCGGAATGCTGAATGCTCGATTACTAAAATAATTGATAGCTGCAGCCCTAATAGAATGATTATAGAATTTAAATCTATCTAATGTAATTTAACTACATTTAATAAACTGTAACGATTGATTTAAGATTACAGAATAGTCATATTCTGTAAAACTATACAACTGGAAAAACAACCGAATCAAACAAACAAATTCTTTATTGTCTTTCTTTTCTTCCTTTTAGGGAATTTTAAATTTGGGAACAAGCGAGAACAAGCTATGCTCTGACCTTCTGCAGAAACGTGTAAGGCATTTCTGACTACAACTCACCAAGACAATAATATTACCTCCATTAAAAGCTATGTTACATATTAATGCTAACAAATTGAAACTTGGTTAAAACATACTGATGGGTGACAAATGAAGGGGAAAGTGTAGGGTTTTAGTAAGGTGTTAAACCACCACAAGATACCAAAGACAAGGCATCAGAGGTTCTCTGGAGCTGTAATGGAGGAATGAACATCATTATTCGACACAACATTGTCCAAAAATTGATGGTTATAATGATGATAATAATGATTATTATAAAGATGATAATGATGAAAAGCACTGTCTAACACATTCCAAAATTCTCAATACATTTTTTTAATGATTTTGAGATCGGATGACTGTGAAGACCATAACACAATATTTTTTTTTCTCCTCATCAAACCATTTATTGAACCCTCATGCACTTTGGAAGGGGACAGAATCTATAAAGATAAAAAATGTCACCTAAGCAGTGTGAAAAACTTTGTATTGATAACCATACCAAAAAATATTGCAAATGATAATAACAGCATAGTACAATTCCTGTCTTTATGTTCGCCACTCACCACTCACCAGAATCTTTACATAATGCACTGATGTTTTAGTGATTTTTTGCCACAGTATGTCAACAGTTCTAATCCGTTTTCTGCTCTTTCCTTTAGCTGACACAGCCTGACATGCACTATATAGATTCCTGTTTGCTGCAGTACCCAGACTGGAAGGGCCATCGCTTGTATGAATCCTATCAGTCTTTTTAGAATTTTTCATGTTAAAATGCGTATTAAATTAAACACAATCAACCACGTGGTTTTGCTGATTGAGTGAAAAGCATGAATAGTTAAACTACCTTATCAGCAAAGAGCCATCATCCCTTTCATTTCATCAGATCATCATTTAGTAGACTGAACGAATTCTCATTTCCACAGCTTAAGGGAAGAAGTAGCAAAGTTCCTGTCAGTACATTGTGAAGCTGCGAGGCCTCTGAAAGCCGACAATGTGAGTTTATTTTTACGATTTTAGCAGCATCAGCAAACTGTGCTGTAATGGATATACTTTCCAAGAAAAAAAATGATAGAATGGTGTGTGTGTGTGTGTGTGTGTGTGTGTGTGTGTGTGTGTGTGTGTGTGTGTGTGTGTGTCCTACTAGGTGGTTGTAATAAATGGCTGTGGCTCACTTTTTTCTGCTATAGCTGCTGTGCTTTGCGATCCTGGTGGTGAGTCTATATGGGCAGTGTTTTTACTCAGTATACATTCCCTAAATATATACAGGCACATCGCATACACACAAGCATGTTCTTATTAAGTTAATTTAGTCTTAGTGAGTCTGCCTTTTGAATGCTTGTGTTAACAAGTTTTGTTTTAACATCCTATAGAATAATGAGTGGCAGGTGTTCATCCTTTTAACATATTTGTGACATTTGTAGGCTTGATCAGCAACTTATCATTGTGAATAAGTGAACATGTTTGAAAATCACACAGTGTGGGTGAAACTGGAAGGGATTTAGTGCTCAAGAACCCTGATGAAAGTTCTGGCCTTACATCAGCTTGAATGTGGCAGTGAAAATCTCCTCTGGCTTCTGTGATTGTGAGAGGGCTGATCCTTAGGCAAAAACTACAAACTAAAAAGCATGAACTGCCAGTTTCATTATAGTTTGCACTGAATTCCAATTTCGGTAGAAACATTCCATTTAATATCCATTAGTTGCTCATAAAACTCGACCTCCCTGCAAGCCCCAGTGACAGAATGATGAATCTGATCCCTAAACTCGATGTTTAAATAGACTTATATAAACAGACATTAACTTAGTTCTGTTCAATAATGTTTCCATTTGCTTTCCTTCAACAATTTCTCACTCACAACCATTTCCCTCATTATCTTATACAAATTAATGACCATGATGTTGCAATTTAACATTTTAATTATGCAAAAGGAAATGATTATATAGTCATGTAATAATAGTATAAGTGTATTATACTAATACCATTCAGTTATGATTTAAAATGTGTCCAAAGACAGTGTAGTACTTGCTGGTGTCCCAGTCTGCTTAATAATAAGCAATATACTACAACGTGGTGTGATTATCTTCTTTTACTTACTCCACGTATACTCCCATTTCTAGTATGTTTCTTTATTATAATTTTGCCCATTCCAAATTATATTTAAGGTTTTGAAACCTCTGCAATAAAAATGGTAGTTCCTATTTTCATTTTATAAACGGTTGTTCCCTCACTATGGTTTCTTTATTGTTTCTCTTAAAGTTTCTAAGAAAAAAACATGCATGAAACAAAGCCATCTGTCATAAAGTCTTTCTCTTATCAACTTAACCAAATTACCTTCAACTGTATGAAGTGATACCAAAAAAGATAAAAAGGTTTAAAAAGGTTTAAAAAAGGCAAACGCAAACTTGAAAAAAATGTCAGCAAATAATACATTTCTATCCCATTTTGTAAGTTTTTTCATATATGAGAATGGGTTCCCCTTTTGAGTCTGGTTCCTCTTAAGGTTTCTTACTCATAACATCTTAAGGTTTCTTACTCATAACATCTAATGTTTTTCCTTGCCACAGTTGCCATGGCAATGCTTATCAGGGATAAATACACATCGTTCACCTTAACTCTTAAAGTCTGTAAAGCTTCTTTGAGACAATGTCTGTTGTGAAAAGCGCTATAGAAATAAACTTGACATGACTATGTCAGAAAATAAATCAAAAGATTCTGAAAATTCAGAATCAAGCGCTTGTATAAATTCTGATATTTGGACACATTCTTTGTTTGGTTTTCCATTTGTGTCAGGACAGAAGCATGCAGGCTATTGAACATTACACCATCATTAACTTGCATATTTAAATATTGTACACACTGAACATCATACTCCTTCTTGTATGACATGAAAATAGTCATAGCATAATGTGTAATCATTACCTGTGATAATTCCTGTGTCTCACAGACGCAATCCTCATCCCAACCCCTTTTTATGGTGTGATCACAGAAGATGTTGATTTATACAGCAGTGTGAAACTCTACTGTGTTCCTCTTGACAGTGAGGTAATTGTGCCGAAACTTTTTATTTTTGTCTGTATTTCTCTGTTATTGTTTTTAGAGTGTTGAAGGTTTATGTTCCATCTTTCCCTTTTCAGCCTGGCCAAAATGATGACAGACCATTTCACCTAACTGCTGAAAAACTGGAGCATGCTCTCCAGAAAGCAAAGAAGGAGGTGATTCATAGATCTCAAGTTTTCACCCACATAAATATACATGCAAACTCACATTCAGCAGGAATGATCTCTCTCTCTCTGTCTTTTTTTATTTAGGGAGTGAATATAAGAGCTATCATCCTGGTAAACCCCCACAATCCTTTAGGGGAAATCTACACCCGTGAAGAGATGCTCAGCTTTCTAAACTGTGCCAAGAGGTCATTTTACTAAATGCTCATCCAAAACTGTAAATAAGCATGCCTATTGTTTCCTGTTTACAACAAGTATATTAAGTAAACACCCAATCTTCTAAATGGAGTACTAAAATTACTCTCTAAACATTCCCTGTGGTGTGCAGTGGGACATTATTGCTATGAGCCCACATTAATTTTTAGTGCAATTAAGCTTTTCATTGCTCAAAGGGGGATTCTGGTGCATTGAGAACTTTCATTAAGACTGTCATTTATCCTGTAATGCATTCTTAAACACTCCATGATGCCTCGCTTTCACATGTTACATTTAAATTTTTTCCTTTTTTATTGCTTCGGGGGGCATAGGCATGAACTACATGCTATTGTGGACGAGGTCTACATGCTGTCTGTGTTTAACGGCTGTTTTAACAGCGTCCTTAGTCTACAAAGGTAACGTACAATGACAATTTACTTTAGAGTTTCAAGGACACACACCCACCAGAGTGTGTATTAATGGCAGCACCTCTCATCAGGTTACCGGACCCTCAGAGGACTCATGTGATGTGGGGCGTTAGCAAGGTGAGAGAACATGAAACTGAGAAGAATGGAGCACTGAACTGCATAAATGATTTCGATGAATATTGGGAACAAAACTTGTTATAAAGATTATGACAATATTTTCAGCTTTGATCATAGTATAATGTTCCCATAGTCAGTTGTCTTTTTTTATTCTATTTATTTTTCTTCTGTTTTTTGGTCTAAAAGAGAACACATTGGAAAAGAACTTATCTTGTGATCTGACTGCGCTTTTGCTTGTTCAGGACTTTGCAATGGCTGGCGTTCGTGTGGGTACAGTATACTCTGAGAACAGTGATTTAATTGAGGCCATCGATCAGCTGGGCTATTTTCATGGAGTACCAGGACCAACACAACACCAGATGTCTCAGCTACTGAAAGATGAAGGTACTAGTGTCTTACTTTCATTTGTGCTAGATATTTAATCAATCGCATGGACTCATCATCAGTGTTTAGAGTACATACAATATTTATCAAGGCTTTGTGTACATTTTGGCAGGCAATATTTAATGTGCTAGTGTTTATTGTATAAACTGTACTGAAACTCATTAACCAGAAATACAGCTTTACCTTTGGATCAATTCATATTTTTAGGTGTCTGATGGTAATATCAAAGGCATTTGTTGATGTTTTCAGATTGGATAAACAAGGTGTTTCTACCAGAAAACAGACGCCGGCTCCAGGAGGCCCACCAATATATCTCCACTCAGCTAACGAAGTTGAGAATTCCCTACCTGCATAGGGGTGCAGGCTTCTTTATCTGGGCTAACTTTAGCAAGGTGTGGAGCCTGTAGTAGTATTGTACTGTATATTATGTTGTACACTAAAAAAATTTAGACATAATCATTAATATGATGTAAAAGCTGAAAGATATCAAATTGAACCATAACAATCAGGATCTTAATGCTAAAGTGTTTTAGAGTGTTTCTATATACAGTATATATATATATATATATATATATATATATATATATATATATATATATATATATATATATATATATATATATATATATATATAATGTGTGTGTGTGTGTGTGTGTGTGTGTGTGTGTGTGTGGGTGGGTGCTTTATCTGTGCAAAAAAATACATTTTTATAGGAATTGCACAGCAACTACCTGCAGCGCATCTAAATGTTTGTCTAGCACTGTAAATGAAATGTTATAATCCATCCACATGGTTGGAAACATTAAATTTTTAAGTCATTTCTGGACACAAAGTAGTTTGTGTTAAATACTTTGTTAGTTTTTAAGAGAGAGAGAGAGAGAGAGAGAGAGAGAGAGAGGTAGGGAAGAAAAAAACGAAGAAATCAAACTAGCACACAAAAAATATGGATAGATGGAATGGATGGTTAAATGGATGGATGAAATGGAATGGATTGGAAGAATGGATGGGTGGGTAATTGGTTGGTTGCGTGGATGGAATTGTTGGTTGGTTGGATGGTTGGTTGTTCTTTTATGATTTCCTAATCTACATGCTGTCCTTATCCACAGTCTTACTGAATTTAAAGTGTACTACACAATCTATGCCTCTTTTTATAAGCTCATACAATCATCTAGCCTCAAGGCATCAAGGCAAAGTGACCATTTTTTTAATTCAAAATTTGTATCCTTTAATCCTCCCATCTCTTCTGTGTATATTCTCAGTCTTCTGGCCTCTACCTTTTCTTTAAAGCATAAGAAAGCTAATCCTAATAACTATTCAAAGCTGATACTATAATACTAAACGAGGTGAAACACGAGATGAGAAACAAATCTGAAACTTCTTATCTTGTTCTCCTTTGTGTGCATGTTCTGTATATGTATCTGTGTATGTCTTTGATAGTATCTAAAGGAGAGTACCTTTGCAGAGGAGCTGCATTTATGGAGGTGTTTTCTGAAACACCGGGTGTTGTTGAGCTGTGGTCAGGCCTTTAACTGTTCTTCACCAGGGTGGTTCCGTATCGTCTTCTCTGACCAGCACCAGCGCCTCCAACTTGGTCTGTTCTAAACTTTCTGTCATACCATATTAAATGTCTCAGTGGATTTTTAACTTCACTGTGCTCTATATTAGCTGATGCTTTGTGTGTTTGTTTGTGATGAGGCTGTTCTGATCTTACCACAGGCCTAGAAAGGATCAGAGAGACTTTAGAGGTACTTCAATGTTCCAACATCCTGACTGACTGTGAGAACACAAAAGCAGACAAACAAGACAATGACATAAGAGTGGAAGTACAGTGGGGTGGAAAGACCGAGGACCAAAACAACAAGGACGGTTCCAAAGATGCAACAATTGAGGCCTTGAATACAATAACAAAAGGGCTTTTGGAAAGCAGTGATGCTGGGGGCGAAAGCCTGTTATTGGCTGTTGAGGACATTCAGGGTAGCAACTACCAAACTAACTCAGAGAGTCTGGACTCATTAATTGGAGCTCTGAGACAACAGATCCACTCCTCTGATTGGTTAGAGAAGAACCGGCCGAAACTGACTGATGAAGAAGACCCGACACAAGCTGAGGTGTTTAAAGATCTCTTGGACAGAGCCAGGATGTAACAAGTGTTAAAGACTGTGTTATTCCCAATCCAAAGGAAAGCATGTATATTTTTTCTTCATATAAGTAAAGAGTAAAATAAAAGTTTATGCAATTTGCATATATTAAACTTTTCATAGAACAGTTTATAGAACTGACAGTTTTGTTTTCTTTTTATGAATATTAAAATCAAATGCCTTGTTTTAAAGCACTAGTCTCTTAGATGCCTTTGGATCTACCAACTGTCAATGCGCTGACTTGAAAAGATGATTTTTAGGCTTTAAAGGAAAAACTAATTTTCCTGAATTACAGGTTACAGCATTACATTACCTGTTGCTGATGTGTTTTTCTGATGAAGAGATGAGTGAGTTGTCTAAAGTCTAAATGACTGAAATGTTGCTGCATCACTCTTTCGTTAGAGAGAACTAACAGCTGTTACTCTGAACAGCATTGCTCTTGGCCGTTGGAGATCACAAATGAATTATACTGCGTATACAAATTATATCAAATCATTCAGGGTGGATTTTTCCTTGTTGTATGTTTTTTCTCTTTTTGTACATTTAAAGCCATTATTTGCAACACACTAATCAATATAACCTAAACAACTGCTTTAAATAAAGATTAATATTCTTTAAAATTTCTTATGTATTTGCTTGTTTATTTGTTTGTTTGTTTGTTTTAAAGTCAAATGCTTATTTATGGATTATTTACTACCCCTGAATCCTGAGCAAAATTTTTATATTATTATATTAAAAAGAGTAATGCTTTCTAGTCGAGTGGGAAGGAGAAGCATGGAGTAGGGTTTATTGGTCTTTATGTGAACTTGGTGTGGAGACAGAGAGCAGTGGGCTTTACTTTCCTCTGTAGGTTGCACCATGACATCAGAGCAGCCCCTCTTCTGCCTCTGCACCAAAAAAAAAGAGAGAGAGAGAGAGAGAGAGAGAGAGAGAGAGAGAGACTGATCAGAGATTGATGTGTGAGAAGAATGTAGGTCAAATTACTGGGTGTATCTTTACTCAGTAATGCAACACCCACTCTTTATTTACCTTTTTCTCAAACTTAATATTAGTTATTTCACTTTACAAACAGCAGTTCGAGGTTAGATGGGCTTTTGGGGGAATTTAAACAAAGTTTTTGTTCCCTTGGGTTTTTATGTGTGTTTTGTGGCAGGGGAAGTTTCCACCAGAGGCTGGGTCTCCACTGTAGGCAGAGGGAAATCTCTCATGTCACTTTACAGTTGTCTAAAAAGGAAGTTAGTGGGTGTGTGATGTGTGTGTGATGAATATTCTCTGTTTCACTCTCAGCCTCTTCAGTATTTAGGCTTGAGCTTTCACGAGGGTGACATCTCTCGCTCTAGTATTTGCTCTCTAGTCATTTCACTACAACTCATTTCACCTGAAGGTAGGACTATTTCTTAAATGTGTTTTTTGCAAATTAAAATGTATTTGTTAAAAAGATGTATCTTTACTCTTAGCTGTTATGATTAGAGTATTGTAAATGCTAGATTCAAAAATCTCATTTTATCTGAATAGTATAAAATATTTATGTAGCACTATATATGTTGATAAGTGTTAATTACTGATATAGTTTAACGTATCATAATTGTTTTCACTTAATAATTTCTGATTTCTTTGTCTGTAATACAAAGAATGAAAGGACCGGAGTTAGTAGATTCGACGGGTCGCTTTCGTTTTGCCGAGTCGTGCCTGGGTTTAATGGGCTGCTTATGCATCAGTTATGCTGTTTGGACCCCTGAATGGATGGACGGAAAGGGACTGTGGTCCACGGGAAACGAGTCCAATTCACTTGGCAGCTGGACACAAGAGCATGCAATTCAAGGTGAGAGTCGTTTAGTCTCGTCTCATTTCAGAGATCAAGAGTTAAATTGAACAGGATTGTGTTGACATGGAGTGCCATCTTTGATTAGATGTTGCAGTTTGTTGTTCTGCTAGCCTTTAATCACAATGCAGTCTTTAATTGCATTATCAGGTGTGAGTATATGGTGCGAGTTGTTAAGAACGGACTTGTAGGAGAAAATTCCACACGCTCTGTCAGTACAATTTCAGGTTGACATGCGCAGGTGTAGGCTTGTTTAACTAGGAATTTACAGAAAAACCATGCTAAGGCTGCAGAGTGGTGGTATGGTATTAAAGCAAACTTTAACGCTGTGAAAAAACAAGAGAATGTCGACTTTTGGTTTGCCACCACTGTGGCTGATCATCAATGCAATTTAAACTTCAAATCATGTATAGTTGTTTTAACATAAGCTCTAACTGTCATGTTTAGACTTGCACTTTCAGCATTACTGACATTTTTTTTTTACATTTACACCTTGCCTTAGGGATGTCAGGCATGAGTCAAGCTGAAAGACCACTTTTGTTCTGGGATTATTTTAGACATATCCAGGGGGTGTCACTTGCAAAATCATTTCTCAATCTCTTTCTATGGAATTCCCCAGAAAAATTCTACTACCTCTTTCATTTTACATCAAGATGTATGCAACTTTGTTTTGTTTTTTGATTTGAGTTACATTGGTAAGATGCCTATGTTTGTCATTGTATCCTAACAGATTACCTCTGTTACATAGCCTTCTTACTGTGCTTATAGCTATTTTGGAAAACGTACATACATCTTTCATGATTTTTAAAATATATGAACAAAATGAATTTGTATATTGGGGAAATAACAATAATAACAATCAAGGAAATTTGACACAGTTAACATTATGTCTATAACATAGTAAATTGGATGTTTGTCTTATTATTTTTCATGCTAAGAACATATTTAGTAGAACCAACCTGTTATTTTAGTAGATTTTTTTATTATTTCTTTTTACTTTTAACTGAACATTTTGACCCAAAATAATACATGGTCATACCTGAATCTATCATCATTTTAATCATTTTTGTAATTTAACAGCTTTTCAGGCAATAACTCTTCCTCTGTTGCTGTGAACAGGTCTAGGGCCTGACAGAGTGTTTGCTGCCCTTTCTTTCCTCATGGCTGTAAGCTCGGGAATTCTCTGTCTCCTGTTTGCATTCTGTTGGACGTCAAAGACTGTGCTGTCTTACTCCAACACACGCTCGCTGCTGATGGCAGGCCAGGCACTTTACCCCACCACCCTGCTGCTCATCACACTGCTACCGACAGGTCAGTATTAACATGTCATACTGACAAGCTGGTTTTAATTAATTACCCACTGAAAGTAAAACTAAGAATTCAACATTAATTAAATAAGCAGTTTTTGTTTACATATAAGGGCAGTAAACATAGTGATGTATATCACCTACATATTCCCCTTCTGACAAGTGATTTAAAGCTACGTTAACATTTATAAAGACTTGTTTTAACAAGCTGATGTCAAGTTGGTAAGTAAACATGAGTCAAGTGATGCGGTTGTGTTATGACCCTTTTGTAATATAGTGTATGTCTGGTTATGATGTGACATTTCTAACCTAAAAAATTACACTTACCCTAATTTATCTATCTATCTATCTATCTATCTATCTATCTATCTATCTATCTATCTATCTATCTATCTATCTATCTATCTATCTATCTATCTATCTATCTATCTGTCTGTCTGTCTGTCTGTCTGTCTGTCTGTCTGTCTGTCTGTCTGTCTGTCTGTCTGTCTGTCTGTCTGTCTGTCTGTCTGTCTGTCTGTCTGTTTGATCACTGTTTCTGACATAAGTTTTGCTTAAGAAAAAATCTTGGTATGATGTATCATGGACATAGCTATTCATCAAATGTTTTCATCTTATAAATAGGATAAATTAGATAAATAGTTTGTGAATATTCTGCACCTATGCACCTATTACTACACACCCTAACAGTGTAACTACAATGAACATACATTATGTGCCAGATGCTTAGATAGATAGATAGATAGATAGATAGATAGATAGATAGATAGATAGATAGATAGATAGATAGATAGATAGATAGATAGATAGATAGATAGATAGATAGATAGATAGATAGATAGTGTTGACTGTGTTTTAGAGCAGATGTAAATATACAGGAGACAATGTAGGTGCTGCTCTATGCACTGAGCTATAAAGTCAGTTGTCAGGATATTCTGACATAAATCAGCCCACAATGTGTCTTAACACCAACATCACTATAACAACACACCAGCATCTTATGGTGACATAAATCTGCATCAGGTCCACCATAATCACACCAGTCTAGCACACTCAGGTGTTACATCAGCATAACCACAAATATATATATTTTAATTTTTTGACAGCTTATACCTGTGTGAATAAGCTTTTATGTATGAAATAAAACATGTTGCATTTACAGAAAAATAATCAACAATAGGGTGGTATTATTATTTTCCATTAATGGTTTTCATATTTTATTTTCTTATGTTTGCAATATGTTGTACAAAATTCAGATTGTAGAACTCACTATCATTTTGGTATGAATATGTTTATGTAGGTGGATGTCAGTTTTCAGTGTGGGTTTATGTAAGTGCCTCATAACCCTATGTGCACTGCCCTCTCCATATAGATTTCTATAGCTTCTATAATTCCTAAATTTATATATATATTTATATATATATATATATATCACTTTTGAAACTCAGATTACTGGAATTGTAGCACTGCAATGAATTAAGCAATATTAATTATAGATACAGTGTGCCAACAATCATTTTACACACATCTCCTTCTTTAGGATTTTTCTTTCTCCTAAGCTGGGCGCTCTTCACCAGCAATCATATTGCTGAGATGCGAGATGACCTGACCCGTATGGGCTCCTCTTTTTGGCTGGGTGCTGTGGGCTGGGCTCTGCTGTTGGTTGTTCTCCCAGTGGTGTTCCTGGTGGAGCAGTGTATCGTACCTGACATACTCCCTGAGCTGAAGAAGAAGACTGGGCTCTTGTGGAGGGGATTCGAGGTGCCACACAAACGGTCATACAGTGAAAGCTACCAGCACAGGCCAGAACACTATAACCATGAGTACAGGAGATACTTGTCTATGCCCTGAGGGAGACAACAGCATCAGATATCATTGCTGTTTAAATATCCTCGCTGTCCAGCCACTGAAATCTTGAGTGTATTTCCAGAACCAGGTAAATAAGAATCTTGTGTCCTTTGCACACAGAAAGCTGCCTAAGGGTTCACTCAGCTTGAAGATACATGGATTATTTTCCAGTCTGGAAGCTTAGAAGGCTGTGGCTGAGTTATTGCACTTTACAGAGGAACTGTCTGATGGAATATTCTAAATAACACAAAGATTTTGATTCAGTTGGAATCAGTCATTACAAGTTAGTTTGTTTGTTTTCAGAGAATTTACTTTCAAATGTAATTGTGTATTCACGTTCCGTGATTACTACATTTTACATACACTACATTAGGAAACCCACCTAACACGTTGAATATGTGTAGATTGAACCATGGGTATGTGCTTAGTGTTTCAGCTGAAACAAAAAAACACACTTATCTCACTGACCATTTCCCACTGGTGATAAAGCTAGTGTAGCAGAGACAGAAAACATTGGTCTCTCAGGTCGAGCATACAAGGCAGATAATGATGCTGTTGCACCGAGTTACAGCAGAGACTTTACTTGGTTAGTTAGTGAGCTTTGAGATGACGAGCACAATGGCACAGACTGCAGTATTATCATAAACATTGAAGTTTTGGAAGCTGATCTGGTTGAACAGGTTGTATATATGAAGAGATGAGAGAGAAGGTCAGACTAAATGATTGCTAAACTAATACTGCTGCATCCTTATACTGTTTGTGGAATGAAGGAGAAGCTGTATCCCACCTTTACCACACACTAGGATGAGAATCAACTGAAAAATTAAAAGTCAACCCTGAGGTAAATTGTTAAATTAAAACATAAATAATATTGCTTAATATCATGGTTGGGAAATGTCATACCAGTGCCAAATTATTTGTGGCTCTAGCCCCCTCACATGGTTTGTCTTTGCTACAACACAGCACAAAATTTCTGGGGGAATGGAAATGTGAACTGTTGTACAGTGCCGTAATCAACTGTTTTATTCATTATTACGATACCATACGATTTTATTGGAATTTATTCTTCTTCAATGGTAATACAGTTTTTTTGTGATTATATTAACACAATAAATAACAAATAAATAGACCCAGTATGCCCTTGCCTTTATTAAGCTTAATTATACAAAATGGTATGTTTAATTTGTTGGTTTTTTTTTTGTTTGTTTGTTTTTTTTACATTAATTTTTCAGTCATGTTTGATGTACATGCAGGGATTTACAAGACGTCTGAAAATTTTTTTTGGGAGATCTCATTATGTATTTATTACTTATATTTACTCATACTGAGCTTATTAAAACTGTAACTGGATGAATTTATCTACTGATAATAAAATGCAAAAGCATTGATGGGCTCAACAATTCCCAGTGTATGTGAGATATGAGTAAACAAGTTTTCTTGTGTGTGTTTTTATCCAGTACAAATTAATGTGTTGATGGTATTCGCCCACACACTACAGGTGCTGCTGATTATGCTTAAAATGCTGGAATATTTCTGACATACTGCAAGCTACTCAACAGCCACAGGCAACATGCTGAAGAATGTTGGAACACATTTATTTTTGCAAGTAATTTTCAGATTAGTATTTACTTTCTATGAGGAATATGAATGCAGTGCTGTGGATATTTTGCCCGAGACTGATATTTGGCCAGCTGGAGGGAGGAGGAGTGATACTGTGAGAGACTGAGCCTATGGAGAGAAAGTTGCTGAGCTCTTGTTTACTTTCTGATCCCACTGAAGTAGAGAAGAATAAGCTGAGTCTGGGACTGGCTCTGTATATTTGTGCCTTACTTAGGTACAGCACTAATTAAAAGATGGTTCCACCTTGTTAACAATGGCTAATGAGTTTGGTATTCGATTCACAGACAACACTTTTCAATTTACCAACACTAAAACACATAATTGGCAGTTGAATGGGAAGCGAATGTCCTTGAAGGTCATGCAACAAGGTACCTTATGTGCACTAATTGGCAAAACAAACCCATTCCAAGTGAGCATTAAACCCACAAACCTTCTCAGCACTAAAACCTCTTTTAATTCTCATGGATTGAGCCTAAATGTTTTCTCTGTCATTTGTAGCCAAGGATCAGCTGCAGTGAAAACCTAAAATTTTCCAGACACTGTTACAATTAAAGGTGGAGGGGCAAAGGAGGGGATTGTGGGTGGGTTAAATACATACGCAGTCAACAAATTGTCTGCTTTTGACTGGTATTCTTTCCAAATTCATTCATTTGTATATTTATTATTATTAACTGCTTTATCTTAGTCGTGATCTGGAGCATGGGTGTTCTCATGAAAACTAGGCATGGGGTTCTCATGCACCTTGGATCAGATGCCTGTCGGTGACAGAGCTCCATACTCACACACATCCACAAACTCATTCACATCTAGGGGCAATTAGATTTAAGTGGGAGCTGTGGAACCCTGGAGCTGCGACATGCTGGCATGCTATAACCATTTAATTGAATGAATTATAATAAGTCAAATAACTATGAAAAGCCTTACTGATTTGACAGTAGTAGGGCCCACTTTATAAACCTTAGCACTATGCTCTCAATGGATGCTAAATCCTTTTTGTAGATGTAGGACAGGTTTATGTGCTGGAACTTGGGTTCAATGTGCTTAGTCAAACACAACTTTGATTTACACAGTCAGGATTTCAGGCAATGTAGCGCATTGATTTTCAATCACAGTCTTGGGGGATTCATGCAGTGCATAATGATGTGGTTTTTCCTGGTCTAAAAACTTAATTCAACTCACAAAGGCTTGATAGTTAGCTGATGAGCTATAGAACAGGAATAATCTTTTCTACAGTGATTACAGCCATTGAGAGTGAATCTAAGACACACTAGCAGATGCACATAACAAGATCCCTTGATTAAAAAACAAAAACAAAACATAGATACATACTAACTTACTTATTTAACTACTTATTAACTTACATAATGATTCATGAGGTGTAATTGACTGACAGCTGGTCCACATCCACTAACCTTGCCTGCCCAGTCAAGCAGGTGTTTCAATGCAGATCTTGGGTCCTGCCACGTTTCTCATTAATTAAAGCCTAATGATGAAGCAGTATAATGTTAATAAACCACTGTTTCCCCCAAAATTAAGTGAACATCTGTTACAGTGGTATTAAGATAAATAATATTTACATTGACATTCGTTGCCAGGGTGGTGTGAAGCTTCTTTTCTAGTGACTCAAGCTAATAATGTGAGTTTTATGTTTTCACCATGTGGTGGTGCTGGAGTAGCTTGGAAGTGAAGATAACTTGAAAAAAGAAACCATCCAGATTTCTTTCTATTTGGCAGATAATGAAATCAGAGTGGATGCTCCATACTAAAGCTGAATGTGTGGTCGTATGCATGCACATGCGTGAATCAGTTCTTCTGTTCAAACATGAACTCAAAATACATTGTAATAAGCAGGATAGAGCAGCATTCAGGAATAAAATTAATTATGCAACTTCCATCATTACCCAAATGTAATTTGACTAAAAATTATTCTTAGACTTGCTTGTTATCCCTGGGTGGGTACAATTTTATAGAAATTTAATGACACTTGGGTTTGTGTCCTCCATGTTGCAACAAATGTCTTAGGCAGAGCAAATGTGTTGGAGGACCTTAATAAAAAAAAAATACTATAGCAGAATACAGTCCAAGGTCAGAATGCAGGCAAATAAGCTTTCAAAACCAGAGAGAACACTGCGAATGATCGATATTGGCATTGGTTTTTATACAGTACCTACATTAATTTCACGTGTAATAAAACCTTCTTAGAAACTCCCCAGGAAAATAAAAAACCTCTGGGCATCCAGCAGCAGTTATGACCTACAATGTCATATGATGACGATTCCATTTTGTGCATGACATTATCACTATATTTCCCTTTGTTACTGTTTTAGCCGTGCTACTGCTTTTGTCCCATCAGAAATGAATAGTTATGTTTGAATACAATCTTAAGCAGAAAATAGCAAAGTCTAGCTGCCATTTTTTCAGCACAGCTGCTATGATATGCTAGCTAACGCTTTCATGATGGGATAACAACTGAGCTAGGTAATCACTTTTGTTTTTTAGAAATCTGTACTAAAAAGATTTACTGAAAACTGTAATGTCTAAATAAAGCATAGATTATTTATTTATTAGCATAGTTAAACATACCTTATTTGTGAAATCAGTATAATTACAGTATATCATAACATGACAAATCCCTAATGGGCACCAGGGGAAATAAGCATAATTGTAGCAGCGGTGATCAGAAAAAAACAGAGCTACTTAGAAAGTCGATTACAAGGATTAAACTTTTTGCATTAAACAATACCATGTAATGATTTCATTTGAAGGATGTAATTACAGCCCGTACATTTTACAGACTTGGTTGAGGGATTAAGATAAGCGCTGTATTTTTGGCTATACCAACAGGGGTCTCTGGAGTGCTTTTATAAAAGCAGCATGAGCAATATATATATATTTGTAAAAATCGTGGAACGTTAATACATGACTTATACCATCAGGTAATGTTTTTTCCCCTTTAATGAAACAAAAGCGCAGAGGTGTGTCTTATGTTTTCCTACAAAAGAACAGCATAATCAAAAAGAAATACACATATACACAATGCATGGTAACCTTTCTGACACATCTAAGTTGTTGCTACACTCACTGGCCATTTTATCAAGTAAATCTACCATGTAGATGCACTTCATAGGGTATACAGTTACAGACTGCAGCCTATCTGTTGCTATGCACAATTTGTCAGCCCCCTTCTACCCCATTTATCAGTCGAAAGGGACCGTGATAGGACCATTACTGACTATATTCGCATGGTTGATTTCAATGTCACTGCTGAGTTGAGAACAGACTGCCAATCAAAAATATTCAACTAAGAGAAGTGCTGTAGTCAGAGCCTGGCCACTAATGGAGTGCTAGAGGACAATTAACATACTGCACATAGAAAAAAAAGAAGCAATAAACCTATAAGGTATCTGTAAACCCATATGGCCAAATGTGGGCAGCACGTGTACAGAGTGCTTAAATACCCAAAGTTAGAGTATACATATTCATTAAATTAATTGCATCAAGATGTTGTTTTTAAAGCAAGTGCAATTTGTTTACTTTTAAATCATTTTAAATAAATAGATTCTAATATATTTATATGTAGATTTATGTCATTTCGATAAAAAAAAACAATACAAATATTTCTGGTATATTCTGAATTTAATGTACAATACAAAATTGTCTTTTTAAGTGCATGTTTCAATATACCTTCTTTTTTGTATTAGGATATGTCTGTTTAACAGGAAACATGGGGACAGACTGAGAATCTGACTGAGATTCTGTAGATAGAATGAGAGAACGAGATAGAGAGATGGAGAAAATGTGAGCTGGCACAGAAGAAGGGTGTAAAATAGGATTAAATTCATTCAGGCATGTTATCGGTTTGGTTTGTATGTGACTGGTCCGTGTCATATGCCCTTCAGCCCTCTCTTTTCTTACTGTGCTTTGCTTACACACTTCCTACTCTCAGGCATATTGTATTATTTAACTCTTTTCTCCATTCCCAAATAATTTATCAGTTGATTGCCAGAAACTAGGGTTGAGTCGGTGTACTGTTTCTTCCCTTTTAACAATTTCTCTGAAATATAAAATATAATAACCTTTATTTGTCACATATACATTACAGCACAGTGAAATTCTTTCCAGTGAACTTAGTGAAGAGTCAGCCATGTTATGGTGCCCCTGAAGCACAGAAGGTTAAGGGCCTTGCTTAAGGGCCCAAGAGTGGCAGCTTGGTGATACCGGAACGTGAACCCCCAAACCTTCCAATCAGTAACCCAGCACCTTAACCGCTGAGCTACCACTTCCCCAAATGTAGGCCTTCTTAAGTCACCAGCTCAGATGTATGTTTTATATGTAAATTGCTTTAGAAAATTCGTGCATGTAAAATATTTTAATTATTATTGTTAATATCAAATGAATATATAAATAGGCCAAAACACATACAGTCTGTAAAATGTATACACTATGCAAATTTTATTTTTCAAAAATAAAATAAGGGATTAGTTTGAACCACCTTAATAAAAGGAAATAAATAAAAAACATTATATTCATTATATGTATAAAGTCACTAGGTACCTAATCATTCACAGGTTTTAATATTTTACAGACATTATGCTCAGTAACTAAGCAGAGAAGCCGAATTTCTTCCACATGTACTTGCAATTTACTATTTTTATACACTACATACAGCATGTGACTCTGGATGAGGAAAGGGATGCACACCAGAAAAATTTGCCTGCAATAAACCACAAGGTGTTCAAGTGCATTTCAGAGTTCTAGTTTGGGATGTTGCCAAAAGAACCAAATCAGCTTCAGTACAAACACCTGGGATGTGTTATTAAGCCCCATACTGAACTTCTTTCCAGCCTTGGTGAAAAACCAGATTGAATAAAATAGCAAACAAGATACCACATGCTCCCATGACCCGTCACAAAGCTGTGCAAGAGTGCTTTCTCTCTTTCCAATTTCCATTGATGTTTAATGTATTGCAGCTACAGTTGGGTCCCAAAATCTTAGATCACTGTTGAAAATGCTTCTATTTTGCATTATTTTCTAATCCAATAGAACAACTTTCCTTACAACGTATGTTATTAAAACAACTGATTCACATAAACTGACTGACAACTTCTTCTTCTTCTTCTTTCAGTTGCTCCCATTAGGGGTCAGCACAGTGGATCATTCTTCTCCATACCACCTGTCCTCTACATTTGCCTCTTTCAAACCAACTACTGCATGTTTTCCCTCACCACATCTATAAACCTCCTCCTTGGTCTTCCTCTTTTCCTCCTTCCTGGTATCTCCATTCTCCATTCCTGGTATCTCCATTCTTCATAATCTGACTGTCCACTGAGTTGTGAAAAGTGGAATCCTTAAAACATTTATATAAATTTAAGTTACTTCGTATCTGGTATGTTCTTTTTTGTGTTAATGACAGTCTGTGCTTCAGCTGGCATGAAGTCCACAAATTGCAAAACCTTATGATCTATTTGAGATTAAATCCATCTGTCATCTAAACACATGCTTAAAAAAAAAAGAGATGAGGCTTGAGAAAAATCTGACCTTTTGTACAAAACAGTTAACATTAATATTTCAAATTCACTTATATTTAAATAGGAACCTAAAAAATATTGCAAAATATTAAATATTAAATGAATATTGAACATGAACTTACTTTGTTTTTAATTGATCAAACTTCTTAAACCTCCTGCTTATTTTTCAGTTTTAAGTTTGGTCTCAGATTTTCAGACCCTCATGTATATGATACAGTTATTGAGAGTTATAGTAATGATTTGGTTTAATAAGGTAATAAGTTCATTTATTAAAGGTGATCGATGAGATGCATTCAGAATGCATTCTAAGTCTTTGAAGATAACGTAAATGAAGGCAGGATAAATAGGCAAGTTGTTCAGGATGGATTTTTCCTTTAAGAGAAATCTCTCTGTACTCTGTTTTTACCACTGTAGCACAGCTACATTGTGCAAATATAAATGCAATGCAAATGATGGTTAAATATCCAGAATATATATTTAATCAATGTTTCACAAAACAGCATCTTTATGAAGTCAATCAGACTCGCAAACATCAATCATTTTCATTTCATTCATTGATTACATGAACTTGTGAACTATAATAAATAAAATATATATTAAAATTTATACTAAAATATATTAACACCTCAGATGTTATATGATACATATAAGAATATCTAACTGTACTATCTGGACTAATTATAGTTACTCTATTTACCTCAGTTGAAGAAGATTCTGAGATAAATGTCTTGTGTTTCACATTAATGGTTTTAAGGATTATTTACATCTACTCATACTGATTACTCCCTGACTAATACATTTATATCAAATATTTCATTAAAACTGAGACATAGCTTAATTGTTAATAAGCCTGATACATTCACAGCAAATTTAATATATAAGGCAACTTGCAACTCATATAGGCAGAGCAGACATACATACACACATACATACATGCATATAAAGTGTTATGTGAACATGATTGTGCTAAGACATAGAATTTGATTTTGTGTCAGTGAATTTCCCTTTATAGACACGGTCTGTGTTTAAACTAACGTAATTAAATTAAGTCTTTGGCCAATATTTTGCTGTTTTAATGATTATACCATAGCACTGTTGCATTATCTGTCCTGCACATTATGATTCAGTGATGATTCAAATCACAGATGTTTATTAATGGAATTATTCCCTTATATCATGGTTTGGTTATGGGTATTATGGTTAAAGTAACAGCTCAACCACAGAGTCTTGTATGGAGAATGTAATCCACATAATCGTTGCCTAGTAATATTTATTATTTAAAATTTGTTTTTTAAAGGGAATTAAAAGCATATAATTGTTAATTTATTATAGCGCAAGTAATACCAGGAACGAACTTTTTGTGGATATTCTACAACATTAAATAAAACAAAAATGAGGTTCTTTAATCATTTTAAAAAATGTGGCAAATTGCTTTGGTGTTAAAGGAATAAAATATGCTGAAACTGTTGAAAAATAATTAGGCAATATTGAGATTTCAACAGCTGTTTCATGCCTTACATAAACTTTCTTTCGGCTTCTCTCTTTAGGGGTCGCCACAGTGGATCCTCCGCACGTTTGATTTGGCACATGTTTTTACGCTGGATGCCCTTCCTAACGCAACCCTCCCCATTTATCCGGGCTTGGGACCGGCACTAAAAGTGGCTGGGGTTGGTTTCCTGACCGGGGATCGAACCTGGGCCGCCGCGGTGAGAGCACCGCATCCTAAACACTAGACCACCAGGGGACCATGCCTTACATAAACTTCAAAATTGTATTTATATATTTATATATACTACATATATATATATATATATATATATATATATATATATATATATATATATATATATATATATATATATATATATATATGTAGTATATATAAAACAGTATATGACTTTAGTTAGGAATATGATTCAGTTAAACTTTTCCACATGGTTTGTTAAAAAGAAAGAAATGCAGCCAGGAGCACACTTTTTGTCCTTCACTATCTCCATTTTATTCGTGGGCTTGGTGGAGCTCTGTGTGTTCTCCTTTGGAATCTTAAATGCGTCTTTGCTCTTTAAAATAGGCTACAGCACTCAGTTCAGACTCCCCCGCTGATTACCTTTTTTTGTCAAGACACACAAAAGCGAGAAAATAACAATGTCTCAAATGATTCAGAATCATGGGTCAGTGTGAGATCTGTGGTCTATAATCAGCCTATACTTATCATTATGAATCATTTTGACATTTAATTTACATAATCGGCTTTAATAAATGATACCTTGTGTTACAAGCATGTCTGTATTTTTGTTGAGGTCCAATTTAATTTGTATGTATTAACTGTGTATAGTCATAAGCTTTAATACACTTATGTGTGCATGTTGTCAGGCATTCTGTCTGAACCCCCCGCCATCCGTTACAGCTTTCTGTCCCTTTCAATAAAGCTATGTGTATCTCATTTTTGCTTCTCTATTCATGCTTGGACACAGACAACCACAGCTGGTCCTCTCTCTTATCTCTCCCTCTTGCGACCAGCAAAATTAAATTACAAATATAATCACTGCAGGCCAGGCTCCATTTTCATCACTAGTTTGCATATAGAGTAGCGTGTCTTTAGAGACGTGCAGTTGTATTGGTAGATAGCTCTGCTCATATGTCCAGCGTGCACAAAAGAGCCGGTTTTACCTGAAGCAAAGGCACTGTGGGTTTTACTGTGACGATGAATAGCAGCAAAAGGGAATGATTGTCGGGGGAGGTGGAGTAGAGACAAAAATACATTAGTGCCAACTCGGTCACAGAGAAACTCAAACTGCATCTAGCCTGTGAATGTGTGTATGTGTGTGTGTATGCGTGTGCGTGTGTGTCAGACTTTACATCTTGTATAGGCTTCCGTGTGGGATTCAGAAATGTGATCAAACTTGATATTTTCTAACCCTCTCTTTATCAATATTATTCTCCATGACTCATAGAGCGAGATGCAGGTGCTGTTTACCTTCTCAAACACACACAACACATAAACATCTTTCTTTCTTTCTTTCTTTCTTTCTTTCTTTCTTTCTTTCTTTCTTTCTTTCTTTCTTTCTTTCTTTCTTTCTTTCTTTCTTTCTTTCTTTCTTTCTTTCTTTCTTTCTTTCTTTCTTTCTTCATGTTATACGATAAAATGTTTGAACGTGTATTAGTATTGCCAATGAAGGTGAGCCGGAGACTAAATAGTACCTTTTTAGTACCTCATGTCAGTACATTTTAATACTTATGCATGCACATAATGTGGAAATCCAGTGCAGTTGAAATAACTGCAAAAATCACCATAAGGACAGTTATCTTTCTGCATGTTACTGATTATTTTGAATCCACACCTGCTGCTCTTTTTAGGGAGGGAGAATGAAAGGCCTAGGTGTGGAATTGGAATTGGCCATTAAGAGGATGCAACAGAATTTTACTTTTGTGAGCATTACATCATTTCTTAATAAAATGTTTTGTGAAAAGAACCCAAAATTTTTATATAAAGACCTTTCTGTTATCCCATAGAGTTACATTTGTGGTATTTGTCAGACGTCCTTATTAGGGCATATTATTTTATTTACAGGACTGAGCAAATGAGGGTTAAGGACCTTTTTCTAAGCCCAGACGACGCAGCTTGGCTTGGATTGGCGGTACAACATCTAAACCACTGAGCTATCACTTCCCATAGTTTTTCCCATTGTCCCTATAGTCTTCATTTAAAATAGGCATTGCTACACTTTCTGATTCATAGGCAATAATGTACTATGGCTTTTGTTTGATTTTGCACAGAGTTGAATTGTTTGTTGCAGCATTTTGTACACGCGTATACAGAAGCAATGACAATAAAAAATCGGCATGACCACTATGCCAGAGTTCTGCTAAAGACATTGCAGGTGGCCTATTGTGTTGACCTCCTACCAACTCTCCTTATTTAGATCATTTCTTCTGACTCAGCCAGTGCTCCGACCGGTGGCCTATTGTATTTGCCGTCCCTGCTCATTGGCAGGTTTTACAGATGCTCTTGAACCCGACCACAATTGCTGTTCTTGTCAGTGGCTGTACAATCAGAACCCAGTTGTGGGAGATCACTGCTCAGCCCTTTCCCCTCCCTCTATTATAATTACAAGATGAACTGATTTAAAGATCAGTCTGCTTAAGCCCAGCCAGAGTCCATATCAGTGTCAGGACTTCTATTGTCCTTGTGGCAGAGGTATGACACATTCACTATTGAAAAGGCCATAACTGCTCTGGCATTTCATATAATGGACTTTTTTAGTCCAAGGACAGAGAAATAATAAGCAGATCTATGCCAGAGATGGGCTACCAATTGTTTCGCAAGGCTACACTGACCATTGGACAATTAAGCCTGTCCATGACAGACACTGCTGCTGCTCTTTTCACCAACAGACAAACAGGGGCATTTTTTTGTCGTCTGTGAAACCACCCACATAGCACCCATACAAAAATATGCAGAAACTGGTGGATGTGTGGTGTGATCATGTCTTTTTGATTCTCTCTTTTACATGCTTTTATTTCTACTTTCTCTGCAACAGATGTGTAAACTAAGACCAATGTACAAAAAATCCCATGATAGAGAAATACAAACCTGATGATTAAACACAACACAAATCCAATGAGGAAACGTTGCAGTGTGCTGTATCTCCTGGCTCTAGCAAGCCTGAGACTCGCTGGGGGGAAACGTCAATTTAATTACTGCAGAATTAAAGTGCATTGTTATTTTGATTAAAGACACACAGCTCCGTTTCCCATGGATCTGGCATACACTTTTCATTTTGTACAGTTTACTCAGAGTGCATAAGACCCATCTGGAGATCATTTCCTTTCTTTACACACACTTCTTAATGTCTGTTTATTCCAGGAAAGACAAACAAAGCTATTAGGAAGGCTTTTTTTGCAATAAAGACGCCTCTTCTTCTTTGCGGATGCTACATGGGTAATCTATATCGCATATACTGTACATATTATACAATTACATACATGCTTTATCATTTAAATCTACATATCATATGTCAGTCAGTCACATTGGTGTTCAATGGTGTTGAGGTTTGTGCTCTGTTCAGGCCACTCCAAATTCTTCTAGTCCAAACCTGGCAAATCATGTTCTTATGGACCTTGCTTTGTGCATTGCCATAGGCATTGTAATGCTGTAACATATTTGGGATTCTTGGGATTCTCAACACTAAGATGGCAGTTTCAGTCAGTGAAAATGAAGCTTTTTGAAAGCGCTCTCCAAAGTGGGTAAATAAAAAAAAGCTGTTTTCACATCGCAGTATGGACTATACAAACTATGATGACACATTTGTGATTTTTGCCGCAACATTTCAATGAGCCGGAAAGTAAATAAACGACAGGCGGAAATGATGCAGGTCGAACTTTCTTACAATTTGCTTATGCACAGTACAGGGACATAAGCGTTTTCTAATGTTTCAGTGTGGAAGAGCAACTTTTGGTAATCAATCAAAAACAAAAGTGTGGATGTGGAGCGTTTTAAGATGAAAACTTTTTTCAAATTGATCCAGATTACTGTAAATGTAGCCTTAGTTCCAGTGAAGGGAAATCCTAATGCTACAGAATACAAATACATTCTATACAATTGTGGCAGCAGTTTGGGGAAAACCACATTTGTGCTGGTAATGGTCAGGTGTCCAGAGTCATTCACACTAATCATTTTATTCTGTGGAAAAAAATTTCTATCCTGATGAGAATGGTATTCCAAGATGATCCTACTTGCAGGGCATAAGGACTCATTGAGTGGTTTGATTAAAACAATGTAAATTACATGTTATTTCAACACAAATAAACAGATATCATGTTTGGCTAGTGATTGTGTATTGTGTGTCTTGTGTATTCCTGTAAAATGCCAAGTGGTCTGGGGATAAGCTTTGAATCCACTATTAACCTGATCAGTATAAAGAAAGATTGGATGGATGGATGGAGGGATGGATGGATGGATGGATAGATGTATGGATGGCTAATTAATTTTAACAGTGGTAATTGAATACAATTGGCTAGCTAAATATTCCCTAGAGTGATTTTCTTGGATACTAGCAGACAGGACACAAAATAAGAAAATAAGGACATATACAAAGCAGACTTTCTGGCATGTAGCACAAAGGTAATTGAATGTCTGCTGGTAAGGAGGAAGTACAGAATGGAGAAAGTACCTCAGGGCAGAGAGAAGCATAAGCAATAGAGGTAAGAGTACTGTAACATCATGCATCTGTTCTATGCCATTCCCCATCTGTCGAAGACTAGGCAGATCAGCCCCGGACCACAGGAACTAACGCTTCACATTACATCAGTCAGCAGAGCTGTCCTGCAAGAGCAAGAGAGAAACAGGGGAAGCGAGTCAGAGAGAGGATGAAAAACTAGCAGATTATCTCAGGAGAGAAACATGCAGCAGCTGTTGCTGCAAAGTTTCTTACAGTGTGTCATAGCCCGAGGGATAGCAATGTTCTCTTACCTAGAATTTTCTTTATAATATTGTGTAAATACCGTGAGTGCCTATTCCCAGTGCAGGTACTCTTAAAAATGTGAATGATTTTGTAATGATTTTGTAATGAATAGTTTATTTGCTATTATTTGGTTGTATATTTGTTACCCTTCTCATAATGAAACGCATAAAAATGTAACATTAAAATTCCAATTAAGTGTAAATTAAATAATTAATTCAGGATAAACGCCAGAGAGAAACAGGTTTTTGAATTGTAAATCTGAGTTTTAATTAATCAGGTAGCGTATAATCAGGTCAGGAAGGAGGCTTTTGCATTCACACCAATCGTTTTAGAAAGGCAATCATAGGACAGAGAGAAAGAGAGAGAGATAGAGAGAGAGAGAGAGAGAGAGAGAGAGAAAAGAGAGAGAGAGAGAGAGAGAGAGAGAGAGAGAGAGAGAGAGAGAGAGAGAGAGAGAGAGAGAAAAAAAAGAGAGAGAGAGAGAGAGAGAGAGAGAGAGAGAGAGAGAAAAAAAGAGAGAGAGAGAGAGAGAGATACTGATACAAACAGACAGCGGGTAATGAATCTCCTGCATCCTGATAATGGCATTAATGATTATTAGGCAGGGCCAAAGGGAGGGTGATGTGAGGTAAAGGAAAGTGGGAGTGAGAAAGATAGATGAGCAACCTAAAAGTGGATAGGACAGGCGAAAGAGGCATTCCTGCAGCTACCTTTGACAAATAGCATGGCACAGGGGGCCACAGTTTTGAATGGTAATTTACAAAATAAACTTTGAGTGGAAAGGAAGACCAGAGAGAAAAAATGAGTGAGAGTGAGAGTGAGAGAGAGAGAGAGAGAGAGAGAGAGAGAGAGAGAGAGAGAGAGAGAGAGAGAGAGAGAAGGCGAGAGACAAGAGCATGCAAAGAATAATGAGGAGCTGAACGTGTTTAACCTGCTGGAGTCTGCCATTCTTTTCCCCAGTAGTACAATTACTCATGATTTAAAATGATGAAAGCTTCATCGATATGCTGTAGCATCATGGGAGATGTGATCCTGTTCCAGACCTACTGATAGGATAAAAGGTACATATGTTAAAACAAGATAGACTACAAGCTATGAGAATAGTTATTAAAATGCCGAAATAAAAAATATATAAAATATAAATATTTTAAATATTTAAATAAATATTTTATATAAAAAATGCAGAAAAGAGTCAGCAGGCCTATCAATAGTTGAGTTCTTTTGCATAAAAAAAGGTCCTACAATTTTTTTTTAATCATTAGTTTTAATTTTACTCTTTCTAACTGAGAATGATGTAGGATCTTAGATAGATCAATTTATGGGATCTCCCAGAAAGACAACCAAACAACCATAAAGAATGCTAGATTTTGCCAATTTTCTTGCACAATAGTTCTAATGAAAAATGGCTAAATTTTATATTCTGATTGAAGAAGATGTTTAATTATCTGTAACTGCAGTTCTGTCAGTTGTTTGAACAGTCATATCTTGTTCTGATATGAATTATAGCTGACACTCAATTTAAACAAATACAAAAGTATATAATTGTTAACATGGTGAAATATTCCAGTCTCCACTGTTTTGTTACTGTTGGATGACTGCGACTTTATTGATTGATTTCTGTAAAGCTGCTTTGAGACAATGTCTGTTGTGAAAAGCGCTATAGAAATAAACTTGACTTGACTTGACTCGACTTATAACATAACAAGATATTCAATTTTTGTTGTGAGCATCCTTTTACAGTTGTTGTAACATAAGTGAATAAGAGCCTTATTGCTTTGGGGGCGTACAAGAAACTCTTTTTTTATTTCATGTTCTTGCCCTGGATGAATATTTATGCTATCACAGCAAATGTTCTTTACTATCTCTACCAGTGTTCCCTATTATCTATATACTTTATGTAAGCGAGAAAGAAAAAATGTTTAAGGCAATAGCTTACATCTGATATATCAGATTTTTCTTCCTAGCAGCATTATATTCGTAAAAACAGCATTGAATATCTTGACAAAGCTCATACCATGTGGAAGGCTTATCTCTTAAGACTACCATGTTGATTTACTCAAGATCCCTTTTAATTTCTAGGGAAAATGTACTGCTCTCTGTGCCTGACTTGGGGAAACTTGAGTGTAGTTTTGCTCCCAGAAGGTATCAAGTATCATCGCTCATGTCTGTAGATGTCTTTTCCTTTTTGCTTATCTGTGCCTTGGCTGAATCAATTACAAGGAATAAAACACAACCCTGGCCCCAGATCAGTGAAAGAGGGCAATGTCGAGGAGCACTGCTATCATTCAGCAGGTGTGCTGTTCAGTTGGTGATAACTGTAAGAAAGCCACCTAAACAACCGCCCTTCCCACCCTCCCCTCACATCTACATAGAAATTCAACCACTACACAATAACACTGTGCCAGGTGGCTGTCAACACCAGACATGTTTCTTTAAATCAAACTGGCACCGCAGTTATCAATAACAGGCTAATTAGAGAATAGGAATGAGATGAACAAGTCCCTGGTGGTCACTGCCAATTTGTTTCTGACATCCAAAGCTTTATCCTGTTCAGTACAACATAAAACTTCAATTTAACTTGAATACTATTTGTTACTGTATCAGTGTAAAAATAATAATGTAATCTATAGGACCAACCATTTCAAACAAGGACAAATACATCTCTTAGAATTCATCAAGTTGTCATTACAGTCTTTCTTTAGATCTTTTAATTATTTAAGAGATAAATTGAGATTTAGGATGTGGGGGGAACAAAAATCATAGATACCAAGAATGTGGGAAAAGTTCCCTGTGTTGTACCTCACTCCTACTGTACAGTATAGAATTGTGATTAAACACACCCCCCCCCCTACACACACACACACACACACACACACACACACACACACACACACACACACACACACACACACACACACACACACACACATACGTAGGTTTCTATATGAACGGTGTTAACTTAACTAAGTTAAACTATATATCCAATACTATTTATATTAATGGTTAATTAGAAGAGTGACAGTAGTGTTAGTTGTGTATGATTAGATAATAACCAGACAACATGTACTGCATATTTGGTGCAAATAGCTAAGATCAAGACATATGATGATTATTGTGTTTTTCTATTAAAGGTTTCCCTTAAACCTTAATATTTTTTAGTACATTTTATAAAAAAAATACAAAACACTAGAATAGTTGACAATATTCTAGGCACTAAAACAATTTAAACAAAAGATTTCTAGCTAGGATCTGATGCATATGTTGCGATTTTTTGATCTGTTATATTCATCCTCTCAATTTCTCAAATAAATTTCTCCTGAGACTCATTTTCATTGGATTCAACATCCATCTCACTCTACAAATATCTCTGAGTCATCTTTTAGATCTCTGACTTGTCATTAATCCTGGCTCCTCACGTACTATAGTAATCATGTGTGGCAGAGGCTGACACTAAAGGAACAAACTGTAGCCACCGACTGTGCATTTAATAAGAGGACTGACAGATCTAGTGCAGCAGAGCATGGTCCTGCAGAGAGAAGACCAGATTAATCCGCTGCTCAAATTCAAACAAGGCTGATTCTTACGCAAATACACTGTCGATCTACAGAGACAAACTATCAAGCCATTCTCATTAGTGCTCATCCCTGCCTCTCACAACACAGACTATTCCACAAGGGGCTGAAACAGAGCCTCTCACGAATGAAATTCTAGTTCAAGAAGCCGATAACAAAAAGCGGACTACGCCAGCTCAATGAGTGCTAAGAGACACTCAAATAATCTGTAAGATGAAAAAAAAAAACAGGTTATTAGAGTGGTGACAATCTTTTGGGACATAACCCGTCCTTTGTGAACAGTCCTAGAAACCTGACTGCTGTTTGTAGGGCAAAGCTGTGTGAATGTAATGGTTGTAATTCAAGTAGCTCTTTCTAGGGCTTGTCTTGCTTGTAGTGCAGCAGTTCTGTTGTTGGTTCTAGATCACGTGCATCAGGTTGGTGCAGTATTGTGCCTCCACATGACAAATAGTACAGAATTAATTCACTAAAAGGTCAAGGCTGCTTAAATGCACTTATGCTCCTGTATATATTTGAGGACCAGACAAATACATGGACAAGTATTCAGAAAATCAGCACAGTATAATAAGATATATGACATGCACAAATAAATACGTTATAAGGCTAAACATGTTTTTTTTATTCCAGGGCTTCTTAAAGTTGTGGGGTTAGAGAGCAATTTAAAGGTTATAATAATTGTTTAATTTTAGGATATAAAAACCTTATTGAAATTCTTTACAAAAAATTTTTTCTTTTAATTTTAGATTATTTTATTTTTTTTTATTCCACCAATGACGCATTTAGATTTAGAAAAATATTACAGATCCCCTGGAAATGCATCATGAACTTTTGGAAGTCACCAGGCGCATGGGTATAAAGCATATTTTTTGTTAGTTTGTTCATTCATTAATTCATTAATTCATTAATTTGTTCATTCATTCATTCATTCATTCATTCATTCATTCATTCATTCATTCATCTACGGCAAGTGCCTTATACTTACTTCTGGTTCATAGTGGCCCATAAATGATTTAATGTTAGATATAGCAGTCCACCTAATGGCATGTTTTGTGTTATGTGAGTTAGAGAACCTGAATTAGAACATCAAAATTCTTCCTTAACAATAATCTAAATTCTGAATTGACCCAGGGATTCTGGATCTGTGAAGCAGCATTGATCCAGGATATAACAGGATAATTTGACATCTGTAGGTGTATAGAAATATGTGCCAAGGGTGAAGGGATGTGTGTCTGTTTGTTTGTGTGTTTGTGTGTGTGTGTGTGTGTGTGTGTGTGTGTGTGTGTGTGTGTGTGTTTGTGTGTGTGTGTGTGTGTGTGTGTGTGTGTGTGTGTGGTTAGCACCATCACTCCTCCCCACAATTTACCCCATATCATTCAGGTGGCAAGGGGTGTCAGTTATGGACTCCCCAGTGTGGTATAAATAGGAGTCTCTCCCTCCTATGGAGAGACACAATCCTCAGAAGGAACACTGAAATCCATACAAACACAGTGAGAGAAGAGACACTCAAAGATCCAAACACACACACATACACACTCATCTCTGCATCTGTGCTCCCATGCAGAAAAGACCCCAGGGGATACAACGCCAGCTGAGCCTCAAAAACAAGGTAGGAGAACCCAGCTGACTGCAGAGTGAGTCTGCCCAGCTGTTTGAGTGTCTGACTGTTTTTGTGAGCCAACGTGTGTTAGTGAGAGCTTTAAAGGATACTGACAGTTAAAGAGACACAGGACGCAGACAAAGTCTTTTGAGAGGTGCCGGAGTTAATGCCAATATGTGGCCACAGGATTACTATGGTAAGCCCTAGTTGAGTTATTGTTAGATAATTTGATTGATAGTTTTATAGTATGTGATAAAAGCTTTATGTCAAAGCTGATTTGGAAGACTGCCAGTGTTTGACACCTATTGGGATTTCTGTGGTTTAATGTGGTTGTGGTACTTGATAATTACTATCATTCCGTATTTGTTTACAAATCCAATAGTTACAACTTCAGTCACTTTTCTTAGACTTTGCATCTGTAACAGTATGCTTTAAAAACTTTTTTAGTAAACTTCAATCAATAACTATCATAGTTTCACTATTCTCCTGTTTGCTCCTCTTAAAATGCCAGTGTAATGCCCTTAAGGCCCTGAATCCAGTTCCACTTGAAAAAATGTCTAATATGAGAGATTGATGGATCTTAGAGGATAAAAGTGCCCATTTAGCAAACTTGCCATGCCCAATAAAAAGAGACATGCGAGAAAAAAACAGACACGCTTATTTTCAGAGCAGAAAGAAGGGATGAGATGAAGTTTTCAGCAGCCGATCGATTTCTGAATGCTTGTCTCATGAATTTTACAGAAAAGCTAAATGCCACTTACAGAATAATGCAGCACTGAGGGTCAGAGCTTAACACCCCACTGTGTGATGGGATTTCAGGACACTCAGTACAAAACATTCTCAAAAACCAAAAAAGTTGCGTAATTTTGAAAGTGTGGGTTGGTTATGGGTGTGAAATATTTTAATAATATGTGAAAGAAAAATCCACAGGAGCCAAGCTGCAGAAAACCATCCCCTCGTAGTTTAAAAAATGCACCTTTTGCATCTACTTTTTCACAGATTCTGAGACTTTGCAGACACTATGGATACCATGGAGACAGAGCTGTATGTTCCACCAGATTCGCCAAGAGCCTCCATGCCAGATGAGTTGTGTCATCCTTATTCCAACTTCTCAAATTGGAAGTTTAAGCTCTTTCGAGTCCGTTCTTTGGAGAAGGCCCCTCTGCCTAATGAACCTCCTCTGGAGAAGGAGGCTGAGCTAAAGGTTAGTGAACAGGCGGATGGCCTGAGTGCTCCTAGCAGCATTATGAAGCTCTGTCTTGGGGGCAAAAATAAGGAGAATGTGGAGGGCGCTGGCAGACAAGTGGATCTTAAGCTTCAGGAGATTGACACGCATATGGATCATCTCAGGTAATAATACTAAAGATATTGGAATTATTATTTGACAATTGTATTTTAAGCGTTGAAACCGTTTTAGTAGGGTCTCGAGTTAAATCTAGAATATTCACATCAGATAGCATTCAAGAAAAATGTCCCTTACAAAATTATAAATAACCCTCAAAAATTCTTCTTGAATTCTTTTCAGGGCCTTATGCCGCTTATGTGGCATACTTCTGAGAAAATCTAAAGGCCCAGAGCATGAAGTCCAGGGAGACCTGGATGATCACAATAAATATGCTTTGCGTAGGATGGGTTGCAAAGCTTCCAAATGGCCTGATGTCATTCTAAAGGTATTTAAGGTAGATGTAAGTGGAGACATGGAATCTATTCACCCGCCAATGTTCTGCCATCGTTGCTGGAATGTAGCTATGAGAGGAGGGGGGATATGCAGCTTCTCCAGGATCAGGGTCCCTATATGGAAGCCCCACAACTCACAGTGCCCTCACTGCTACCCCAAGAGGCACATACTTCAGCGAAGAGGAAGGAAGAGAAGGAAACCACTACAGAGCCTTCCCAAAAGAACAAAGAAAGATACCTCTACAGGGGGCAATAGAGTGTGGAGGCAGACCACAGACAACCCACCAGCAATGTGCTTGAGAGCATGGGTAAAGCCAGCTGCTCAGAGGAGCCTTTGGGTAAAGAATATTACTCACTGCCAGAAAGACCACCTATCGTCCAACCTACTTCCAGGTGAATTCCCAAAAGACTTTGTGAATGCTCTTGTGTGCCAAGTGTGTGATCACCTCTTGTCTGACCCGGTCCAGTCCCCATGTCAGCACCTCTTCTGCCGCACCTGCATCCAAAAGTACAGTCACATCTTAGGTCCCCAGTGTCCTGCCTGTGGCCTCCTATTTAAACCATGTGACCTAAATAGTCCTGCTGAAGCGTTTCTGTCTATTCTCCACTCTCTTCCTCTGCTCTGCCCAAGAGAAGGTTGTGGCGAGTTGGTCAGGTTAGACTCCTTTGCAGACCACTGTTTAAGTCACTGTTTTGAGAAAGATGGCAGGAAGGAAGAGAATATTCCAGAGCAGAACATGGATGGCTACTTACCTGTCAACAAAGGTGGTCGTCCTCGCCAGCACCTGCTCTCACTCACACGAAGGGCGCAGAAGCACAGGCTGAGAGAGCTGAAGAATCAGGTGAAGACGTTTGCTGATAAGGAGGAGGGTGGAGATGTGAAGTCTGTGTGTTTGACACTGTTCCTGCTGGCACTGAGGGCAGGAAATGAACACAAACAGGCTGATGAGCTGGAAGCCATGATGCAAGGTAGGGCCAAGAGGCATATCATCTGTGCTAACGTCACTTTTAATGTCAAGTTTTTTTAAATTAAATATCTGATTGACAATAAGAGAAATGGTATCCAGGAAACCAGACTGTTGAAATAATATGGTAAAAAAAAAGTTGTAAAACGTTTTTAATCGTGGGAAAATTTATTACTCCATTAAAGTAATATGCATGTAGGTTTTGCTAGAAAATCATATAGGGAGGACTAATGAGGTCGTAGAGCAACCACAGTTCTGAATGTTCAGATTTGTATGGGATTCTCACCATCTAGGACATGTCTGTCTCTTAGTTACACAGCTTTTTTGGATGGCCTAGCTGGTGTCTGTTTTCGTCACTAACCAATAGATCTTTTTAAGCAACCCAACCCAAATTACCTCTTATCATGATACATTTCAAATATACTTTGGGAATAAGCTTTGCTGTCAAATAAGTGACAGCACCTGCAATCTCCCTGCACCCCTCTTTCCTTCAAATCTCTAGTGTTGCTCCTTTTCTAGCCAAAACTTCTCTATAAATTCTATACCTGCGTAAGGTTCACAGTGGGTTAATTTTTTCTTTGTCTACTCTTCCAGGCAGGGGTCTTGGCTTGCACCCAGCTGTGTGTTTGGCAATACGAGTCAATACCTTCCTCAGCTGTAGTCAGTACCACAAGATGTACCGCACTGTCAAAGCTACTAGTGGACGGCAGATCTTCCAGCCTTTGCATGCGCTCCGTAATGCTGAAAAGGAGCTTCTTCCTGGCTTTCATCAATTTGAGTGGCAACCAGCTCTGAAAAACGTTTCCAACTCTTGTAATATTGGGATCATTGATGGGCTTTCTGGATGGACTGCCTCTGTAGAGGATGTTCCCGCAGACACAATTTCTAGAAGATTCCGCTATGATGTTGCATTAGTATCAGCTTTAAAGGACTTAGAAGAAGACATTATGGAGGGACTTAGAGAAAGAGGATTGGATGACAGCACCTGCACCTCAGGTTTCACTGTAGTGATTAAGGAGTCATGTGATGGCATGGGAGATGTCAGTGAGAAGCATGGAGGAGGGCCAGCAATCCCAGAAAAGGCAGTGAGATTTTCTTTTACACTGATGTCTATCACTATTCAACCGGAAGGTGAAGAAGAAGCAGTCACTATTTTCCAGGAGCAAAAGCCTAACTCAGAGCTTTCCTGCAGGCCGCTGTGCCTCATGTTTGTGGATGAATCTGATCATGAGATGCTGACAGCCATCTTGGGTCCTGTGGTGGCAGAGCGTAAAGCTATGAAGGAAAGTCGCCTCATTCTCACTGTAGGTGGGCTCCAACGTTCCTTCCGCTTTTATTTTAGGAGCACAGGCTATGATGAAAAGATGGTAAGAGAAATGGAGGGTTTGGAGGCTTCAGGCTCGACTTACATCTGCACCCTGTGTGACTCCACACGAGCTGAAGCCTCTCAAAACATGGTGCTTCACTCCATCACTAGAAGCCATGATGAAAACCTTGAACGTTATGAGATATGGAGAACTAATCCTTTTTCTGAGTCTGCAGAGGAGCTGCGGGATCGAGTAAAAGGGGTCTCAGCCAAACCTTTCATTGAAACACAACCCACATTAGATGCCTTGCACTGTGACATTGGTAATGCCACAGAATTCTACAAGATTTTCCAGGATGAGATTGCTGAAGTGTACTTAAAAAAGAACCCGTCTCGAGAAGAGCGGCGACGCTGGAGATCAGCCCTTGACAAGCAGCTGAGGAAGAAATTGAAGTTGAAACCAGTGATGAGAATGAATGGGAACTATGCCCGGCGACTTATGACCCGTGAATCTGTGGAAGTGGTGTGTGAGTTGGTCCCTTCAGAAGAGCGCCGTGAGGCGCTGAAAGAACTAATGGAGCTATACCTCCAGATGAAACCTGTTTGGCGTTCTACTTGTCCAGCTAGAGATTGTCCGGATCAGCTTTGCCGCTACAGCTTCAACTCCCAACGTTTTGCAGAGCTCCTTTCAACAACATTTAAATATCGCTATGATGGCAAGATTACTAACTACCTCCATAAGACTCTAGCCCATGTACCTGAAATTGTTGAGAGAGACGGCTCAATTGGTGCATGGGCCAGCGAAGGGAATGAATCAGGGAACAAACTTTTCCGACGCTTCCGTAAAATGAATGCCAGGCAATCAAAGACATTTGAGTTAGAAGACATATTAAAACACCACTGGTTGTACACTTCAAAGTATCTGCAGAAATTCATGGAGGCTCACAAGAACTCAGTAAAAGCACTGCAAGCCACCATCAACCCAGAGGAATGCCCAGATGACACTGATTTATCTCTTGACATAACAGACTTTTAAAAATGGTTTAAATTGAGTAAATTTACTTGAATATACTTGGACATTTGTTTGAAATAACTTTTTTTTTTTTAGCATGCTAAATTAGTTTGTGGTTAACCTTTTTAATATTTTTGATATCGGTCTGCAACTTTAACTTTATGACAGATGAAATTGCGAGGGAATGGCTATACAATTTTCTCTTAGGCTTTTTCTCCTTTTTGCCTGCTGGTGAAATATGGGAGAGTTTATTGTAGGTTTAATTGATACAGAGCGGAGTTAGCATGTTAGCCAGCTTAGCTACATAACAAACCGACAAGAAAGCCTCCTGTTTTTGTTGGAGTAAATACAGTCTTCCGGCGACGCTGGTCTAACTAGACGTTTGTCTAAATTTAATAGGATTTATAAAATATATATTATCCAAATAGCTCATTGTAGTTCAAGTATTGTGTCCAAATGTAAGCTATTGGTCACATTTCCTACAAACGTCCAATAATACATTTGAATCTATGCGCTGAGCCTGGAGTTCACTACAGGTCACGTGTTCTTACCTCTGACTGTAATCCTCAAGATCTTTGGGAGAAAGAAATGAGACAAATGAAAACGAAATCTCCAAAATATGCCTGTAGCAGTAGTTCGTAAAATATGCAGTGTATCTATTTCTATGTATCTCAATTGGTGCATGGGCCAGTAAAGTTCATGGAGGCTCACAAGAACTCAGTAAAAGCACTGCAAGCCACAATCAACCCAGAGGAATGCCCAGATGACACTGATTTATCTCTTGACATAACAGACTTTTAAAAATGGTTTGAATTGAGTAAATTTACTTGAATATACTTGGACATTTGTTTGAAATAACTTCTTTTAGCATGCTAAATTAGTTTATGGTTAACCTTTTTTTATATTTTTGATATCTGTCTGCAACTTTAACTTTATGACAGATGGAATTGCGAGGGAATGGCTATACAATTTTCTCTTAGGCTTTTTCTCCTTTTTGCCTGCTGGTGAAATATGGGAGAGTTTATTGTGTTGCCAGGTTATGACACATTCATGAATTTATACAGAAGGATTATTTATGGAATTAAATGAAAGCACTGTAAGTCACAGAGGGGGAATTGCTTTAAAAGAAACCACTTTTATGATCTTTGTATCAATTTATCACGGACAGAGGGCAGAGACAAAATGGAATTAGGGAAACACAAACTGCTTCAGTTTTAGAAGAAATAGCAAAAGAGAAGACTGCTGCTACACACCAGGGACTTCTCTAGAAAATAGCAATAGAAGCACACACGTTTGCACATTTCCAGAAAAAAACCCCGCTATTAACCTTTATTTTTTACATCTCAAAACTTTGCACGATGCTAAACACTTCACATATGTTTTTGCACCAGACCATACACCTCATTATTTTATTATTTTTTTTTTTTTACAAAACTTAACAATCTAATCTTGGTTTTACAGATCTATTGTCATATTAATATGACAAGGTTCATTAAATTGTTTGTGTTACCTGTGTTAGAAGGGCCTTATTTCTAAAGATTGATCATTTTGTTTCTGTCCTTTTTATTTGATTGATTGATTGGTTAATTGTTTTTTTGTTCACTGTTTATTTTTCTACTTTAATAGTTTACTTGATTAATAGATTAATTGCATTGTTATGTATTAGAGTCTCTAATTGATTGATTGATACATTCATTATAATATTCTAACAATTTTCAATTTTATTGTCAATTGAAACCAAAAGTAAATAGGTGCTACTTTGTACCCTGTTTATTGTTAATTTTTTTATGGTATGCTATTGACATTTTACATTATTTGTGTTTTTGTAAATATGTGAAGATGTAAGGTACCACAAGGCTGACTGCCCATATGGATGCAGGAACTTTCTACCTCCACAAACAGAACTTTGCTGAGTGTTTATAAATAGTTTGTTTCATTTGTGCCTTTGTTTATCTGTACCTAAATTCTCTAATCAATTAAAATTGCAATTATTCATTTGAATAAACACTGATGTAAATTAAGTACAGTGTCAAATTCTTCACTCATGTTAAAGGATAAAATGTTAACTGTTATAACAAAATGACGTCTGCCTCAAACCACATATTGTTTTTCATTGCTGGCAAATTTGTGCCCTTTTACCAAACGAACCATGAACTATAGGAAAATATTTGATTAAAGCTAATTAACATCAATTTAAACCTATATTCCTAATAATAATATAATAACTAGTTGAATGCTAATAGCAAGCTCTCAAATACAACCTGCCGAGATAAACACGAATCGTACACAGCAGCAGATAAATTGAGTACTAGCCTAAACAATATTTTACTGCTTCTAAATGCTGGATATTGTTACATAAAATCTATTTAGGGTTTAAATGAATCTACCTTTTGTTTGTAATAAAATAAAACAATTTTGTCCACAATTTATACTCATTAAATTCCTAATTGTCCTTAAGATGTAAAAAAAAAAAAAAGCACTTTGAGATATAATTCTCTCATCTTAAACTTGACCAGACTACAAAATATTCAACATGATCTTTTTTTTATTACAAACAACTTAAGAAACAAATGTGTACATTTGAAATGAAATACATTTAAGAAACACATTTAAACTTTTAAAAATGGTGTATCATAATAATATGCTCCAAACAAATCTTTATTCTTATACATTACCAAAGTAGATAAGGTTTTTAATAAATCTTATTAACTTTGTATTAAGCATCTAACATAGCTTTAATATAACAAATTAAGTATCAACAGTTCAGTCAAACAGCCTTCTGAAGAAGCTTTTCTTAACAGGAGACATTTTCAGGGTTATGGGGGCTTTGCGGTGCATTGTCTTCATTGGGACTCTTTTCAGAGGATTTATCTTGCGTGGGGGAGTAATTTCCTGCCTGGCAAGGCCTCCATGATCTAGACAAAAATACTTGCTGTTATCTTGAGAAAGACGTAGTAGTAGGCTCTCTGAGAGCTCCATACACTGAGCATGGACCCAGTGTCCACCTTCACCTCTGGAACAGAAGATCATGGCTGGTCTGGTGAGCTCAGTGGAGTAGAAGGGCTCCCAGGTGTTGATGTCTACCTGACATGTGAGGCAGCACTTAATCCAGTAACTGGTCTGAGATTCATCCTCTTCATCTTCCTCATTGTAGGTGTCTCCCTCTCCATCACTGCTGTATTCCATCTCATGGGGTTCACGTCCAAAGTACAGTTCTTCTGAATCTTCTAGAGGCGCAGAATCCTCAAAATCAGTGGACTCTTGGCTGCATGTCTGGGTTGGATCCTCTCCATTTCCTTCCTGCTGAAAGCTTAACTGGTAAAAGTAATAAGCATCTGCAGGTGTGGGATTTGTCCCTGACGGTATAACAACTAATGCGCTCCCCTTTTCTAGAGTTCCACCAAACCAGGTGCGGCTTTGGCTGATTTCACTGCTCCACTCAGGAGGCTTTCTAGGCTCTATGCGTATCCCGACATCATCTAGGCCTATGTAGGTGCACAGCATTCTCTTCTGGGAATCTGACTGGTAACCACCAAGAATAATGTATTCATGAGCAGAGCCTATGGGAGTTGCAATGGCACTTGTGATAGAGAGTCCATCATTAAGGATCTCACAAGAGAGTAATGGACTTCCTAAAAGAAGCTCTACACGCAGCCGGAACAGGCGAGGTGGTCGGCAGTCAGTAGAGGCAATGTGTCCACCCAAGAAGTAGACACAATCCTCTCGTGCCAGTGCCAGGTGAAATGACTGCCCATCGGTAAGCTCTGGGAGGGTGTGTGCTGAACAGCAGCCATACTCCAGATCAATGAGATAAATCTGCGGTGGACAGTCCACCATGCAGTTCCAGGTCTCTGTGGTTCTCTCAGCAGCAGGCATGTAGGATCTGCCACCAAAAAGAACACAGGCAGTTTTTCCTCTGCTGTGGACTACACTAAGGGTGTGGCCATACCGAGCCTCCGGAAGCTCGCCGACCAACTCTTTCTCCTGGCATCTCAAGGTGACCTTACGATTACATCCACGATTGTCAACACTAAGTACATATAGGCTCGAGGATAGCTCATTGTTGGGTGTTCGGCCTCCATGAATGAGGTAGCACTCAGGCTTTTCATTGTAAGGCTCTACGTGAACAACTGCTGGGTAACGCAGAGGAGGGAGATAGCAAGAATTGTTGGAGAATGAGATGGCACGCAACTTGATCTCCCCGCGTTTGATGTGTATACCAAACATGCCTGTGGGGCAGGAACGTTTGGGCCATCCTTTCTGACCAAAAAGATAAGCATCGCCTTCTAGATGCAGTATGGAGCAGCCAGGCTGCAGAAGACTTGCACAGTTTATGGCAGTCAAGTGCTGCAAGGACATTTTTCCTCCAAAAGCTGTAGAATTGAATTAGAATTGAAATGTAAAAAACATTAGTTAATATGTTAACAGTGTTGGAATAAACAACAATTAAAATCAAATAAACAATTCGTCAAAATATATAGGAACTTTTGTTTTAACCTGTTACCCGGGACACTAAAATCGGATGCACCCCCCGCCCCTCAAATGTTGTAGTGCTTTCTACTACTTTTTTACTCGACGCTGCAGTTAGACGCATCACCACCCAGAATGCATTGTGAAACGCGGTTGCTGAGGAACGTGGCTGTTGGTAGGTTGTTCTCTCAGCTGCGGAGCGCTTAGTGTTGCGCGAATCCGTTTATTTATGTATCTAGCAATTTTAAAATAATAAAAGAAAAAAATAAACATTTAACACTGATGTAGAATCGTAGGTTTAATTGATAACAGAGCGGAGTTAGCATGTTAGCGAGCGTAGCTACATAACAAACCGACAAGAAAGCCTCCTGTTTTTGTTGGAGTAAATACAGTCTACCTGCGACGCTGGTCTAACTAGACTTTTTTCTAACTTAAATAGCATTGATAAAATATATATTATCCAAATAGCTCGTTGTATTCCAAGTATTGTGTCTAAACGTAAGCTATTGGTCACATTTCCTACAAACGTCCAATAATACATTTGAATCTATGCGCTGAGCCTGGAGTTCACTACAGGTCACGTGTTCTTACCTCTGCCTGTAATCCTCAAGATCTTTGGGAGAAAGAAATGAGACAAATGGAAATAAAATCTACCCAATATGCCTGTAGCAGTAGTTCGTAAAGTATGCAGTGTATCTATTTGACTAATTGTTAGTTTTGAGTGATGAAGAGCTGTGCAGCGTGTGAAGCCTGACTGATTCTGATCACAGTTTAATATTGAGGTCAACCGCCTGTGACTGTCAGCTCCTGCAGGTGGCTGCGCAAAACATCATCACATCAGGAGCACGTTTAAATGAAAACAAGCTTGAAAACCCAGTTACACCCATAGAAATGAAAGAGTGCAAATATACTGTAGCTGTGTAGACGGAAACTCATTTCACGGTTAGCCCATGAGTGTATCTTCCGTGAGTTTCAGGATAATCTACACTAAAGCAATCACTACAATGTGATTGGATTGTTCACACACATCAAATCAGATTTGATCTGGTGTGAGACTATGGGAAAAGAGTGCTTATTTAATAAATGATTCTGTTTAGCAAAAAAACAACATCTATTATAGATCCCTCTTGGGGAAAGCACAGGGTTAGAGCAGCATGATAATAAAAAATATAACATGCAATATACCAATATAAAGGCTAATAAGTATGCATATAACAGAAGGAGACTCGAGTGTTTCTGGCAAAAAACCCCCCAAAAAACAGTATGACATGCAAGTATAAAATTGTGTAACAATATAGAAGTGCTGGTGCAGTTTATCAGAGTGACTGTATAATAAAATAGACGTATAATTATGGATGATAAAAGTACATAACGTAGGGCAGTATACTACACTTTATCACTTATTTTCTGTACGTTTAAAAGGGTAAAATACTACCATGGGTAAGGTATTCAATCTGTGCAGAAGGAATTTCCACGAAAAAGGGAAGGTGAGGGTTGAGATCTGGCAACCTTTTTTGTGTAGCAGCTATTCATTTTAACATAATAGTATGCTGGAATGCACAAAGAGATGTCTTGGGCAGATGAGACAGTTGACGGTTTAGTCTGTAATGATTGACAGTTGTGAAGGCGTTTTCAATTCTCCAATATTCTGCATTCAGAGAATGATTCCACTTTTGACTTGTGTACATCCAGGCTGCAAAATGGGGAGGAAACATGGACACCTCTGTGTTCTTCTTTTGTTGAGCCAGCAGGCTAACTATGATGAGTGAAATCTCTTCAAAACTTGTCAACTGTGGTATAAATTCTATAGATTTAACCAGCAAGGATGTCTGTATGTAGACTGATCTGTACATGGAGATACAGAGATACATTAACTGACACAAACCTTTGGATTATTTACGGCAGAAACCATTTTCTTCTGAGCCGATTCAATTTTAAACAAACCACAATCAAGCCAAACAAACAATGTTTTCAAGAAAAAACTGGTCCGAGGTTGCCAAAGAAGTGGAGACTCACAATACTTACTGATCTATATGACTTAATAAAACAAGTATACAGTTAACATGCTTATTAGGCATGCTAGTGAAAAGGATTTCAAAAATGGTGCAAAAAAAAAAAAAAATAGGATTCACAAAAAAAGTTTTATATTCAAAGCTATAGTGTGACATAAGCCTACTACTGACTGTACAGTTTTAATATTGAATAAATGCAGAATTGCACACTTTTCATTCCTGAACAAGCAGAAAAGTGGTGAGAGCTTTAAATGATGGCACGAGAGAGAGAGAGATTGAGAAACAGCTGTTTTGAGTTAATTAGCATAATGTTTTTGTGTTTAGGGGCTGCGCGTGCGTGCGTTTTCGGGAATGATCATGTGCAAAACAAAGTGCTGTAACCACTAGTGCCTGGAAGAGCGTTAGTGCTCAAAAAACACAAACACTTGAGCACCTGCGTCTCGAAGCTGCTGCTGACTCGCAGGGCAAAGCAAAAGAGTGGCTTAATTGACTCCTCAGCGCGAGGCTTTGAAAAACATGATGCCTCTGGCTTGCTAATCAGCTTTGAAAATAGATTTGAAATGAGTTTAATATTCATATACTATCATAACCCAGTCTTGCTGTGTAGCGTGGACCTTCCTTCATCTGTCCTCAAAGCCGGATGGCACACGCAAACCTTGAAGGTGACGAACTCTCAGCGAGTGGGATGTAGAACAGGACGGCGCAGGCCCGAGGCCATGCTGCTGAATTGTATTTATTAATTGATAGCACAAGTTAATTAGAATGTACTGTGCCACCTGTTTCTGTTCCTTGGAAGGGTACACTAGTCTCCACTGAAAGGACGAGTTTGATAAACGACAGGGTGACAGCTCAGATGTTCCGGTGATCATTTTGCGTGGTCATTCATTACACTTTAACGCCATTGTAATCATCACTTCTTTGTGCTAATTGTAATTGAACTGAACTTCGGAATAATAAGTTCACCTTAATCAGGGCTAATGTGGCTATAATGTGTATTATTATGTGATTAAGTGACCCAACAAGTAGCTCAGTGTAACTCTGATCATCTGTCTCACTTCTTTATTATCTCTGCACTCACATCTGTCTCCCTTCATATAAATTGCATCTGGGTTTGTTTATTGCATGCGGTTTTAAAGATAAGGATTTTTAAGGATTGCTTTCTCATGGGTGTTGTAATTTCCCCTCTCTGTCTGATGTGCTTGTAGGTTTGGTGAGATGCCTGATGATCCAGGTGTCATTCCTCAGTCCATGATGGAAGCTCTTGAGCTGTTCTTACCAGAGCAGTCCTACGAGCAGTTCCTGTCCACTTTCACACACCTGAGCACAGGTTTGTCATTACAGATACCGTCTGTAGAAAAACAACAAACATACGCTACACAAAAATACATTTTGCACTGATGATTTAGTAGTTTACTTGTATCTGTTTTTGTTCTCTGTTGTAGAGAAGGTGACTGCTGATTGTCCGATGGTCCCTGAAGAAGAAAATAAAACCTGTCTTGTAAAGTTGAACAAAGGGGACGGTGTGAACATGGACAGAAAGGTGAAATGTGAAAACAGCAGGACACTTTCATTCATTTAAAAACAGTAAACAATGTTTTCAGACCAGCTACCAGCCTGTAGTTGAGTACATTCCACAATATACTGAAGTTATTCAGTCCTATTCCTCAGCAGCTTTTCTTTTTTTCTCTTTTTAAAGACTGTCACTTTTTTACCCATTTATAGTTACATTTAATGTTGTTGGACATCTGTAAAGCATTTTAGTTTTGTGTACACTAATGTCATAGCAGCACCAGCCTCTTTGTAAAATGTCATAAAGCACTGAGAGTGGAGATTATGTACAAATATTCTATATATACGAAAGAGACACAGAACATGCCGCAGTATTACGAGAATCACATGATAAAAATGATGTTGAGAGTCTGCAGATATATTCTTTTTTATAAAAACAGTAGCCTATTCGAACAAGTGAATTAATAGAACCTGCAGTAATCAGCTATTGTCAGAGCCTTGTTCCTTTAGAAAATGAATAAGCACCCTCTGACTAATCAGAGTGGAGAATTTAGGTCAGCCTCATCAGATGTTCACTTAGGATGTAGCTCAAAATATGGTAAGTCATGAGGTTAGATGAAAAAGCATTGTGCGAGACTGATACGAAAGCAAATTGTTTACCTTCCCGGAGAACACGAATAACTTTGTGCATGTAATGGGTGCAGTATTGCTTAGCTAGTCTCAGTCTGTAACAGACTTAAACCAGACTGCATACACACTGGTTTAAAGTAATCAAATCCACGTTTATTCATTTGTAAGCATCTAATGGTTGGACATGTCTGTTTTAATGCATTTAAATGAAGTTATTGGCTGCAGAGTGACTCTTGTGGGTTCACTGATCCCACTTTGTGGAACAGAACTAAAGTTGAAGTACCTCATTGTACAGAGTTGGAAGGGTAATAGACAGTAATTAAACACCATCAGACAAAACAGAATGGTGACAATCAATAGACAGACAGTAGTATGAATCACTTTGAAGTTAAACATGATTTATTTATTTATTTATTCATTAACCTTAATCATATAAACCGGGGGAACGTGCAAAAGGCACGCAGTACACAGAGAGTAACCTTAGCTGAGAACTGAACCAGGAACCCTGGAGCTATGAGGTGTAACTATTCATGGCACCTATTAAATATTGAACAGTGCAAATGGCTTGTTGGTTATGTAGAGTGGAGGAGGATTTGTGGTTAGGAAAACTGTCCTGCTGAGCTGATACCATGTGAAGAACCCCCTGATATTCCAGCATTGACACTGTGTGTCTTTTACTGCCATACTAAGGACACTTTCTACTGTAGCTGTAGAAGCGGTGGAAGGTTCAGGAAGACAGATTAGTTTATTGAATCTTTCTAGGGAGTAGTGTATATGGACAAGGTGAGGTGCTTTGAGATATAAATCTGATACTTGAAGTTGGCAGTCCTCTCAGTGGCAGACCTGCAAAAGCAGAGAATAGTCTGTCTGCTTTCTGTGAAAGTCAACAACAAACTAATTGGTTTTCCTGAACATTTAAGGAGAGTCCGTTGTCTGCCTGCCAGAAGGTCAAGTTTGTCCTTGTAAGCTGAATATCAGCACCATGACAGCAGTGTCCTAAGAGAACCTCAGGAATAACGGTAACTCTGTAACAAATTTGAAGTGAGTGACTAGAAAGTACCCGGGAGGTCATGCGGGACAATACAATTGGACATTTGCAGTAGGAGGACTTTGGATCTGATTTGGAGTTTAATAAATTGATAGCTGAATGGACAAAGGAGCAAAGAAAAAGCAAGAGCAAAACCCGGAGAGAACAGTAAGGACTGCAGGACTACACTGGCACACTGTCAGTCAAATCATCTCCAAAGTCTCATTTTTTTCCTGCCCACTCTGTCTTCATGCATACTTGTGCGAACGCACTCCAACACTTTCGAGCAAATGAACCACAAGGCAATTAATGACTTCCCCCTGATGTGTGTGTGGTTTGCCATGTGTCTGAAAGGTACTTAAGACCCCTTGGTGTGTTGTATATTGATCTCTTCAGGTTTCTGGTTAGCAGGACATCAATTGATGTCATTACCCTCCGGTACTTACAGTGCTAAAGTCAGTGCAGAGGAGGCCATATTTAGCTGTTAGAACCAAGAAAAAATAAACATGTTTATTGAGACCAACAATCCCAGTGCTGTTGAGCTATTTAAACACACAAATAGAGTAAAGAAACGCCATTGGTTGCATGTGGATGTTTAGCTCAAGTCACATTTACTGAGATTTGGATCACAGATGGCTGCATGTAAAGGTGTAATGCGATATTTGAATCGTGCAATGCTTCTGAGTCAACTGTCAATAGCTTCTTTGTTGTGTTTCTGTTGGTGTCTTTTTTTGTTGTCAGATTGAATGAATCAAAAGCTTTTCAAAATGCAGCATTTAGATGATATGGTATCTGTCTGCATGCATTTTCATCACTAAATGTTAAATATTTCGCAGTGCCTTCTTTAACTGCAAATCGTTCTTATCTCCTCTAACACACTTTCCACTCCTACAAAACAGGACTTTTAATAAAAAAGTAAGTTGTTCTTATCTAATCATTTTCACGCACAGCTGACTTGATCTATTCGTAAGTGATTAAAGCAGATATGCCTTTCCAAATCCAGTAGGATTTTTAATGGTAAGCTAACCTGTACACAAAACACCTACACCCTCAATTCGGAGTGTTACTGTGCACAAAATCCCCGGTTCTGTACGTACTTCGGTGTTTAAGTTATGGTTTGGTTTAAGTTCGGTGCGGTTAAGGGGAAGAAATGCACAACGTAAAATTGCTTGTTGTTTTTTATTAATGCAGTTTATTAATATTAACATTTGGACAGTTTACATTTTTAAAACCATTTTGAATAGAATGCCAGTTAAAGAATATATAAAATGTATAAAAATAAAATAAAATACATCAAATTAATGCAATACACTTTTTTTTTAATATATTGATTAAATTGAGTAATCAATAAAATTGGCACAAATTAAATTGATTGAGTAGCCACAGTGACACTGTGCTAAACTCGAATACATTATGTTTTCAAGTTAAATAATAATAAAAAAAAGTTCTCAAAGTGTGAGGTGGACACTAAACATTTACATTTACATTTGTGGCATTCAGCAGACCACAAACTTGTGGAAACTAAGGAAAAAAGCCCTCGTTCCCTTAGAGAAACATGCTCAACAAGAAGTTCTATATGATATGTTGAATACTCTTTTATATTGCTTTATTTTATATAACACTGTAGTTCTTACAGTTGGTATGGCTGCAAGTCCTGTACAGCATATTTAAGCTTCCACAGATTTCAGCCTCAGACTGATCTTGGTTAGCAATTCAAAAGTTTAACTATTTTCACCCACACAAAAGGTCATAGCAGAAATCTCACAGCAGATCAACTACATGAACTCAAGCAACAGTAGGTTAGAGAAGACCAGCAAAAGGTGCAGCACTTTTGTGCTTGGAAGGAACAGATATATTAGTACATACTGATAGCATGCTATTTCATTAGAAACAAACTGGACAATAAGCACTGTTTTCATTTCCAATTTAAGAACAGTTAAGAATGTGTAAGGAAATAAATGTTTTAAAAACGTTGTCTTCCTTTCACCAGACAGACGCAGAGGTAGCGACTGAAGGATTACATAACACGGAAGGTAAATTGTTATTTTTTTTTATCACAATTATTAGTTGTTTGCGATACATCACAATATTTTGTATTAAAACGTATTTATTCAGATGCAACAAATGTGTACATCTTGATGTTTTACTTAGGGCGGGATATCATTAGGTTGTCTAGAGAAAAACACGAGTTTTAATTTGAATATGCTCTTGTATCATTTATTTTTGTGATTTGTATATTTACAGATATACTGCTTAGCATTGCAATATTTGCATAGGCACTATAGTGTAATTGCATAGGCATTAATGTGCACATAAAAAAAAAGCCTTAAAATTTACCTTAAATTTAATATGGTTTATTGAGACTCATACTTTTTTTTAGTTATTAGGACCTCCAGCTATCCAATTTCAATATATTAATATTTATTATGCATATTCAGTCCCTGCATATAACGAGCGACTGGCCTGTTTTTAGGGAAGTGGGTAGCAGCTTTACTGGCATACTTTAGTATGCTCACCATGCAGGTCTATAATGAGAGACAACATGCATCAGCCCTGCTATTCATCTCCATGAGCCTCTACTTTAGTGCTAATAATCTCTAATTAAAGAAAGCTGGGCCACAGAAACTCCATAGAAACCATGCATGTAAAGAGCAAGCTCATAGTGAGGATGATGCTCAGTGCACACTGTTTCAGGTTTCTCTAGGACGTTATGGGAAAAGATACAGATAAGAGTCAGTGAATATTAAAAGATGATATCAATCTGTGTGAGAACCACAAGGTGTGGCATTTTGCATGTCAGTCAGAGACAGTGAATGTCATAAAGAATTTGTCTGAACTCCGCACTAATTAGTGTGAGTAATTATGTAGCTACTGTGATATGTAAAATATGAGGGAGGGAGATAGAGAGAGAGAGAGAGAGAGAGAGAGAGAGAGAGAGAGAGAATGAGGGAGTGAATGCAGAGCTTAGCCTGACACGGAACACTCTGTAATTATCCTTATGGCAGGGTTCAGTGACGCATGGCTGGCATACAGATACTAAACCAGGTTGGGAAATAGGTGCCCTGACAAGCTTTTGGGGCAACTGTAGCAATACTCACAGGAGTGCATACGCTACATTTGTTTCCTCCAGCTGTTTATGCGGAAATGAGGACTTACGATACGACCTAACAGCAGCTTTTCTGATTCATTAGTAAAATGAAGATTCCTACTCTGGTGCTTTATTGTGGTTGTTAATATGCAGCATCACAGAAGCAAAGGCATCATCAATACAAGCAGCCCAGAAAAGGGCAGTGTGGATAAAACTGATGTTTATGTACCCAAGGGTCTCTCTCTCTCTCTCTCTCTCTCTCTCTCTCTCTCTCTCTCTCTCTCTCTCTCTCTCTCTCTCTCTCTCTCTCTCTCTCTCTCTCTCTCTCTCTCTCACACACTCACACAGATGCTTGCTTCTCTCTCAGCAAAATATGACATTCACTGGATGAGTAATTAGCTTTTAATTACGCTTTCATTAAGAGCTGCATTGCTTACACTTCTGTCAAGCGTTTTCACACAGCAGTCCACACATACTGTATATACACACACACACACACACACACACACATATATATAGATGTGCTGAAAGGGAGTGCAACAAGATGAGATCGAGATGGTGACTTGTGCATGATGTGTCAGGGTGAAATTTTTGTTTACAAAGTCTTCATTTAATATTTTATATATATATATATATATATATATATATATATATATATATATATATATATATATATATATATATATATATACAGTGAGGAAAATAAGTATTTGAACACCGTGCTATTTTGCAAGTTCTCCCACTTAGAAATCATGGAGGGGTCTGAAATTGTCATCGTAGGTGCATGTCCACTGTGAGAGACATAATCTAAAAAAAAAGAATCCAGAATTCACAATATATGAATTTTAAACTATTTATTTGTATGATACAGCAGCAAATAAGTATTTGAACACCTGAGAAAGTCAATGTTAATATTTGGTACAGTAGCCTTTGTTTGCAATTACAGAGGTCAAACGTTTCCTGTAGTTTTTCACCAGGTTTGCACACACTGCAGGAGGGATTTAGGCCCACTCCTCCACACAGATCTTCTCTAGATCAGTCAGGTTTCTGGCCTGTCTCTGAGAAACACGGAGTTTGAGCTCCCTCCAAAGATTCTCTATTGGGTTTAGGTCTGGAGACTGGCTAGGCCATGCCAAAACCTTGATATGCTTTTTACAGAGCCACTCCTTGGTTATCCTGGCTGTGTGCTTCGGGTCATTGTCATGTTGGAAGACCCAGCCTCGACCCATCTTCAATGCTCTAACTGAGGGAAGGATGTTGTTCCCCAAAATCTCGCAATGCATGGCCCCGGTCATCCTCTCTTTAATACAGTGCAGTCGCCCTGTCCCATGTGCAGAAAAACACCTCAAAGCATGATGCTACCACCCCCATGCTTCACAGTAGGGATGGTGTTCTTGGGATGGTATTCATCATTCTTCTTCCTCCAAACACGTTTAGTGGAATTATGACCCAAAAGTTCTATTTTGGTCTCATCTGACCACATGACTTTCTCCCATGACTCCTCTGGATCATCCAAATGGTCATTGGCAAACTTAAGACGTGCCTGGACATGTTCTGGTTTAAGCAGGGGAACCCTACGTGCCATGCATGATTTCAAACCATGACGTCTTAGTGTATTACCAACAGTAACCTTGGAAACGGTGGTCCCAGCTCTTTTCAGGTCATTGACCAGCTCCTCCCGTGTAGTTCTGGGCTGATTTCTCACCTTCCTTAGGATCATGGAGACCCCAAGAGGTGAGATCTTGCATGGAGCCCCAGTCCGAGGGAGATTGACAGTCATGTTTAGCTTCTTCCATTTTCTAATGATTGCTCCAACAGTGGACCTTTTTTCACCAAGCTGCTTGGCAATTTCCCCGTAGCCCTTTCCAGCCCTGTGGAGGTGTACAATTTTGTCTCTAGTGTCTTTGGACAGCTCTTTGGTCTTGGCCATGTTAGTAGTTGGATTCTTACTGATTGTATGGGGTGGACAGGTGCAGCTAATGACCTCAAACAGGTGCATCTAATTTAGGATAATAAATGTAGTGGAGGTGGACATTTTAAAGGCAGACTAACAGGTCTTTGAGGGTCAGAATTCTAGCTGATAGGCAGGTGTTCAAATACTTATTTGCAGCTGTATCATACAAATAAATAGTTTAAAAAACATATATTGTGATTTCTGGATTTTTTTTTTAGATTATGTCTCCCACAGTGGACATGCACCTTAGATGACAATTTCAGACCCCTCCATGATTTCTAAGTGGGAGAACTTGCAAAATAGCAGGGTGTTCAAATACTTACTTTCCTCACTGTATATAGGTTCAAGCCCCGGTATTGCCAAGCTGCCACTCTTGGGCCCTTGAGCAAGGCCCTTAACCCTCTATGCTCCGGGGGTCCCTTACGAGGGAAATATCAAGGTCCGTGACGTCGGAGTGACGTGGGGCCGCATTCCCGTGGGTTTACCACCTGCAGGAGGGACCGTAAGGGACGGTGCTGTGAAGATTGGAAGGCGGGGGCCTGCTTAGACTGCTGCCCCCGCGACCCGAATTACGGATATGCGGGAGAAAATGAATGAATGAATGAATATATATATATACACACACACACACACACACACACACACACACACACACACACAGATCAAAAAGATTAAAGGAACACTTTGTAAACATATCAGACCTCAATGGGAAAAATAATCATGCCGGATATCTATACTGATATGGACTGGGTAATGTGTTAGGAACAAAAAGATGCCACATGGTTTGATGGAAATGAAAATGATCAACCTACAGAGGGCTGAATTCAAAGACACCCTGAAAAGCGAAAGAAATGGCTAGACCATTTTGCTAAAATTTTGCAGCAACTCAAAATGGTACTCAGTAAATTGTATGGCTCCCACATGCTCGTATGCATGCCTTAAAACGTCATGCTTGAAAAGCTTTCATTTCTTAACATTTACATTAAGATGTGTTAAGTTAGGTCAATTGGTATGGAGGAACAAAAGTACTGGAATAGATAGACCATTATTCAATAAATAACAGTAATTCTTTGTTTGCATTTCCCTTACAATAACTGCATTAACCTGGCAACCCACTGTTGTCACCAAACTGTTGCATTCATCTCTTGCAATGCTTTTCCAAGTTGCTGTTTGCGTTGGAGGTTTTCTTCCTTCAGTCTCCTATTTAGGAGGGAAATCCATGCTCAGTGAAATCTAGTGATTGACTTGGCCATTCGGAAACCTTTCAGTTGTTTCCTTTGATGAAGTCAGTTAGTAAATGGCTGCAGCATTGCTATTTAATACTCGTCTATTAATTACAGGTTTATGTCTATGAATCAGATAAGTTGAACTGGTAGACTAAAAAAATGATGGGGTGCATCTGTTATGACTCTGATACAGCAAGCTCTTCCAATCCATTTTTTTTTGTAAATATTTGTTGGTGTTCAAGTTTATTTCTACAGCGCTTTTCACAATAGACATTGCCTTCGAACAACTTTACAGAATGTAAGAATTATAGAACAAAAATCCAATATAAGTAAATTATGTGTATTTATCCCTGATCAGCAGCCTGGGGTGACTGTGGCAAAGAAAAACTCCTTTAGATGGTATGAGGAGGAAACCTTGAGAGGAACCAGACATTAAAGGGGAACCCATTCTTCTTTTATCAACATTATCAACTTGTGCTGTTAATATCATGAACAGCAGCTACGCTAATTCCTCTCCACTGCTTCTCTTTCTCTCCCCATCCCGAGGCATCCTGAGGTTTGGCCAGCTCCAGTCACGTCCCACCTCGTGAAGATTATGGACCTATGGATGATCATGGAGAAGTAGATGCCGAGTGTTTAAAGGCCCTGGCATGGAGAAGCTGATGCTGGATCTATGATGATCACAAATTGTTCTGTATTGTTGAAAGATTTATGACCAAACTCTTGATGTCACCCATATGAGGATGGGTTCCCCTTTGAGTCTGGTTCCTCTCAAGGTTTCTTCCTCATATCATCTAAGGGAGTTTTTCCTTGCCACTGTCGCCACGGCTTGCTCATCAGGGACAAACGCACACCATTCACCTTCACTGTTGTTTTCTGTAAAGCTGCTTTGAGACAATGTCTGTTGTGAAAAGCGCTATACAAATAAACTTGACTTGACTTGACTTGACTTTTGGGTGATATCAAGAGTGTGATAATAAAACATAAACAAAAACGAAAGCCTGGAAAGAGAGAAAAACCATGAGCACAGGAGTGTGATTAGTAGTAATTAGTAAAGTCCTTAAAGTAAATACATTTCTACTGTTTTATACAGTCAGTGGAGGTTGTGGTGTTGATATTTTTATGGCAAGAAGTATCCGATTGCTAATCAGACTAGGACTAAAATAAAGAAATCTGTGGAAGTCTTCACTTTATGATGCCTTTCACTCAGTATAACCTCACTGTAGCTAAGTATAGCCAGTCTTCAATACATTGAGCTTCAGCTAAATCATTTACACAAAGTATGTCAGATAAATGATCAGATTACAGCAGAGAATCTGCCAGAATCCTAAAGTAACACCTTTATCATATGTTTATTGACTAATTGTTACATTTCTAGTTTTTTATCCACATGGCTTCTTTAACTGAGATACTCTTCATCGGGAACTGTTCAAACTAATGCTAATTGTAGTCTTTTTCAACTTTTCCTAATAAGACGCATGCCTATGGACATGCGGGTTATTCGTGTTATCTTTTTCCTGTTAGATGTACGTGTGCTTCCTGGTGAGGTTGAGGAAGATTTGCCTGCCTACACTCCTGCTTATTGTCACCGCACACAGCTTGAGCTCTGTTCTACTGATATGGACCATTGGACACACACTCCACCAAGCAATACAGAGAGCCAGGTATACACGCAATTCATCACTCTTGACTCTCCACTCTCTAAATTCACGTGTTCCTTTAGAGTTGCTAACTTTTGTAAGAGTTACACACACATTTTAGATCAATCCAATAATCATCAGATAGTAAATAGCACTGAAGTGAAATGGCAATTAAACTAAATTGATTCAAACAGCTTGAATTGGGTTCAAGCAATGTAATTTGGTTAATTGCATAAACATGCAGTGAAATTGGAGCAAAGCTTGTGTTTCATGTTCAGATATGCCGAGCTACAACATCATTTACTCTCCCCAGAGCGAAACCGAGGACGCTGTGCCTTTCAGTCTGGATGACACCTTTGATTATGACAATGTCGCACTGTCTCACAAGTATCCTGTCAAATCCAGCACCGGTGGATCATCATGACCTGTAAGTGCCCACACTTGGACAGAGTTTGGATCAGATGTAACAGCTCTATAGCCGCCAAGCAAATGATTGAAAATGTGCCCGGTGTTGAGATAGGTACCATGCATATTAAAGGAGAACATGCTCTGCCGTGTTTTTGAACACACTAAACTGTGCCCAGACTTTCCTGGATGCCCTTTTTAAAAAAGACCTTCACCAACAACCATTCAGCCCATTAATGGACGCAATGGCGTTTTCACGTGTTGCTGCACTAATCGCGTGTATTAGCACAGGGCATTTTCAACAAAAACCCATCTGTGCATGAAAGGCCCAGGGCACTGCAAACAACCAGAGTACCACGGCAACGTCACATTTCTGTATGCTGGAAACTGTAGCTGCTTCTTTGGGCGACCCACAGAGTACACTGTTGAGAGAGCAATTAAGTACATGCCGTTACAGGATGCCTCATACTGTGCTTTATTCACTGGAACAAAACGCTTATATTTTTTCCCCCTGTTTCCCCTTTGTAAGCATTTGAAAACCAGATTAAAAGCCATGTATTTCAGTCAGTACTCAAAGGTGCCCTTTTATTCCTGGTTTTGCTTTTTGTGACATTTTAAAGAAATTATAAAAATGTCTGTTATTGAGTAGCTTATGTTATTTCCTGCTGTGTTCTGTAATTTATCCAGCCTTACATACGTGGATTTTCTTTTTTTTTTTTTCCTCCTTTTAACGTTTTAGAGTGTTTGAGAGGTGTCAGGAATTAAAGTACGGTAGCTAAACTAGGATTGTTCATTTACTTCTCGAAAACATTAAGGAGATTGTGTGAATATTTCAGTTGCCTGCTCTGTTTGTGGCAGTGCATTTTGAATGCCCTTTGCCTTCATCTCGCATTTAATTGGTGGGTGGAAGTGTTGGAACATGCCGGAAAGGAACAAGACCTTTTCAGCACACAGACACCTTTTTTTTTATTTATTTTTTTTATACACAGTTTGAAATCAGTCATGTTAGTAGAAAAATAGCAGAGATGATTCACTAAAACTATGCAATATTATGCTTGTGTAGAAAACTGCTATCATCCCTTAATTTTAAATGACCAATTTGTAGGAATAACATGGTGACCAGAAGTCTTTGCTCATCAGTGTACTGTACACCAACTGCTTTTAAGGCTATACAGTAGGAGGTGAAAGCAGTTGATGTTCAATATGATGTAGTAGCTGTTGTCAAAACAGGACATTCATTCTATAGATTTCCAACATTCTCTTAATTCATTGCTCATAATTCTTTGTTCACTGCCGCTAAACAAAGAATTAGTCTCTCCAGAGAAATCGTTTGTTCTGATCGCAGAAATGCGCTTGACAAAATGACCAGCCAATCTTGGGTTTTCCAAACTGATTGCATCTCTAACAGAAGAGATTATAAACAACTCCTCAGTGAAGGATGAAGAGTGCTGGGTCATTGGCCAGCGATTTCATTACAAATAACGTGATCTTAGTGGTCGCTGATCTGCTGGCATTCTCAGTCACACGATCACATTGTTCGATGTGAAAATGAATTAATGCACTGACCTGTTTCTTCATGAATTTCTGCATTGCACTGCTGCTAAATGATAGACCGATAATAATTGAGTTTCTATGTATAAATGCATGAATAAGAAGGCGTAAAGTTGACACATCTTAAACCTTGAGGCAGATGGACTTCACTAACAGAACAATGCATTGGCTTCGACTGTTATCAGGCAAGAAGAGGAACCCGAGGCTACAGTGGGCATAGACTCACCCAATCCGGACAGATGAAGACCAGAAAATTATTGCGTGGTCTGCTTTCTGCCTTGCCTGGCAGGCGGCGGGGTCAGAAATTGCATCACGGCGTATCTGATTATGCTGATTGTGTGCATCCACATCGAGCATAATAAAATACCATTGCATAATGATAATGAGTTATGAGTTCAGTGTACTTCACTGGCCTTCCCAGTCACCACATCTAAATTCAGTAGAACACCTTTTGAGATATGATCGAAAACGCTTCAATTTTTCATTCATTTCCAATTTGACAAATTTTTTGACAAAAAAGTTGAATCTTTGAAATATTTACATGAAATTTTAGTTTCCTAGTGTTTGTTATTTCTTTCTTTGCAGTCAGCACTCGAGCTGGCATGGACCACATAAGTTTGTTGTAAACCTTATGATTCATTTTTAGATCTAATCCATTTTATCTGAAACACACTTCTTTTTTTTTTTTTTTTTTTTTTTTTTTTTTAAGGGGTTTGAAGAAAATCTGACCTTTTGTACAAAGCAGTTAATTTTCAAGTTCACTTTACAAGTTTATTTGTCATGTGTACAAAATGTGAAGTTTAAATGCTCAACTTGTGAAACTTAGTTTTGCAATACAAAATGCATACATAAGATAAAGGGGAAGAAGATGAAGAAACTCAGGGAAAGATATTATCTTCAAATACCACATGTATACAAAATATGTAGAATATATTAAGGAACTGATATGTAGCTGTGTAAAATACAATGCAGATGATGCAACAGTCAAAAAAAAAAAATGCAGTGTGGATTATATCTATGATCAATATATTGCAGAGATTGGACTGGGACTTTAGTGGTAGTAAAGTGGTAACAGTGCCCTGTGAAATATTGCCAGCTGCCCAAAAGTGACAGAAACATGTGAAGAGCTTGTCCATGAATGTCTGTGAGCTGACAGTGAGACGACCAGTGAGTGGGAGTAAGGGTGTGGGTGGGCGGCAGTTGAGGCATGGAGTGGTGTGTAAGTGCACTACAAGGAGTAAGGGCTTGATTATAGTTTATTCTTGCAATGATCAATGTTACAAATTTTGCTTACATATAAATAGGGACCTAAAAGTAATGCCTAGAAAATTAAGTTTTCTTATAAAACTTTCTTTTAAATGGAAAGATAAAAAATGAGGGATTTACTTTAATGTAACGAGCAAGCTGTTGTGTGTGTGCACATTTACATTTGACATTTCTTGTGTGTACTAAGGGTGTCCCAGCAGGTGGAGGTAGTTGCTGTTTGCCATGTGGGCAACCTCACTGTTCTTCTGTTAGCCCAGGTGTTCCATAACCACAGCCTTTCAGTTAGAGCGACTCCATAGAAAGAGATGTAGAGCGAGATAACCAGGGCAACCCTTCTTTCCCTGTATTTAAACACTATGTATGAGAGACATGTTTCCCTGGTTGTGAGCCTTGAAAGAACTTTCTAAAAAAACATAAAACGTGTCAAATTTTCAGTAAAAATATTTCTACAACGATTTACTTCTACTAGAGTTCTCAAGTCCTCAATGGTTCTCATGCATTTTCTGAGTTTATTGATTCATTGTAGTTGAAATTACACAGCAATTCCAGAGTGAGCTATAGAGCTAATATGTGTGATCTCCCCCCCCCTTTTTTTTTTTTTCTTTTTTTTTTCTCTGCATTCAGAAACAGGTGTGCCCATGTGTATGCCCATGTTCAGGTGCAATACTAACTGTATTTCCCAGCAGATAAAGACGATAGAGCTGGGAAATGTACTACAAATGAAGCATCTATTAATTTGGGCCACTTACACTGCTGATGACAAGGCATATTTAAATAGCTCCCATATGTATTCTGATAGTTTCAGATCTCCATTCTCATCATGCCTGATGGATCCTCAGGCAGCAGTTTCATTTTTGTAAGCATGTCTGGGAGGTTTTTTTTAAACGTGAATGTTCGCTGATAAGCAATTTAAATACTTTTTTAGTTCACCTGCATCTGTATTCACTTTCGAGGTGCAATCTGCCGTATGGTTCTGTTGCCTAATGATTATTCATAGCGTTTGTGTCATCTGTTATGTCTCAGGAAGAGTTGCATTATATTTAACAGGGTGGTTTTTTTTGTTTCCTGAGGGGGGCACTGTTGCATTGGTGGTCGGATTTCTGGCTTTGTTCATGAACTAAGTGCTTTTATCTGCTGTACCTTGCACACTGTAAGGACAAAAGTATTGGGACACCTGACCCTGCCAGCCATATATAGTACTTCTGGTGGGAAGAATTGTGTTTTCACGTTGGAGGCACACAAGTATATAGGATTTCTTTAAGAATGGTGGCATAAAATTTTTTTTTACTTGGGTCTCTACAAACAGACCCTAACCTTTTCCAGGATGACAATGCCCCTGTGCACAAAGCCAGCTTTAGCAAGATAAAGGTTTTCATGGGTTGGAGTGGAAGATCTTGCTATAGACACCTGCTATAGAGCTCTGGCCTCAACCCCCTGTTTAAACACCTGTGGGATGAATTGGAACACTGACTGCACCTCAGGCCTCCACCCTATAATATTACCTGACTGCACTAACAGCCCTGTGGCTGAACGAGCACAAATCTCCACAACCATACTCTGAAATCGAGTTGAACATTTCCAGTAGAGAAGAGGTTTTTATAGCAGCAAATGTGGACTGGGATGTTTAAAAAGATGTGTAATATGAAAAGCTCATATAAATTTTATGGTCAGGGGTCCTTCAACTTTTGTCTGTATTTTAGTGCTTTATTTTTCTGCTTAGTTACTTAAATAGCTCAAACATAATGTTTCTGATTTGACCACAAAAGTAGCACTTGTATCTAGTTGATTGGCAGGTGGTTAGCGTTAAAAAAAAAATGCCCTTAAGTAAGAATCAGTTCCTTGGGTAGCCTTACCATCGAGGAAAATCCTTCATTATTCACTACATGTTTAGAAAAACACAGATATAACACTAGACATCTGTGCCAGGAAGTTCCCTCAATAGGAATGATTTTGCTGGAAATTCACAGAAAATATCACTTACAGTGGCAATTTTGTACACAAAGAAAATTTGATCATAAAGTTGTCTTCCGCTTGGTATTTTTGTACTTTTTTTTTTTATATACAGAACTGAATGGAGTCACTAATAATGAATGACGCTGATGCGAACACATGTGCGAACAATACCGGATTGTAGCATTTTGAAAAGGCTCCATTTTGAATGTTCTGGCATAGAATGTCAGAATGCTGTTCCAAAGTTATGACTTTCAAACTTTAGCTGGTTAACAGCTGCGAACAAATACTCTGATGAGCGACGGTATAAACAAAGCAGGCTTAATCCAAGGTTGTGAGCTGTTTAGCCAAGAGGGCTGAGGACTTCGTATAAGATGTGAATTAACCTTCCCGTTTTGTGTGTGTGTGTGTGTGTGTGTGCGTGTGTGTGTGCGTGTGCGTGTGCGTGTGCGTGTGTGTGTGTGTGTGTGTGTCTGTCTGTGTTGTGTAACCAGCTCTGTACGGTGTTATTCCAGTAATGGATCTTTATTCCTTAGCCCTTGAAGGATTTCAGAAGGGAGCATGGATTAATGGACTCGTGGTGGATACATTTACATGCACATGCTCTCTGTGTTGTGGAAAACAAGACTTAACAGTGTCTCTGCCTTATTTGATTATAACTCCTTACTTTGCACACGTTTGCATCCCTGTGGACGACACAGAGGTTTCATTGATTTACAAGACAAAATGATGCCGCAATAAAAGTGTGTGATAATAAAGCCTCATGCTGCAGAGAAAGAGGAAGGTACCGAGGGGGAGAGAGAGAGAGAGAGAGAGAGAGAGAGAGAAAGAGAGGGCTGTTGATCTCTTGTTTATGCAAATACCCCTTTATTCTCCTAAGGGCTTGTCTTCACATTGCCAAAGCTGAGGTCTACAGTGGTACTGCTGCTTCCACAGAGAGAGAGAGAGAGAGAGAGAGAGAGAGAGAAAGGAAGGAGAGAGGGTGCATGATAGAAGGACATACAGTAACAAGCAAACAGAAACAGGCACAGAGAGCATACAGACAGGGCCGGGGTTCTGGATGAAGTGTATTTATTTATTTATAAAAGTTTTTTTTGATTGATCAAATGGATCAAGTCAGAGAATCAGTCATGCTGCATATATCTAAATACCAGGACCTGCAATATTGCAGCTCTGTCTTTGTCAAACTCTTCTGAAAAACGTTTTCTTGTCTAGTAGAAATGCATCCTCTCCTCTAAAACCCAGACATTGAAATAATGATCATGTAAATAAAAAAACCCTAGACTGTCATGGAGAGAAAAACTTGGTTTTATTTTGTATTCAGCAGTCCACAAAAAGGTCAAAACCTGTTTTACGAAGTTTCATTTCGTTTAATTATCATGGTTAATTATTCAGAATCCAGGAGGCATCATTTGAACTATTTTACAACAGTTCTGGGTTTAAAGACAAAGCTCCATGTAAAGTGTTTAATCTTTTAAAAGAAGAGCTTGGTTAGAGCCTTTAAGCCTCTCAAATGTTCTACTTAAAGTACTCTTTGACAGTAAAAAAATAAATAAATAAATAATAATAAAAAAGCTTTTCGTGTAAAGTCAGCTATAGATCTTTTAAGGAATTTAAAAGGACTAAGCAAAAGAACCCGTAATATGGAAAGTGTTTGCCTCTTTCTTTCGGTAATAGTGTAGTGAGATGTTTGTGTGCACTGGCGATATGCTTCATGCTTGCATCAGCTACCCAGAAAATTTGACAGCACCCACCATTTATGTCAGGTTTTTTTTTTTTTTTTTTTTTTACATTTTCATATGATTCATTATAAATCAATTTCCTTGCAAATCTCTGTTATTAGTACATGTCTGATGTTGGTTGCCTCATCAAATGAAAAGGAAGTGAGCAATTTTTCTAAGTTTCCCTGAAATACTGTATCGAAATTTTAGGAATTTGTAAGTTTTAGGGATAAGTACATTTGTACCTAACAAAATAAGAAGCCTCGACTCATGTAACGTATAATACATAAAGAGAATATCAGACAGTGCAGAAATCCCAGGCATTACATTATATTTTAGTATACTAGCTAGGGTTGCTTAGCTAAAAGTTAGTGTGCTCGTAATGCTAAGATGTGACCTACGTGATTTTTACCATTTCTTTAACTGAACCCTTTCTCATAATACTGACACAACCATGTCATACACTTGTAATGTCTGATGGCATATGCAGTAAGAAGAAAAATAATGTATTGTATCAGGAATTGTTCTAATGTTGGCTGTAATGTTCATTTTTTATCTAGTTAACTTACAGCCAATAACAGATGCTAATAAACATACATACAACTCTAGCATGTTGGTGATACGACCTTCAATATTCATGTGAAAATACCTTGTCATCATTGCATGTAATTCTTACTAGCTATTGCTTAGAACATGACTTTAAGCACGGCTCCTTAATGTTTATTCAGTCATTCATCCTTCTCCGATATGCTCTTCTTTTTTTGTCAGGGTCATGGCAGATCCAGAACCTATCCCGGGGAGCGAGATGGGATATTACACCCTAGATGCTGCACCGCTTTTCTATTTTTATCTGTCCTGCTCTCATCCTTGTTCCCTCACACATTTATTATCTTTTTCATATGCAATCACTTAGGAAGGAATTTATTTAAACTGCCTGCTGCCTTTGTTAATTTATTGGAAGGCAACGCCAATCACATTTATAATTCACAATTATAAAGGAGGAAAAGCTAGGCCACTCTAAAAATTTCCCCTTTGCATAAAAAGTAAAATGTCTGATGTTTGAGTATAATACCCCTATTTAAAAAAAAAGTCTTAAATAATACCTCTCTATATCCATATTTGTTCCCTGAATGGATTAACACCGATTGTGTTATCACAGATATTATCTCATCATCCAGTCCTATTAACTGCAGAGATGTAGACATTATTCTCTCACTTGTCATTATGGCCTCATGTATCTGCTATAGAGGGTCAAGTTCATGGGTAAAGGACGTCTTAATACTAAAACATAATTACTAAGTTGTCATAGTGTTAAAGGGTTAAGAGTCAAACATTAAGAAAAAGGTATTTCGTGGAGAGTCAACGATAATATTAATTGGATTTTTAATACAAAGATATTCAGCTTCAAGATTTAGAAACTGTACAGAACATTGAATCAGCAACATGTCACTGTGTATCGTTAAAGCACTAGAATGTATAGTATTTTGAGGCAGTTAATGATAAGGTGAATATGGTATCAGGATAGTGTTGTTAGAACATGCGTATACCATGCACAACCAACAATGTTTAGAATAACTTTCTTTCGGCTTCTCCCGTTAGGGGTCGCCACAGCGGATCATCCGCATGTTTGATTTGGCACGTTTTTACGCTGGATGCCCTTCCTAACGCAACCCTGCCCAATTTATCTGGGCTTGGGACCGGCACTGAAAGTGGCTGGGGCTGGTTCCCTGACCGGGGATCGAACCCGCGCCGCAGCGGTGAGAGCGCCGCATCCTAACCACTAGACCACCAGGGAACCTAACAATCTTTAGAATACATTTTCCAAACAAAAAGTGATTACATAAGATGTGGAAAATGTCATTGTTATGGCCGTTCTCAGAAAAGATACCTATTAATATATTTTCTAAGCCACTTGCTGACTAACACATGCTCAGCAAAAAATTTATCATATTAACATTACATTGGTCTAGACAGCCGTGACAGCTTATGACCTTGTACATGACCAGGTTTCAGGTAAATTGTTTTACCACATTTATAAAGAAAGGAAAGAAATTTAGTTTAGTTTTAGTTTAGATCGTGAAATGACACGTTGCACAGAAAAGTGAAAATCCATATTACTTTTAGTAAATCAGATATCTGAATCTCTACATTGTGTGCAGTTTTGGTTTAGAAATTGCATGGCAAATATTAGCTGCAGTCACACTCTTATACTCAGTATATGAAAACAAAATTCTATAGATCTTATTTCCTGATTTTGAGGGCAAAGCAGCGAACAAAACATTGTCTGGCACATAATGTTTGATGTTTGAGTGCAATTTTGACTCATGCTTGACAGTGTTTAGTGCCTGTTCTGAATGATATGCATCTTTGTGGAACAGCATCCAAGCATCACAGCCACCTGCTCGCTGTACCATGCAGGAAATTAGACTGCTGGCTTTTTAATTTCCCTTTTTGCAGTCTCATCTCCTGCAAAGCAAATATGAGCATCCTATCTGACCAGTTGCCTTTTAGATGTCTCCTCTGTAGTCTCGGTGGTAAAGCAAGACTAGCACCATAGTCGCACTTTTAATCTGAACCATATATTTTATATATGTAGGCAATATCTTTCGGTAAATGTCACATTCTCAGACTTGCTGATTGAGTGGCCTGCAGTGAGGCCGGTGCCATGATTGATCTCTATTCTCGCCACGGCAGCCGAATGATTGGGGAACATAATAACATCTGTGGGGAAGTTGGGGGGAGGGGGGTTTAAATGAAGCCATGCTGAATTATTTGAAGGGAAGCAGTGATGAAATCGAGGAAATGTGTGGTACAGAGAAAATCACTACTTATACATGTTATGCTGCATGATTTCAGATATCACCATCTCTTCCTTTAAGTTTCACATTTAAATATACATGTATGATGATGACATAAAATGCCATCATTTCTTTGTAAAATATATTTAAACAGGCAAAAGGAATTTTGTCCATCATTCAATGAATAATAGTAATCAGACTTTGCTTTTTGGTTTAACAGATTTTAGGGAAGTGGTAGCTCAGTGGTTAAATGCAGATCATCTGATCTGGCGATCGTGAGATCAAATCTCAGCACTGCTAAGCTGCCATACCTGGGCCCTTACACCGAGACCCTCACCTAATCTGGTGTGTAGTATAAATAAAAGTGGATAAGGATGTCTACCAAATGCTGTAAATGTTAAATAATAAAACAAACAATTTCTGTAGTTCTCAGTGAGACTTCTGCACCTGTCAACAGGTAGTTTAGTCCATTCTTTGTCAGCAACTAGTTTAAGCTATCTCAAGTTTGAGGGATGCCTTCTCCAGACTGCATTTTTTATAATGTGCATGTGTGTGTGGATACCTGACCATAAGATTTGTATATATTTGCTTTTTGGACATCCCATTTTACATTTACTCACCATTTACTGTTATAATAACCTCCCCTTTGTAAAGATGATGTACCACTAGATTTTGCAGTGTGTTCATTCAGCCACAAAGTTGTGGTGTAAAGTGTTAGTAAAGTCAGGAACTGGTGTAGGGTGAGGAGGCCTGGGGTGTGTTACAATTAATCCCAAATATGTTCCATAAAGTTCAGGCCAGAGCTCTGTAGAAGGTCACTCAATCTTCCACTTCAACAATTGTAAATCATATCTTTGTGGAGCTCACTGTGTGCACATGGACATCCAGAGACATCCTATACACTTGTGTGCCTCCAAGTTTGTGGAAACATTTTGAGGAAGAACCACATATGGCTGGAAAAGGCAGATGTCCAAATAATATTGTCCATATATGGTACTTCAGATTACTTTGAATATTTAAAAACGAAAATATCCCAGTGATGTAAGTAATCAAGCCCTTCACAATGACACTTGTTTAGCTCAGGTGCATCTCATATCACTTGATCATCTTTAAAATGTTTAAACGATTTGATTGCAGTCCATCTGTGGCTAATGTAATTGATTGGACTTGGAAAGGCACACGCTTGTTTAATAAGGTCTGACATGAAAATTCCAAGCCGGTTTTTATCTGGCCACTCTGCCATAAAGCCTAGGTCACTGGAATAAATCTTTTTTTGGTAGATCTGTGCCTCTACACAAACTGGAGTTTGCCAGGTAGTTCCTCTGACACTTTCTTTTTGCTCTTTTTCCTCGTTTTTGGTGTTTACTTTTACAAATCTTGTCCAGTCAGTTCAATTTATTACAGGTGGATTCCAGTCATTTCAGAGATGATCTAAAGGTTTGGGATGCACTTGAGCTAAACTTAATACTTAAGTCAATCTGATATTTCAGTATTCTTTTCCATTTAATGTTTATCCTAATACAAAATGCACTGTATTTGCCTTATATTCATACTATGCATAAACCATTAAGCATACTTTGTTTCTGTCTTTCATTTACTCTCCAGTTATGATTTGTCCGTATAAAGCGCAAAGCAGTATAGAGGGAAATCAGGTATGGGTATTGAAATCAGTCATTTCCCAATTTTAATCATATACTGTATAATTCAGATGATGAGTCAATGTTTTTGTTGTCATAAAGCAGAAATACAGCTCTCAGCTGCAGAGAGAACGTAATACTAAAGTGTCTGTATTCCTATTAACCTTTTATTAAACCCCTGTGTTTTTGGAGTGCTTTGTCCAGTTCACTGTCTGTGTATTTCCTCCTGCACCACTATTAAATTCCACAGTTGAGTTGGATGCACACAATTTGACATTTTTGCCCCCGCAAAAATTAAATCGAATGGACGTGGCAGCAGTCCAGCACAATGGACTGGAGAAGTTTTGCCATGTTTACTCCTCTGTTCAGTGCAGTGCACATATAAATCATTGGGAAAATATCTTGCAATGTGTACTGAATGAGAGCCATCAATAGAGTGTGAGAATAGATGTGAGTGTGCACTGAAGCATGTGTAAGTGAATTTTACACTAGAATGAAGAAGAATGTCCTGTAAGTTGACCTGTATTGTGGTAGATTTGCTGCACTTTCTGTCTTTAAATGAGGTCAGAGAGAGCTGCTGTTGATTCCACTTGCTGCTTATTAACCTTTGTCCAAGGATTGAAAAGGTTACTGTGTCATATGTTCCTTTTCTCTTTGTGCTTTCCTTTTTAATATTTAATTTCTTCCCCAAAATTCAATTTCTATATGAACTCTCTGTTTGGCCGTCACAGTTGCTTGACGCTATCGCTTAATACCTCGCTTGTCTGCATATTTTCCCTTTTATTTTGATCCATTATTAGCATGTCCTTAAATGTAGTGTTTTAATGATTACAATTTTCATTTAGTTCGAAGAAAAAAAAAATTTGGAATGTCTACTAGACAGGTTTGAAACTACAAACATAGCAAAATATAAACTTTGCCTCACCAGTTTCTTGCTTTAAGTTATTAAGAAAAAAATGCAACTTGTTTTTTAAGAAAAATAAATATAATAATCACAAGTTTCGGTGTAGCAAACTTTAAAAATTGACTTTCATAAAGTGCATTTCTAATCCTTAAGCAGAGATTGTCCTGTTATTCAATTCAGTCTATTGATTGATAAGTGGCTGAGGACATGATGATATTTGGGTTCAGGTGTGTGTCTATTTTGTGTGTGTGTGTGTGTGTGTGTGTGTGCTTGTGTGTGTGTGTGTGTGTGTGTGTGTGCTTGTGTGTGTTATGAGAGAGAGAGAGAGAGAGAGAGAGACTGACAGGCAGATTTGGTAAGAAAGGTGCAGTCCTTTATTGATAGCAGATGAAAATCAATCAGCACAGCTTTTCTGATTGACAGGCTGGTGAGATGTTTTTTTGTGGAGGTGTCAAACACTGCACAATTGCGATTTCTCCCACATTCCTCTTCCCCTCTCTCCCTCCACCTCTCTCTTGTCCATCATTCTATTATTCACCCATCATTATTTAGGCCATCTCGTCCAAATTTCACTCAGGTCTTCCTTCAGTATTCCTCTATCCAAACTAGTGATGCTCTGTCTGTCTGTCTGTCTGGATTCACTTTGTCTCTCTCCATCACACTTTCTACCTCCCTTTTTTTTATTTTCTGTTCACCTTTTTTTGCCTAGTATTTTTTTTGGAGAAGAAATAGTTCTGCTTTTAGTGTTGGCCATTTAAGGCTGCTGCCTGACAGTACTTTAATCTTCCTCCTCTGTAACCTTCACTGCAGAGAAAGAGATGTAGAGGTTGGATGCTCTACCTACACACAGCACCCTAATAGCCCTCTGTGCTGCTCTGATGTCTGAAGAAACGTGTTTGCAATCATTTGTTTTCATTAACATCAATGCATACAAATGTGCATTCCTGCATGGAGAGAAAAGGCAGGAGAAATGGCGTCGTTCCACTTTACTATCCGTGGCCCCAACTTTTGAAATGTTACTCAGGGACAGTAACCATCTTCACATGGCTTTTACACAAATTGGAATAAAGGCTTTCATCTTGGTAGGCCATTCTCAGAAGGCAATATACTTTATGAAGCAACACTTTTTCTCAGATACCATAAAATGTGTTAAATTTCAGAAGTGAAATTAAACTTTTTCTTCATTTGTGCTTTTCACTGGTTTCAATTATAAGATTATTTCTGTGTGCGTCTCAATCGAATTCAAATATTTAATCACAATTAATCGCACGATTGTCACAAGTTATCTCGTGATTAATCGCAACTTATTTGCAAATATTTATCTGTTCAAAATGATCCTTAAATTAATATTTTAATCAACATCAATTATGGAATGATTAAATATATTTGAAAAGAGGATTAAATGTAGAATGATATACTTTTAAAAAATGCATACTGTAGCTATGGCTATATGTGATACCCCCAGCTATATGTTTTTACTGGCTAAGATATAATTTATTGCGTGCATGATAAAAATAGGATTTCGGGAAGTAAGTAGGAAACGAAACCTGATGCAGATATAAACTTTTTTTTTGCATCACCTTTTCAATTTGTCCCTCTCTCTCATTCCTGAATATAATAAGACACAGTGTCCTGTCTTACCAATCTTAATTTTTTTAATCAGTTGTTTGGCTTTAATTATGTAAATATATCTGTAAATGAGTTGTTGCTAAAAAACATTAACATATTAGAATGCGTTCAAAAAACCTATGAATTATAGTGTTACACTGTTACAGCTGCTGTTCTAGAAAATAACTTAACACATTTGAGTGTTCAGCATAGCTGTGGTATAATGTAGCTTAAATAAACACACAACCTCAGTAGTACATTTCCAGGATAACCATTTTCCATTATGTTAAAATACATGGAGAATAGTTTAACCCTTGTGTTTGTAAACGATGTGGCGCATTTCATATTCTTTTACTATTTTAAATTTGTATATACATTTCTAATGTCTCTTGTGTAATGGTGTGCTCGAATGCATTAGGTTTTTCTCTGTGTTCCAATGTGATGCCTTTGTTTTCAGCCCCATAGATACAGACCCCATGACTCCTACTGTGGGAACTATTGGCAGCTGTTCTGTCTCTGCTGTTTGCATGAGAAACCTCTGTGGCTGGCATACAGGGACACAATCTGTCACTCAACCTTAGCTTTAAGACAAAGAGAAAATTAGAGTGTGCCCTTGCTATTTAGTCTTGAGACAGAGTGAAAGAACCTTGGAGTGCTAATTGTGATGGAAGTCAACATCTTCCCAGTGCAAGAGGAGGAAAAAGTGAGGCATATTTTATCCCAATGCCTGACAGGAAGGATATATTTTCAAAAATGCAACATTTATCTTTCCCTAGGCTTTTGGGGAGTTCTAAAGTAAGTAGTCAATTTGACAGGTGGGTAGGAAACAGCATTGTTTAAAGCAGTACAACCTTGTCAAACACTCTTCAGTGCTTTCCTCAAGACATTTGACAAGTGTCTTCTTTATTGTGGGAGAGCATGGAAACATCACTCCATTGAGATTTGAAACCTCTGGATTTTGAAACGTACAGTTTTCAAGTCTGTGTACAAAATAAAATAACTAGGCCACTGAAGTTGCCATTCCACTAAGTACAGTTTAAATCAAACACGAAAAGGTTCTGTGGAAATGATATTTGTTTTCTGTAATCCTTGAGGCACAAGCGACATTTGACAAAGCTTTGATCAATAATGAGAGTCATGATCAGGGGCTCATGATGTTCTGCACTGCTTATCAAAACAGATAACAGTGAATAAATCGGTTTTACAAAGTAGGTTACCCACTCTCTGCTTCAATCCTATATAAACATTTTAAAAGTCAGAAATAGAACAAAGGAAATGAACACTCACATAATTAAATTTTTGTGCTTTTTTTCTTTTTTCTTTTTTTTTTACACCAATCTTATGAAAACTGTTATAGATTTTTGTCCTATTGAGTGGCACTATGCTTAATATCCCTTCATTTGAAAACTGTGGTTATTGTAGTGAGAGTGATTAGGAGAGAACGCTGCCTTGACAGAAATGATGTATAGTTAGCTCAGTGCTTAGAGATGTGCTCTAGTAACTGGAGAATTGCTTTTCATCCCTGCTTGGAATTGTGGGATTGGGCCCTTTTGACACAGAGTTTTTCAGGACTGCATGCCGTTGAGCAAAACACTTAACCCCAGTCTGTTTCAAAGCTCCATAGCAGTCCATCCTAGTACCTTTAGGTTGTGCATTTCAATAAGGAAAGCTAGAGATCTAAAATGTTTCAGTGCACTACCTAAAATATTTTTCTACAGGTCAGGAAAAATGGCAGAAATATACATTGTATTTGTCAAGTTCTTTAATTCAATGAGGTAAATAGGGCTGTCCCATTCGAGGAGAGAAATAGGAGTTGCCATTGCAAGTGTGTGAAGGAATGGAGCAAATTCCATAGGCCTTGTAAAAGGATATTTCCAGAGAATGTAATGTTTTTTATGGTTTCTTTGCCACCAAAATGAAAACCATCTTAACTCTATAACATGAATTTATTTACAGGAAATAAATTACCTTTTGTTTACTATTAGTTTCTTCACTATAGTCGCAACTGAGCCAATATGCTTTAGTCATACATTTTGGACAGTCTTTTTACCATTGATAATAATGACTTGGTATTCACGTCTTTCGTCTAATTTAAACCCTCCTGACATCACATGCACTCATCTGCAACTGTGGGTGAGCCAAATGTCACCGCAGGAGAGAAAGAGTTGTAATTTTAGATGCTGTAGCTCCTTTTGCCACCTCTGCAGATTAAAGGCAATGATAAAAGGTTAGCTGACATCCGTGCCTAGCCCAGCAGAGAGATGCACAAATTATTAACATTCTACCATTTTTATTCCCCTGAATTCCTTTTTTTAACATAGAGTGCACTCTTTGGAATGTAAAAGTTATTGGATGTAAAACAGTTGAAAACAGAGGTGATTTGTATAAAACCACTCAGTGTTGCCGTGATTTAGAATCATTTTTACTTATTATTTGCAAATGAATATGACTGTATCTAGTTAAATATGATCTCACACCAGCTCTCTTTTTACATTGTGCTTTTTGGTTTGAAACAGGAGAAAGATAATCATTGTATCATAGCTATAAGCCCTGCTTTCACAATTTTTGAGGCATTACCTGTTGTAAAACCTTACAATCTCATTGTATTATTAATCTTAATGCATATTATTCAGTAATTAGTTTAAATTATTCAGAAGCTGCAGAGAACATAATAGAAAATGCATGTCTAAACCAACTGAAAAATTCCAGGAGTTGGGACTTTCTAAAGGGGTTAAAAATGATTTATAAATCTATCTTCTAAAACAGAATGGTACTGTAGATTCTTACCAGCATAACTATTTTTTTTAGATTTCCTTGGTATGCTACTGTATATTGTCCTACTAGTATCATCAAACACAGAAATCTGGAAGATGTTAAGATGTTTACTGCTTTTAGCAGTCCAGCATGTTAAGTGACCTACTACTTTTTTTTTTTTTTTATAAATAAAATACTATTATGAGGGGAAAAAAAGTTAATACTAAACAGTACACTAGTTAATGTATTCTTCTTCTTCTTTCGGCTTCTCCCATTAGGGGTCACCACAACGATCATCCATCTCCAAACCCCCCTGTCCTGTACATCTGTCCTGTACATCTGCCACATCCATAAACCTCCTCCTTGGTCTTCCAAGAGCCACCAACTCCAAGACTTGTGCAGATAGACGTGAGAGTCTTGTGATTGACAATGTCAAGGAGGTTCTGAAAAGTCATTCAGGATTTGGACCAGCGGCAGCTTGGCTGATCTTTCAGTGTAAAGCTTTTCAGTAAAAGCCACAATGGCTGTGTCTAGGGCTTTTTCTTGCTGTGATCCCAGACTACTTAGGATCTTGGTGATCGTAAGAAAGACAACCGATAGCACACATTCAAGGATTTAAGAAACAAAGACAAAAGTGATATCTGTCAGTAACTGTTGAGGTGTAATGTATCTAGTGTGGACATTTTAAGAATGCTGTCTCGAGATGTTATGGGGTAATTTACAATGAAAGTGATGAAAGGAGGCAGGTCTTGTGCTTTGGGAAAGGATGGTATTCAGCTAGCCTGTGAGGACAAGAGAATCTTCAGAATCTGTTCTGTAGAAAAAAAAGAGATAATTATGTCGAAGTAATAGGAGGGCAGGAGGGATTTGCAGTACAAGAACAGGGGCGGGATGCAAGATTGGCAGATTTAGTTAATCTTCTCACTAATGTAGGTGTCAAACTCATCACCAGGCATGGAAAGGGAGATGGAGAAAGGGTGGATGATGTTTACGTGCTGTATGAAGTGCTCTCTGTGCCTTTATTTCTCTTACAAGAGCTGCTTTATTGATATTAATACATCTCTGAAAGGCCTTCTATAATGATATGTTTGTGTGAATAAATCTGGGAATTATAAAGATCTAATTGTAAAACTAATTGTAATACACAATTTAATGGAAAGATAGTCCCTATGTTACCTAAGTGAATTCATCTAGATATTATGTCACTTTAATACAATAATGTGTTTTAAGAATTTGATTAAATTTGTTAGTAAAAAAAAAAAAAAAACATAGTTTAAAATGTTTTTTCTATCGTTTTTTAAACATTCGGTCCCGCTGCCAGATTCCTGCGAATTTTAAGATAATCCGCAACTTGCTGTTAGTTACGTTCCAAATGAGAACCCGCTAATTTTCCGAACTGCGCGTTTCGGACCGCAAATTATTGGGGGTTTGACTGTATGTGTATGACTTGGGTGTAAATGTGCTTCTTGTCATTTGCAAGTGTATACTGTCAAATGTGTTTTTCACAGGCTGTCAACTAATTATATGATATGTGACAATAGTTTTGAATACTGCCAAAGTTTTGCCAGTGGGTGAAAACAAGTTTGTTTTTTTCCCTTGAGCAATTCTTTCCACAAATTCCTGAAAAAAAAATTATTCTTTAGCATAAATGTGAGCTTCCCTCTATAACATCACGTGGGTGAACTTCAGATATGAAGACTGAAAAACATAAGTCTGGATTAGCTAACAAACAAATAAAACTCTATTTCAAATAAATCTAATTTTGACTATCTGAGCAGACATTGCCTTTCAGTAACAAAATGTATTGGGTATTAAAAATAACGGTTACAAATATTTACCCCAATGATAATCATTCTGTGTTTAATGAGTAGGTAAAACAAAGTAGATTTAATATCATATTCTGAATGTGCGCATATGCAGTTGCCTAAAATTTTATTTTGTATGATCACATTCTCTTGGGTAATAGATCAATTTGCCAATGTTTTATATTTATAATGATTTTGTTTCAATATTTTTACCTTAGCATATCCAGGAAACATTAATTGATGTTGGTGTAAGTTGTGTGGGCTGAAATGTTCTCTGCTTGCTTTTCTCTCTCACTTCCTTTGAGTGGGCTTCCTGGCCTTGAAGCTGATAGGCAGACACTAATTGCCTTTCATGGCTCTTAAAGCTAAAATCACACAGTCTGTCTGCTGCAAAATCTCTGGCACCACACTGTTATTTAGGGTGTGCTGAATGTTAGGATGAAAGTAGCCTTTTATAGAGAGACTTTGTGGATATCACTTTAAAGGGCAATTATTTGTTAGATTGCTGCCTCTTTTGGGGAGAAAGCTGTACATTTTTATCCAAGGGTCTTTATTTACATCCTTTATAATTTTTTCTATCAGGAACATCATGTTCACAAACAGAGCTGAAACAAGTGCAATGGGTTAAGGGTAAACTAACACCTGAAGGAGTAAGAACCCTAATGAAATTTACTCTTCTCATCAACTAATGCAGCACAAATCCATTTTCGGCCAAGAGGAAAGGGCCACATACATTATCTTGATGGTGAGCCTGAGTCAAGAGGCCAACAAATGATAGGAAATGCAATTACAGGCCACCTCTTCCAGTGATACCTCTTCACCCTGGACAACAAAAAAACGTATCCGTGTGAGCATGAAAACCATGTATGCAGTTTTTACTGTTTGTGGTAAACTTCTAAATATTTGACACAATCCCTCAATTAGCTCCCATCTTTCTCTGTCTTGACAGGTAAAGAATAAGCATTTCAGTTGCTTAATATTTTAAGCTACATGTAATTAAGACCAGCCTTATCTCGAATTGCTGTATCCAGTATCCTGTATCAGTGTGGTCCCTTATCTGCCACAGCACTGCAATAATCAACTCATTATATTAAGTAAGGGAAGTTAGAAATCATCATTATAATCATCCATCAGATCTTATTGGGTGTGTAAGGCTAACTTAACCATCTGTGTCTACATTACATTCAGTAGGGGTCACTGCATATAAATTGCCTTAACCATATATATATATATATATATATATATATATATATATATATATATATATATATATATATATATATATATATATATATATATATATATATACTCTTTATTAGAAATCTTCCAGATTATACCTGACAGGATTTGACCCCAGAGAACTTGATGAATTAATACATTACATAGTCAACATTTTGCTTCATACAAATGCTACCAGAACAATTGATTTTTTTAGCAATAACCTCCACCCTTAGTGTTAGTTATGTTATCTTTTAGATTAACAAATGATTGATTTAAACATGACATAGGTCATATCACAGCGGCTATACTTTGATAGGAATAAGTGCATTAACCAGTGCTGCCTGAGTGCTGTGATGAGGCCTATATTCTGACCGAGATTGAAAGTAGTAAATGACCTACTGTTGGACTGCAGTCAGATTTTTGCCTCTTTAAATGTGTTGCTTGAACTCAGTTATGTTTTTGATGTCATAGATCATAATATACTTGTAGAGCGAGTAGGCACAGCAGTATAAGAAGATAGCTAATCCGGTTTCTCAGTGTCAAGCTGTATGTGCCATCCTGTTTCCTGATGTGATTCCAGTGCAAGACACTGACACACTTCTAATGCTGTGGTTCCTCCAGCTCTCTTGACCTGCCTGATTTATTCAGATGCACCACTTCTTTGGAACTTCTGCACTTGTGACTTGTCTTTATTCTCGTACAACCATGATGATATATAATCAGGATTTCTGTAAATCTAGTCACAATGTGTACTGTTATAAATAAATAAGAAAGCTACAGCCTGGAAAATACAGACAAAAAACATATATTTTTTAATTTAAAGAAATACACACACCCACAAACCTCAAAGTTTTCTTTTGCCGATTGTGTGGTGTTTTTATCCTATTTCTTTCACTGCTCGACTTAATATTTATACAATCAAAGCTTTATGTTTTTTTTAAAGAAACAGAACCAGAAACCAGAGTGGGTGACTGAACACACAAATAATCACACACATAAATGGATGACTAAACCGATTGGCACCAAACATTATCACAAGCATAAAGACACCCTTTAAGCATGAGAAATGCCCAGTGTTCAGGGTTAGAAGTGAAGGAATAGTTATACTTAAAGTTGGAGGTATGAAGTAGGGCAACTTCAAATTACTTCACTATCATGCACACATTTGAAATTTGGGTAATTTTTATAGCCAAATATTCCCCATAGGCTTCTGCATAGTAAACACTCATTTTCACCATTACAATTCATAATGCAATTTCAACAAATTGTGCACAGCATAGTCCATTATTTGACCTATTTCCAACCTTTTTAACAATTTATCCCTAACAGAGGTAGTGCATAAAAAGAAAACAAGAACAAACACATAATTGTTGTTTTTTTCTTCTCCGTACAAAGTGTTGTTATGATTCAGTCCGATGTCCGTCACGTTTTTGGGAGTGAAGAGCTGAACAGGGTGACTGTAATAAGAGGCAAGGCATTCAGAAAAACAAACTGAAATGACAAGTGCACAAGAATTCCTCAGATTTTAAATGGGTCAAATTATTTAGCAGTTTTGCAAAACTTTATTGCGTTGCTTTGATTAAATTTACAGCCTGATCTTTTGGGATATCTGTACAAATTCGAAATGGTGAGGGGGATAAGATTGGATTTTATGGGATTTCATGCAAATGTAATAATCGGAAACGGTACAACTTGTCCCTGGTCGTAATCTTAATGCTTGTGGCTTGGAATAATAGCTTTTGCATCTTTTACACTGCAATTAGTGTATTATCAGGTACAGAGCAATTTCAGATTAACCATATCAGGTAAAAAACATTTACATAACAATTGTGACACCAGGGACCGGATCCTAATACTTTTTATTTGAGTTATTTTTTTTTTATTATTTATGCAACTTTATTGTATATATTTTAGACCTGATCAAAATGTAAGCAGCTACCTGCTGAAAGCGGCATTGCTTCATTAGCAGCAGCATTGCCTGAGACAACTGAGACACATGAACATTAATTCATACAATTTAGTTATTTTAAATGCTTTTAACATTTGGATAACTATCTGCAGTTTAAATTCACTAAAAATCTCTGGATATATTGACATTTCACAGCACAACATTCAACCTTGGAAAAACATACAAAGTGCAAAATCATTTTATATTTTACTGTATGAAAGCTCTTTATTCAATCAAGGATGACACTGATTTCTTTAGTGATTACCTGCCATGTTATACTGTACATGGCTAAGTACTGCTACAACATTTAAGCAATACTCAAGATTATATGTAATGATTAGCTTTGCTTTGATTATTTAAAAAATAAACTTGAATTAATAAATCTGAACCCAACAAGCCACTGAAATTCCAAGAGCTAAGATAGCTAGCCAGCTAATGTTCCCATTCTTTATGTCCTGCTGATAATAAGGTGGTATTTATTTCACCATAACGTCACATAATTGTTAAAAGAAATTCCACAGATATATAATATTTTACATCTTAAAATGTCGTGTGTAAAGCACTAACTAAAATAATTTTCACCAAATGATAATTAATTATTTCCTGAGTAATTTCCCTGATGACTACTAAGAGAATTATTACTGGAATAGCATTTTTTTTTCAATCTTGGAATGACGCATAAACACATACTTGAATCACTGCTAAGTCTTTTCACCAATAGTGTTTTCATAATATGTATGATACAACGTTCCTGCCCACAAACTAGAGCTCAAGTAACAAAATTTGTGGCGATGACTTTGGTATCTCCTGACCACATCATAAATCATGGACACAAGATGCTCAGCTTGTGACCTCTAAAAATTAACCAGTGGCTTCGGGTGTATTAAATTATGGTGACACCTTATTAAAAATAACCAACATGTCACTTCGGAGGCATTTAAAAATGTTTATAAATCCATTTTAATTTAGTTTTTTTTTTTTTTTTTTTCCGCCCAACAAAATGAACACTGCCTTACTTCCCCTCTCAATTGCTCATTTACATAGTTTCTTTCCTCATTTGCACAGTGTGGGGGATTTGGTGCACAGTGTGGGAACAATGTTGTCAGTAAGGCAGGAGTATTGTTGAGCTCTTCCAGAGGAGATGACAAGCGGAGGCATTCATGCCGGGGAAATCTGCACTTTTTTAACAGGAACACTGCATTCGCCTTTTCAAGTCACAATACTTAAAATTGTAAGAAATCATTTGGAAATGTTGAAGTTGTTTTATAAAAAAAAAGGTGTGAGCATTTACATTTGAACATTCACATAATTTGCACAGAACCCTAACACTAACCCTTTCTTAATGTCTGATTCATTTTTGCACAACTTAGTATTATGGTAATATCCCTAAATATCTCTTTTCTTCCTTTTCTTTTCGAGTCTCTCTCAGCTTTATGCAGTTGCTCTGTTATTGTTGTCAGTATTGTTTTTAACTGGAAGAAGTAAATGCTATCATAACGGGAATTATTAATTCTGTGAAGTCAAAATAATATGCTGCCCCCCCCCCCCTCACCACCACCACCACCAACACCACCACCACCACCAAAAATAAATAAATAAATAAATAAATCAATTTGGGTTGAAACAAATAAAATGAAACAATAGCTGCAACACAAAATGCAGTGGTTGAGATGTTTGACTTCTGATTAAAAGGTTGTGAGTTAAAATACCAGCACCAACTGGCAAGGCTGTTAACCCTCAACTGTTCAGTTGTACATCTTCTTCTTTCGGCTGCTCCCATTAGGGGTCACCACAGCGGATCATTCGTCTCCATACTACTCTGTCCTCTACATCTGCCTCTTTCAACCCAACTACCTGCACGTCTTCCCTCACCACATCCGTAAACCTTCTCCTCGGTCTTCCTCTTTTCCTCCTTCCTGGTGGCTCCATCCTCAGCATTCTCCTAGCGATATACCCCATGTCTGCACATGTCCAAACCATCTCAATTGGCCTTCTCTCATTTTGTCCCCAAAACGTCCTATATGTGCGTCTCTCTAATAAACTCGTTTTTACTCCTGTCCATCCTCATCACTCCCAAAGAAAATCTCAACTGCTCAGTTGTATATAACTGACTTAAATGTAAGTCACTCTAAATAAAGGCATTTTCCAAATGCCATAAATGTAAATGGTTGTCAGGGTAAATAAAAATAATATATTGTCAGCAGGTTAGTTAGAAACACCTGAAAAAACCAGCAATAAATAAACGTTGTATGTTTGAGGCATGATGCATAATAATTTGTGTCCTTCTGTAGTGTAAAATTCTTAAATTAGGACTATTGACCCAATACAACCTTCTATCATGTATGTAAAAATCTACATGATAATTAAAAAACATTTCTGCAATTCTATCATATTTATGTGTTTGTTTTTGACCACTAGGGACACTTTTTACAAATGGGGCACAAACCTGGAAACAGGGATTAACTGTATAGACTTTTTAATATCTACTTTATATGTATGTAACAGGAGACTGATCACATTGATTAGGTTTCATATCAAAAATGTATATACAGTATCTCAATCACACATATTTTAGGTGGGTGATGATCCTCATGATAACAGTGCTGTTGAATTTATTTATTTTGATTTGTCAGAACACATTGCATAATTTTCTGTAATAGCATGACTCTGACAGGTCTGTGGTGCTTATTATAATGATATTACTTCCATTGTAAAATCTTATACAGGGTCTTATAAAGCAGACACTCCACATGAACAGATTAAGTCAGCTGTGTAACATGGTGAAGCTTATGCAACACTTTCAAAAAATCTGCAGTGTCAGTGATTTGCAATAACTAGGGGGTGTTCCTTTCAGCTTTTAGGCATGAGAAAGCATACAGTGCAGACAGTTATGTGATTTCTTTGTCACGTGCCCAGCTGAATTTTTCTTTTAACTTTGGCATAAAGTGTAACTGCAAGTGTATAAAATGCACTTATGAAATATGTTGTTTGTTACTAACAAAAGGTTTTACTCATTTGCAAATGTCTGTGGTGTAAGAGAAATAAAATTCTTGCTAAATGAAAATCCATCAACTTTGGGATCAGCAATATGTAATTCATTAATGTTACATTGGAGAAAATAAGTAAGATGATAAGTAATAATAAGAAATGTCTTTTTCTAAAATCTTCTATTTATTGAGATTTTTAATGAATTATTTATCTTATATAAACCATGTTATTATATACAGTACAATACAGTACAGTTCAGTTTATGAAAGGAATATGAATTGGCTCTTATCCTCCTTATTTTTGTGTAAACGCGTTACCAGGTTTTTACAGGCGCAATGCTGCTAACAGTAAAAGTGACTAAGCACAGCTACTCATCAAACTCTGTTGTAGCGCAACATTTTTTTTTTTTGCAAAGTCTGAGAGACTGAATGTAAGAGTTACACACTGTTTTATTTATCACACCGCTTATAACAGCATGCCTCGCGTGGTTTTACTTTTAACAATAAATCCAGAAAGCTGATGAAGTTAAGAAAAACAGAACAATATTTACTGTAGATTTTTAAAAACCTGAATGACAGGAAGTAAGAGCGATTTAATTTCATACAGCGATAAATGTGCACTTTTTATGGGTTTGGGAGTAATTTTTGGAAACTTAAATGTCTTTTATATTTCATTTAGAATGTCATTAGAGCAGGCAGCATCACGCTTGTACATTCATTAAAATGAAGGTGTTTTAGCTGCACCTTATGTGCTTTTTCTGGTGATATGGTTGGACAAGAGAGCTAAGTTTGTCACGTTGGAGTCACTGAAAGAAATCAGTTGAAGGTTTTAAAGTAAACATTTGATTCCTTTTTTTAATCCTTTTTTATAAACACTGTTTGAAACCGTACCCCAGACTAATTATCTGAACTTCAACAGAGAACTAAAGTGGTGCATGCTTTGACGTGGACACGAATATGCACACTAGACTTGCAATACACACCAGATTTTTTTTTTCCATTATGGAAATAACTTTTTTTGCAATTAGTAAAGGGCATTCTTTCTCTCTCTCTCTCTCTCTCTCTCTCTCTCTCTCTCTCTCTCTCTCTCTCTCTCTCTCTCTCTCTCTCTCTCTTTTATCCTTCCTCTCTGTTTCTTTCACATATGCACAACCATGTTTTCCTTTTGTGTAATTTCTTTTTCACATTTTACTTTTCCAACTAACTTAATTAATTGTCGGCGCATTAGTGAGCTACCACAGTGAAAAAAGAGGGAGAAGGGCAGCCATGTGCAGTTTGCTGAGGCATGATTGAGGGCCTGTCACTTCTTGGTAGGAGCTATGTAATAATGAAAAGTACACCCAAGAGCAGTGAGGCGGGACATGGCTGCTCTGAGGCCAGACATACTTTTGCTCTGGCATTTCGTTGGCACTGCTTTTCAAACTCTGGTATTTTGTTGGCACTGCTTTGGTATTGTTTTGGCATTGCTCCAGCATGGCTCCTGCACTGACACTGTCCTGAATGCCAAAACCACCTTTAATCAAGCCTGGTATTCTGTTTCGGCACAAACTCCAAATGGGTCCTGCTTTGATCAGACCTTTCCTTGCTCCTCATCAGCAGCTGACATTTAGTGAGTGTAATGTGTCGTTATGTGTCACCCGTTATACTGTTCTCTGAACAAGCCATGCTGCCACTGCCTTTTAACTGTGCAGTTGTAAATGGATAAATTCCAACCTGGTTGTTTTAATAAGTAATAAGTACAGCAAAATACAGACACAATAGAGCTGGTTATTTTAAACACATCCTAAAGGGTTTATTTATCAATCTCCTGACAATGACTAGTTTTACCCCTCTTTGTACATTTACACAGTTACATTTATTTTTCATCTTAGGACTTTGTTGTGGTAGAAAACCCAAATACTTGAGACTGTCCATACATGCTCAATAAAGTCTCCTTACAAACATTTATTTTTACTACAGGGCTGCTTTTTTTTGACATTAAGTCTCTTATTTTTAGCAAGTCATTTGCTTTGCCGAAACACTATTAGAAGAGCTGCTGTTATAGACAATGAAGCAACTGCTTAGAGATTTGAGAATTCAGCAGTGTTGTGGTATAAAAATGTTTAAACACATTTCAATGTCAAAGATAATTTTATACTCGATATTTCCATGTAATGGTATGTTGTGATGAATGAGCACAAAGATGAATCTGGCATAGTTGGAAAAATAGTTATATCATTCTTAATCTATCATAAAGGTGCTTGTGCATTGCTGTCGTGTGTCTTCAGAGATGGCGTACTCATCAGCGAGCGATGGCACTAGTTAAACTGCAGATGAACCACACACTGTTGTATTGATCGGCTACATCAGGGTCGGCCCACAGGCGAGTGACAAAACCACCTTTAATCAAGCATCACTTCTGCCATGAAAGTCAATTACACACAGGGCTGAGAATCCCTGCTTGTCGCCGCATTGCTGGTGTGATGTGTTTTCCAAAGTACTACCTAACTCTCAGCATTTGTTCTTGACTTCATTTGTTCGATATATACGTGTATTGCGAGCTTCTAACATTCCACCAAACTGTTTATATTTGCAATCAGTTTGTTCTAGGACACAAATTATGCTGCCTCCCTGCAGTCTTGGTTCACACCATCTATGTGTGATTAAACTCTCCTGTTGTCACATTTAAAAATGTGTGGCTGATAATGTGCTGTGAGTAATTGTTCATGGCCTGTGTTGGTGCACGCTCAGACCTTGTTTTCTATGCTGTAATGACGTGTGAACGTTAGCGGAGGCTTGTGTTTAACATGGCTATCAAAGTTTATTGCAGGGATCTTCAAAAGTGCCTCTTACCTACTGCTTCGAATAGGTTGCACTATGAAGGTGAGATATTAGCATTGCATAAAGCCCCCCCAACCTCTCCTTCCTTTTCTTATGCTTTCACCCCCGCACTCTCCTTTCTCCCTTCTGCTCTGCACCCCTTTGTCTTTATCGTGAAATGTTTTACACAATGTGCATCATTTCCATGCCCTTTTCCTTCAAACAATGCTAAAAGAAAAAGCTTTTAAAAGTTCAAAGTCTTTTGGTCTCTGGCTCTCTCACACTTTCTGTTTTTTCTCTCTCGTTCCCTCCAGAGTTAACCGATGAGGACGTGTGTGATTCATGTTTGTTATGTGTGTAAGCAATCACTTTTGGCTTCCTGCTCTGGGACTGACAGCAGTATTCCAGTAATTGCTGTGACAATGAATTGCTGTTTATGAAGATGATTCTAAACAGGAGCTGCTTCAGTGATGACACTACATTAATAGTCTCAAAGTGCTTTCATGAACGTGAGCTATACGATTCCTCACAGTTGCATGAGTTCAACAAAATGCAAGCTCTTACTTCATTTGGCACTATACAGCCAGAAAATTCTTATTCTTAACATGCAGTAGTTATAAAAAAAAAAAGGTTATTTAAAAAAAATAAAAATTAGCAAGACACTTTGAAACACTTTCTCCTCAATGGAATATGAATCAGCATGGCTTCCTTATATCAACAAGCTAATATGCTAGTTGATTCCTGCTACTATGAATATTCAATCAAAGAGCAAACTAGCTAGAGCCTGCACAATACCCTTGATACACATCTAATTAAAGTAGATTTTATAGATATGAAACATGTGCAACTGTAGAGCTTGTTGAAATTAATTCGAATGAGGGCTTATGACAGGCGCTTGGAAATGTAGTTTTTTATAAAGAAGGCTGATTTTTACTTCATTAGTCTGCTAGCTAAAAGACATGGTGCAAACTATGCTGGCTTAGTACCGGGCAACAGTAAATAAAAAAAAACATTGATTTCAGGATGAAAAAGGACGGGGTGGAGGGAAGACTGAGTGAGCGGAATGACACAATGGTGTTCAAAGACATTTATTTCCCATATACAGTGAGCTAATGACACTACAACTCACTGATATTCTTTAGTTAAGAAATGTGTATTTCATACCCAAAGGTTTCTTTTTTCCCCTCACACTCCCCCCAACCTTTTAGTAAGCTATAACAGTGCTGTAATGTGTATGTCTCAGTTCTCTTTGTATTATTGGCTTGCTTTCCACCTTAATAAGATGACTCTCTTTCCATGAACCTTTTTTTGAATTGGCACAAACATAGATGAGAAACAGAGTGGCCTGCATTCACTTCTTTCTGCTGCTTCCTTCCTCCCCCCCCCCCCCCCCCCCTTTCTGCTTCACTCGGCTAAGAAAAAAGTACTATTTGTGCTGTGAGAGAAAAAAGGCTTCATAATGACTCTCCATCAACTGTTGGTGGAACAGTGAAACACTTCACAGATAATGTGAGACTGTTGGACTTGCTGGGTAACAAGAAAAATGCTTGTCACCCAGTTGGGTTTGCACAATATGAAATACGAGAACCGTTTTGCTGATTCACAGAAAAATTACTAACAAAGGTTTTGGCAAGTTTAATACAGAAGTTTGTCCAATCGCCAGAAAAGTCGATGTGTCTGTGGAGCCGAATTATCCACTTGATGCATATCATGTGCTACAATTGATCCACTCTAAAGGCTTTAGTGTAATGACATTCACCCAGGGAGAAGAAAGACAAACAACACGAAAGGCTCCAATTTACTCACACTGGCAAACAGCGATGCCGGGACATTCTGTCTGCTCTTTCTCCAAAGACAATGGACTGAATCTCTGCTTATCCATGAGATTAACACAGTTTAAAAAAAAAAAATTATAAAGGTGGTCCTGTGATCCAGTGCATGTTCTACAACCTTCGCTTTTATTGTGCTTTTTTTTTTATAGCAGCTCTCATTTGCTATTCATGGTCAGTATGTCGTATAAAACATATTGAACAATATACTGCAAAAGTCAGCAGAATGGTATGGGGGGGGGGGGTATTTTAAATAAAATGTTCAATTTTGATACAGATGGTATGTTCTCCCGGCCATAAAACTGTTTTAGTGCTCAATAAACTGATGTTGTTTTAGATTTGAGACTAGTAATGACTTTTGCAATGACTTTCACTGGTTAACAATTTCTCTAGGTGCTCTAATTTCCTCTCACCTCTTAAAGCACGCCAGTAGGTGAATTAAATATGTTAATTGCCCTTAGGTGTGAATGAGAGTGTGAATGTGTGTGTGTGTGTGTGTGTGTGTGTGTGTGTGTGTGTGTGTGTGTGTGTGCGTGCACAGGGTTTATTCTAGCCTCAAACCCAGTGTTTCCAGGATGAGTTCTGGATGCACAGTGACCCTGAACATGGTACTTCGTGATATATTGTGCATATTGTGCATATTGTGGCTCCTTGTTAAATTGCATCTAAATGTCTGCATTTTACATTTAAGGCATCTGGAAGACACCCTAATCCAGAGTGACTAACAAAATGCTAAAATGTTTTAAACTGTGCTACTGTGTATTATTTACCAAACAGTATGAATAAAAAGACAGTCCTGTTTGGAATATATCATGTACACTGTTCTCATTCTTACTGAACAGACATTTTTTTTATTTTTGCCAGAGATAACTATCCTTTCTTGCTCAGCACCCAATGCATAAAGTATTGATTGGGCTCACCCTTACTGTTTTCACTTGAACACTCAATAAGAAGGGCAGCAGCATGGCGGCAGCACTTGGCATTGTAAAATGAGGCTTTGGCTCCCCTCGTTCATCAATGTGATTGCACAGATCAATTCACATTTGTTCCGTACCTGGCTCCAAGTTGAGCACATTTCGCCTGTGCACTAAAAGAAATAGTACATGTTTATTACCTCTGCAGGCCCGATCTGCAATCTATGTGATGTGACTCGCTATCTGCATTGGTATCTTCCAAACAGATCATAGCTGCTCAATGCATTTACAAGGAACAGGGACACATGATACAGCTGACTGCATTAGTCCCTGGTTTTAGCAGTTGAACTGCAGTACTCACCAGACCTGATAGGGGGCAGCACAGCTCTTTAAAACACATGAGCTCTTTCAAATTCAATAAGAAAATCTCTCCATCAAGATTCAAATTCCCTTTCATATTAGCCACCATATTCAGCTAATATATGTGGCCTTTCTCTATAAGAATCTCACTTTAAGTGCAGGTGTTGGTCTCTTTAAGCTTGTCCTTCAAAATGTAAGAATGTGGAAAAGCTTTTACACCAGTATTCTCAATTGAGTGTCTCCTTTTCACCATCTCACTTAGTATACGAGGTGAGTCTGTTCACTAGATATTTTTGAGAAGGTCAGCTCTACTTTATGATGGCCGTTTAAGATGTCTGTTTAGTTTTCTCATTTTTTAAAATTAATTTTCATTGGGGTGTGGACACTGCTACAGGGGTGTAATATCCCCTAAAGTCCTGCCCTTCCTGATACAGCTCAGGGTTGTTAGTTAATCATAGGCAATGGGCCATAATTCATAAGACAACAGGCAAATAGCTTACTGATCTTTCTGTTTGAACCATGCAATTCAACCCTGTTGTGTTCTAAAACCAGACAGAACCATTTACTTCTGTTATCGTCTGACAAGCAGTCATATCATGATTACATAATAGTTTGATGGCACAGGGAAGGAAGAAATTAGTATTTTTTGGCATGAAGTTCTAGAAGATGATACACAGGCTAGTTTATTCAAAGCAAACATTAATTACTCCTCTTCTTCTTCTTCTTCTTTCGGCTGCTCCCATTAGGGGTCGCCACAGCGGATCATCCGTCTCCATACCACCCTGTCCTCTATATCTGCCTCTTTTACACCAACTACCTGCATGTCTTCCCTCACCACATCCATGAACCTCCTCCTTGGCCTTCCTCTTTTCCTCCTACCTGGTGGCTCCATCTTCAGCATTTTTCTACCAATATAATTCATGTCCCTTCTCTGCACATGTCCAAACCATCTCAATCTCGCCTCCCTCACCTTGTCACCAAAACATCCTACATGTGCTGTCCCTCTAATAAACTCATTTCTAATCTTGTCCATCCTCGTCACTCCCAACGAAAACCTCAACATCTTCAGCTCCGCTACCTCCAGCTCCACCTCCTGTTTTTTACTCAATGCCACTGTCTCTAATCCATACAACATCGCAGGTTTTACCACAGTCCTATAAACTTTCCCTTTCATTCTTGCAGATACTCTTCTATCACAAATCACTCCTGTCACTCTTCTCCACCCACTCCACCCTGCTTGCACTCTTTTCTTTACTTCCCTAACACAGTCTTCATTACTTTGCACTGTTGACCCCAGGTACCTGAACTCCTCCACCTTCTCCACCTCTTCTCCCTGCAACCGCATCACTCCACTGCCCTCCCTCTCATTCACACACATGTACTCTGTCTTACTCCTACTGACTTTCATTCCCTTTCTCTCCAGCGCATATCTCCACCTCTCCAGGCTCTTCTCAACCTGCTCTCTACTCTCACCACAAATCACAATATCATCTGCAAACATCATAGTCCAGGGAGACTCCTGTCTGACCTCGTCCGTCAACCTGTCCATCACCACTGCAAACAGGAAAGGGCTCAGGGCCGATCCTTGATGCAGTCCAACCTTCACCCTGAACCAGTCTGTCGTACCTACTGCACACTTTACTGCCGTCACACTGTCCTCATACATGTCCTGCACCACCCTCACATACTTCTCTGACACACCTGACTTCCTCATACAATACCACAACTCCTCTCTCGGCACCCTGTCGTACGCTTTCTCTAAATCCACAAATACACAATGCAGCTCCTTCTGTCCTTCTCTATACTTCTCCATCAACATCCTCAAAGCAAATAAGGCATCTGTGGTGCTCTTCCTCGGCATGAAACCATACTGTTGCTCACAGATAGTCACCTCTTCTCTCAGCCTGGCTTCCACTACTCTTTCCCATAACTTCATGGTGTGACTGATCAACTTAATTCCCCTGTAGTTACTGCAGGTCTGCACATCTCCCTTATGCTTAAAGATCGGTACCAGCACACTCCTTCTCCATTCCTCAGGCATCCTCTCCCCTTCCAGAATCCTGTTAAACAATCTGGTTAAAAACTCCACTGCCATCTCTCCTAAACATCTCCACGCTTCTACCGGTATGTCATCTGGTCCAACCGACTTTCCATTCTTCATCCTCTTAATCGCTGCTCTCACTTCCTCCTTACTAATCCTATCTACATCCTGCTTCACCAACTCCACATCCTCCAACCTTCTCTCTCTCTGATTTTCCTCATTCATCAGCTGCTCAAAATACTCCCTCCATCTTCTCAACACACTCTCCTCACTAGTCAACACATTTCCCTCTCCATCCTTTATTGCTCTAACTTGCAGTACATCCTTCCCAGCTCGGTCCCTCTGCTTGGCCAATCGGTATAAATCCTTTTCTCCTTCCTTAGTGTCCAACCTCTTATACAGTTCCTCATATGCCTTTTCCTTGGCTTTCGCCACATCCCTTTTAACCTGCTGCCGCATCTCCTTGTACTCCTGCCTACTTTTCTCATCACTCTGTCGATCCCACTTCTGTTTTGCCAATCTCTTTCCCCTAATGCTCTCCTGCACTTCCTCATTCCACCACCACGTCTCCTTGTCTTGCTTTCTATTTCCAGATGTCACACCAAGTACTTTTCTAGCTGCCTCCCTCATCACTCCTGCAGTAGTTGCCCAATCATCCGGCACCTCTTCACCACCACCAAGCCCCTGTCTGACCTCTTCCCTGAACCTCACACTACACTCTTCCTCCTTCAGTTTCCACCATCTTATTCTTCTTTCAATCCTTACTTTCCTCCTCTTCTTCTTCGCCTCCAAAACCATCCTACAGACCACCATCCGATGCTGTCTAGCTACACTGTCCCCCGCCAACACCTTACAGTCTCCAATCTCCTTCAGGTTGGATCTCCTACACAGAAGATAATCCACCTGTGTGCACCTTCCTCCACTCTTATACGTCACCCTATGATCCTCCTTCTTCTTAATTACTAATTGTTATAAACACTGTCAGATGTTTCCTATTTAAAGCGATCCTGAATCTATACTATTTCTGTTGGCTGCCACCACAAGCTTAACTAACCCTGATACACTGGGACTTTAATTGCAGAAAGTAGCTTTGAGCAGCAGCACGATTCAACAATGGAGACAAAGGCTCTGTCTGGACGCTGTCCCTTTCCATTTTCCAGAGAGCTGCTAATCAATGAGAGGGTCGGACTGGCAGCTATGGAGCGTGCAGGATAGATGAATTTAGAGTTCCCCAGAGGAGCAGTATAAGGACTTAAATTCTGATCTAAACTGAACTAGTGCTGGTGATCCCAGCTGACCTTTCTCTCTCAATCTTTCTTTATCTCAGCCATTATCTTCCAATCTTCCACTAGAGAGTTATGTATCTGTCTGTACTTATGAGAAATGTACGCTTGACACATAAGAATATGCACATCATCACCAAGCTTTCATCATGCTAAAACACTACATCGAAAATCCTGGATAAGCACAATGAGCCATAGCCTAGAATTAAATCTTCCTTTCTGATATGCTTAATTGTCCCTTACTCATCTGAAGTAATATTTAGCAGCCTAGTAAAGTCATTTTGAAAACGCTTGTGCATGTAAGTATACTAAGATATAGATGAGCATGAGTGCATCTTATTTGGTGCATATGCGTATAACTGGCTTCCTGCTGGCTGGGATTCTCTGTTCTATGCAATCTAGTGCAGTAAAGGATCGTAAATACCTCAATAAGTCTGAGGCTGACAGACACACCTGCTTGTCAGTTTATTGCATTATTCTTGGTAAACAAACAAAGCTACCTACAGACCCAGTAATCCAACAATATTACATATTAATAAGGCAGTTCCTGCTTGGATTAAGGAACTGAAGGGCAGCTCAGTTGTTTGCATGGCTGTGTATGAGATTTGTGCTTCAAAAGTAGTAGGAGGAAGTGCATCTGTCTTTAAAAACATTGTGTACTACAATCCTCCATTTTTCTGTAACTAAAACTCTTTTCATAGAGAGCTATACTAAAAAGCACAAACCAGGTAAGACACAATAACTATGACAGAAACCAAAATAACAAAAAGTATGACAAAAATATATATAAAACAAAAATGATTTTTTATTGAACAATAATGACGGCAAAAGCGGAATCAAATTGGAACTTCATCTGGGTGACAGGGAGGAATTACACCACACTCTTATTACAAATTGTCCTTAGTTTGACCCATTAAAAGTTGCAAAACTATATTAGAAAGGTTAGCAAGTACAAAACTTGTTCTTGGAAACTAATAACATAAACCCTTAAAGATGGGTTCATAATTATTTTTTTTTAAGTGTAGGTTGCTTTGAGAAAATATTTCCTTAACCCATGAGATTAATCTGTAACGCCTTCCAGCCATAACACAACAGCACTAATAAATCAGACCACAGAGTGCAGAAGAATTATGAGGCACCGCAGTTTACATAAACTATTCTATTTTGTTTATGCTAGGATAGAAATGATACAGAAAAGCTAATATAATGTAGTGCATGCATGCTTTTCAATCACAAACCAACCTACACCATAGTAAATAATAGTTAGATCAGATTAGATCATTTCAGATTAATTGTAAATGCAAATTTTCAAAGAATTTTGTTGCCTCAACCCGTTACCTCATGCATTTGGTCTGTACTTCTGAAAATGTCAAAACCCCTGGGCTCTAATTGTGCACTTTGGCATAGTGACCAACAAAAATTAAAATATGTTGTATTTTAGTATTTCACCTATAAAACTCATGATGCAAGCAAAATTAGATAGTAATTGTGTTATATTATTATTTTAAAGAATTTATTTGCATGTGGTTGACACATAAAAAAAAGATTATTAGCTAATATTGAGTATATCTTGTGTCTAAACTATGTGTAGTTCTACACAATTATTCAAGATGGTTCACCTAATTTAAAGGAAGCTATAAACATAAAGAGGTGTTGAAAATACAAAAGCAGTAATTACATTTATATGAACTACTGTTTTTTTTTATTTATATGATTTACCTTTTGATGTTGACAATGGAATTTTGCAGTTATCTGGAAACACTGATGAAACTTTTGTATCTTTGGCATCTTGTCAGCCAGCTTCACACAGCAGGCTTTTTTAATGCCCACAGAGCCTGAGTTCTAAATGAAAACAATTCAGATAAATCCTTTAATTGCAGGTAAAAAAAAAATTAAATTAAACAAACCCATTAACATTGCTTACATGTGCTTTTAAACGATTTTCAATTACACATATTCATCAAATTGAAATTTGTATTTATTTATTATATTTTTATGAAAATGAAAAATAGATGTGTTCAATCCTGCCTGTCCTGACTGAAAACTTTTGACTGGTAGTACAGGGGTTTTTCATGTGCTGGGAGGATATGCCGCATAACTACAGTGACTGAGTACCATCTGCTGATGGATTTTGACTCTAGGGTTTTGCTGCAGGAATACATCAACATGAAACGGGTGTAGCGAGCTCAGTTTTTCATGTGTATTGTGCAGCTGTGGTAAAGGATCACAAACTGTTAACTGAGCACTATTAATAATAAGGGGGTTTGTGTTTTCTTGCACAGAAACATACGAGTTTGACCCAGTTTGTCAAAATTATTTGTTATATATATTTGTTAGTTATATTTTTTTGACACTTGCTGTATTTGTCATTTGGAACTCCTTTGGATAATCGCCAGTGCGCTAGTGGTACAGTGATTGATTTGTGGTAATCATGTAGCAAAATGCTACTGCCTGAGCGCTGGTTTTATACGCCTTGTTCATGCTTCTCATTATAAATAAACGCTATCCAACACATTTAAAATTTTCATCAAAATCAGCAGGCATATTTACTCGTCAGTCGTGATTACATGCATGATTGGTGTCTTTAGGAGAATGTTTTAGCTAATTGCCATCCTTAGCTGTTTGCCACCAGTGAGGTGTCTTATTGCTGTCTAATTTTAATGGTCCCCTTACTTAACATGAATTTAAATGTCTTCATCTCTGTGGTTTTGCACCCGAGCTATAAAACTTTTCTGCATGTTTGTGGATTCAGATGGTGTAATCCAATTCTGCACCAGAATCTGCATCATTAGGTGACTTATTCACTTTGCTGAATTATATCCACCAGGGGCTGATAGCGGGAAGGAGTTGTTTTTGATTTGCGAACAGTTCTAAAGGTATTTGGTGTGGTTTACGTTGCACAGTTCAACCCTTGCCTTCCATCATGCATACACTTATTACTTTTGGGCCCTATTTAAAATGTGCACAATTGCTTGTAAGAATTGGTGTTGATAGAAGAGAAGAGCAGACCTGAGCACACACTCGCCTGATTCACTTTGTGCATTTGGTGGAGTGTGTTAGTTGTGCTTAGATTTCAGAATTGCTAAGATAATTGCATTTGGTGGTAAGGCGTCATGACTCTTTGCCCTGTTCAGACGAGTGAGCAACAAAAAAAAGATTTGTATTTGTTTAGTTTTTTCCTTTGGTGGTTCTTATTGCATTGTTCGTTGGGGAATCTTGTTAAAGCAGCCTCCTGACAGTTCCCTCAGTGCTGAGAGAGATGTCGCTCGCGCTGTCTCACCCACATCACTATGCAAAGTGAACATATGTAAATGCACTTGTAAGCTCGATTTCCTGGAACTTGTATTGCATTGTACAAAACAACAAGTGTTACCTGGCATTGTTTTCAGATCAATTTCTTGATATATGTGCAGCTGTTAAAACTACCTAGTAGGTTTGTTTTAAAATCAAGTCAATTTAGACAAACTGTTAACTTACAGTAGTGTTGAGCTAAAACGCAGTGGCAAAATATTTCATCACTGATTCATGCCTATACAAGTGAGCTGTACAAAGTGCCTTCTGTAAAGTGCATGGAGCAAGGAGCCAATTGGCAAACAGGATTTGACTTTGCACGTGTGATTAGTAGGCTGGTGATATGTTTTGGTACAGTAAATAACTTTTTTCACACATGCAAAAATAGTAATTTCATGTCATAACCTATAGCAGAAAAATTACACACTTAATAACATGTATCTCTGAATCTGTTCTCACCTGAAAAAAGTGTGAAAAAAGATATATGGTGCTGTATCAGATACTGTAGGTAAGCATTACATTAATTAATTTGGGTAAAGAAGTTTAAGACGGTAGGACAGATGTTCAGAAGTGGCCAGACATGATCCTGAAAATGTAGTTCAACACCACTTAATCTTTTATTTTGTTCTATTGTAGTGACTAGAAAATGAACATGTGAGGGAATTGAGGAACTGAACAACTCCTACTATGTCTTGGAATGGTCATGATTAATTCTGTACAAATGAAAATGATAATTGTAGATTATCAATTCACACATTAGACTTATTATTTCAATGTGTACATTAATATTTAGCTAATTTTAGAGCCATATGCTGTAACCTCTTGCTTACATGTAAATATAGAGTATATCAAATGATATGTTGTGGTTGCTATGGATAAACTGCAAATAGTGTAGTGTAAAACCCATAATGGTAATAAAAAATGGATTCATTGATTAGGAGGCACTCCACCCTACTTATTATCAGTCATATCAGCATAACTGAAAGTATAATTATTGATTTTGGTTTTAACAACAAGATGCAGAGCAGTGAGACAGACGAAATATTACCAAAAGTGTATTAAAGATTGACACGTAGTCATTCTGATTAATTGAAAGTTTGCTGGCAGACATTTGCACAAAGAGGAATGTAGTTTTTAAGAAGTGCAGGAACCTTTTTTTGTTGAGATTGATGATTGGCTCATCAGTCAATTTCTTTTGCAAGTTTAGTTAATCTCTGCTTTAAGATTTTTAGCCACAGGCACATTTTAGTGAGAAATTGGAGACAGGTCTGGCAATTCCCGATGCTCTACAGTGTGAATAATGACATGTCGTAGGCCGCCTACAGATGATCAGGATTTTCCTCTTTGCTCACTGCAAAAGTGGGCGCAACATAATGATCAGTGTTTTCACCATGAAGTTGGAGAAGTGCTATGTCATCAAGATGCATTTGAAAATGTAGCTCTACTCCTTCCTGTATGTTTCAACATAAAACCTTTTGGCTTTGGTCATTTTTTATTTATTTATTTATATTTATTTATTAATTTATTTATTTATTTTTTAAATAGTCATTGCTGCATCACACATATAAGCTTGTTTTCATTTGTTAAATAAAAGTTTAGCATAAAATATGGTCTAAGTTGGCTTTGAGTGTTATATCTTCTAAATGTCTTTGAGTGCTTTTGGGGCAAATCTACAGGCATGTATGTACTCCCCTGGGAACAATGGCACAAGTATGTTTTTCCTCTGATCGTCTGTAGGCAGCCTTATGTGCTTTCACATTGTTCAACATTTTTGTTGATTTTCATTGTTGGTGAGGATAAACATTTTTGAAATTTTGACACGCTCCATGTCCAAAACAAGCAGTGCCACGAGCACTATAATTTTTTAAAAAGAAGTCATCTACCATGTATGGTTATTTGGTGTGGTTCTTTATAAAAAGGAGCATGGCCATGCATGGACAGAGCAATTAGATTTTCGCAACTAATGTAAGATTTACTAAATACATTGTACATCGCTGTGTTTATGCATGGTGATTAAATACCAGTTTCCCTATGCGTACTGCCAGTTTCTACATATGCAATTAGAACTTGTTGTACTTACTCAATGATAAATGAGGCCCTTGGTGTTAGTGAATGATGTCTTGATCATATGAAGATGAAGTTATTCATATGTGCATCTTGCTCCTGGGAGTAAAAAGCTCCTTGGCTGGCATTAGTTGTGTGCAGTGGTGTTAAGCGAGTGCATGTATCACCTCCCCCTCCAAGTTCCAGCTGAGGGTCACAAGCCTGCTGCTGACCAGGCACTTTCTGCTACCTAGGTGATTTCATCAGGGGGGTTCTGGGAGGAAGGGAGTCATAGCCTTGCTGGTCTCCAACTGTTATTCCCTTCCCAATTTTCTGCTTCTGCCCTAACATTAGCATTATAATTAGGTTGTTTGGGGGATGCAGAGGCAAAAAGTAAATGAATTACTCTGTGCTGTGTGCATTTTGAAGAGTAGAATGAAATTGGGACCGGAGTTGAAATTGGTATGTGTGCATGCTGGCAAGATGTGTGGTGTCCCCAGCCATCCTAATGAAGCTGAATTTTTGCTGAAGATGGGCTTCCATTAATGGAATTTGGTCCTAATTATAAGATTGCATTACAAACATAAGGGACCTTTTCATAGCCGGCTTCCTGCCATTATGTTCTTGGTTTGTTTGTCCTTGTTGTTAGCGCTGAACCATACAGTTCTCTCTCTTTTTCTTTCTCTCTCTCTCTCTCTCTCTCTCTCTCTCTCTCTCTCTCTCTCTCTCTCTCTCTCTCTCTCTCTCTCTCTCTCTCTCTCTCTCTGTTTATGCCTTTCTCTATCCTATACTTTATCAAAATTATTTCCATGTCATAGCACAGACGGATCATGTTTTAGGCAATCAATACAGAGCAATGGGGTGTGTTGATGGTAATAAGGATGGAGCTGACGATAATCATTATCAACGCTTGCCCTCTGACAGACACACTTAGACAAATGATATGAGCAGTGAGAGCAGGTTGGATTTATGTACCATATGCCAGTATTGACCAAATGTACAGCCGTGAGTTACAGTTCCTTAATTTTAATGTCTTCATTGCATGATTACGCTTAACACATCTTGGAAAACACTGTTCTTGAGCCTTCTGACATGAACGTGTGATGACAGGGTGCTCATCATTCCAAATTCTGTTGCAGATAGTGTCAGTATTGTAGTTCTAGTAACACATCTAATGCCACAATGATGTCTGTGTTTTTATTTCAGATGGATTCTGACAGCTCTTATTTAGCAGCTTTTAGACAACTTTGAAATGAGCTAATGATAATTGTGTCTTGGAGTCAAAACTGATACTTCAAAAAATATTATATTAAATATGTTCATCACTGTGTGTGCTGTTTGTGTGCACACACAACTATCAAACTGTATTTACAGACAATGTTCTAAGCAGCACAGATTTGTTGGATTTTTTTTCTCTTGTTCTGTTTTGGGCTGCAGCTCAGCTTTGGAGAGAACTGTGAGTGATGTCATTTTTCTTTACTCCCTCAACTTATGTGTGGCGAACTGATTTTATCTGAAGTAACTGCAAACACTATGGCTCTTTTATCTTAATTGATTCTCAATGCTGAAAGCAACTTAAAAGTGTATTTTTCAGCCATGAAGTGTGTGCATTTGGTATACTGTCATTAATGCTGTAAACAGACACCAACATGAACTCACTTTGTGATGCTTGAATTGTCCTTCAATTACACTTTTACCTTGAAGGCATTATTCTATATAATACATTATAAGAAAACTGGGTTGAAATTCAAGCGAATAGTTGTGAACTCTCTTTAAAAATTGTACCACAGTGCTAATTATGTCTCAAATCCGATGGGTTCGGAAGCATAGGGAAATTGAATAGGTTGCTGCATAAACTAATATCACCTGACTCTTCAGTGCCTATTATCTCACATGTCTCACACCTAAACCTGTGCACATCCATGGCAGTAGTGAGAAATTTCTCTCTGAAGATTGTTCCTTAGCCAGGAGCAGTGCACGTTGAGGAAAGCAGGTGAACAGACATATGAAGCAGACAACAAGAGAGCATGTTTCACTTCATGCCAAACCACAGCGGGTGCAAGAGGCAATTTCCATTTATTTCTGCATGGCATCTCCTACAGCAGGGTCACCACAGTGTCTAAGTTGATGCCAATGAGAGGAGCTGCCAGGGAGCCACTTACACAGAAACACACACACATGTCAGCAGGCGAGATTAATGAGCCCCAAACAGTTCAGCCCATTTCGGAGCGTTACAGAGATATGGTACCGATCAATATGCCTTGGCATATCTCCATCTTATTCGCAATAACTCGCCCAAAATACATACAGATGCGCATAGATTAGATATAGCTAATCTTTCATTTTTTTTCTCCAGAATGAATGGATAAAGGATAGGGCAGTTATGTTCATTTGCATTTCTTCTCCACAATTTATTTATCCACATTTTATATGTCCAATTTATGTTATTATTATAAACAAATGTGGAAGATAATTCGATTTTTTTATTTTTATTATTATTTTATTAAAATAAGGTTTGTTAACTGTGTTCAAGGTTTTCCACTCTCCCCATAAGTCTTCTGCTTGCTTTCTCCACTCCTGGCAGAAATTCTGCCACCTACACAAGTCCATGTGGGAAAATGCCTTTGAAATGCCTGATGGAATGTTTCATTGAAGATGACAACGTTTAAAAATTGTTTGGAAATGTGTGTTTAATATGCATGATCCAAGCTTTCAAAGGTGGGCACAGACAGGGGAATCCATCATCCCTTTTGAAAATGCAGCACTGGTATTGGGAGATAAATATTTATTACAGCCTCCTGTACAACACAGTGCCGCAGTGATACCAAGGTTGTGTGTCACATGGTGAAAATACGCTGATTCAAATGCTGTTTTATTAAATAGTTGCTAAGCATTTCTTTCAACTACTTATTAATGAACTCTCTACCTGGTTATATGAAGACAATCAAGTGTTTACTTTAACTAAACAAAGATCCATTCAAATTTGAATGAAGGTAAATGGAAATTGGTTTTTGCTGTTTTTAAAATATTATTCTCTTTGTGTTAAATGCAGAATTGTCCCATTGTGTTTACTTGTCAGATTAACATGCGCTCCATCTCTTATCTATTTGCACCTCATTACATTGAAAAAAGAAGCCTGCTTTGAAGAAGGGTTTATTTTGCATTAGACTTCATGTTTAGGCAGTGTGTGAGAGTAAAATGAGGCTTTTTCTGTGCAGTAGCCAGTTAAGTTAATGCTTTGCCTGAAAGTACAGTAGCCAGCAGGGCGAGTTCACTCCTGCTGACATACCGCACATCTCCTGTGTGTCTGTGATGGAAGCTGGTGCATAGAGAATGGAGCGGGAGCAGTGTGTGAGGGAGCCAGCCATTACCAAGAAGCTGTCAACTCCAAATGAGAAATTTCATCCTCCCAGAAAGTCTGTTCAGGTAAGTGGAAATGTTTTCTGCTTCATCTCAGGTGGGTAGTGCTGCTGCAGCTTTTTTATGTGGTAAAGTTGGAACTTTAGTTGCCTGACCTTCAGAAAAGCCACATAGTTTTTTTTCAACAAATTTCACTGAATCTGATCGATTGATTAGCTTTAGTATTCAGGATAAAATAAATAATCATGGTGGCCTTTTAAGGTGAAATGCATACAAACTGAATACCTTGCTTGTTTAAAGTGATAGACTTAGACTTCTTTATATACTGTAGAGTAATCTCTTTACATCTTTATAATTTTCCAAATAGGACCATAATTAATATTCAAGTTGATGTAGCACATTTTGGATGATCAGGATTAGGGAAAATAGAGATTTTTGTTATCTGATTTCAAATGAAATAAAAGAGAGAAAAATCTTTTACTTTGCATATCTCTGTTAATGGGAAAGCTGGGGTGAGGTTTAGAGCCTTACACTGGAACCAGGCAGTGGCAGCTTTCCATTGACAAAGCTTTAACTCATGAGCTACTGGTCAGTAGTCCAGGCTCTTCCTCGCCCTACTAATTGTTAAGATAATTACATTCAAATGAAAACAAGGTATCCTGATGATTATTTGTGGGAATGATCTCTTTAATGGCTCTAGCTCACGTTTTATAATATGTATAAATATGACATATGGTTTTTTTAATACACGGATTCCAATCTTACCCTGTTTGCTGCAATCAGGAGTACAAAATATATATCTAATGTCAAGCTTCCTTTTCCTGATAAAAGTGATTAACATCTAGTCACACACAAAACAAATTTTGTATCACATTTTACATAGATAAGAGTCAAATAAACCTGTCATTTAAGCAGATAGTGTGAACCAATACTAACTATGACAAAAAAAAAAAATCTGTAGATATTGGGCATTGATACTGTCTTTAACAGTACACCATATTTTTTTTTCTGTTTTCTTTCTCAGAATCAAGATAACAATTTGTATATTTTATATGTTACATATCTCCCTTTACATATTTCTCTTTTCAGAACAATTTTAAGGTTATTAATGATCAGTTAAGGTTGTACAGTTCATTAACACACAGTTAAGTGAGTGTGTGTGAATTTTGTACAGTTCAGTTCTGTGTGTTGAGGAGCGTGCGGTGTAAATGTTTGTGATAGAGGAGAGAGAGACTTCAATGACCTTCTCAGCCATCCTCACTCTTCTCTGTAGGGTCTTGTGCCCAAAACAGGCAGTAATGCAGCTGCTCAGGATGCTCTCGATAGCACCTCTGTAGAACGTGGTTAGGATGGGGGAGGGAGATTGGCTTTCCTCAGCCTTCTCAGGAAATAGAGATACTACTGGGCTTTCTTGCTGATTGAGCTGGTGTTTAGTGACCCTGTGAAGTTCTCCACCGGATGAACATCAAGGAATTTGGTGCTCCTGACGATCTCCACAGAGGATCCATCGATGATCAGTGAAGAATGGCCTCTCTCTGCTCTTTTAAAGTCAACAAACATCTCTTTAGTTTTGTCAACGTTCAGAGACAGGTTGTTGGCTCTACACCAGGCTGTTAACTGTTGCACCTCCTCTCTGTATTCTGACTCATCATTTTTGCTGATGAGACTACAGGTTTCTTAACTTTTAGTTGTTTCTTAGTTTTCACCTAATTAGTTTGCATCAAAAGTCTTTTCTAAGTTCAGTTCAATTCAATTCAATTTAATTCAATTCTATTCAGCTTTATTTGTATCGTGCTTTTAACAATGGACATTGTCCCAAAGCAGCTTTACAGAGATAAAGGTTTTGAAGCTGTGATGTAGAAGTTTATTGCCTATAAGTTTGTCCCTAGTAAGGAAGTCAATGGTGACAGTGGCAAGAAAACACTGAGACCTTGCGAGGAGCCGTAAACGAGGGAACCCATCCTCAACTGGGTGACACTGGATGCCATTTCATCCGCCTCTGGGCGGAACTCCATATGAGTGGTTAAATTACTGCAATTGTTAAATTTATAAAATTGTAAAATTATTAAATTCCACAGAGATCGAGGAATAATATAGACACATTCGTTAACATTTCTCAGCCACATTTGAATAAAAATGTTTGAGGTGCCTAGCATCCTGTTTGTTCTTAAGTCATATGAAATATACTGCTACCCCAGAATTAGGGGCAAGCAATATTGTATTATGAATATTGTATAAGTCATTAATTATTATGCAAAATAAAATCTAATTTCTTTTAGAAATCCATTATACACTTAAATTATTCCCAGTAACTATTCTGAAATACACACACCAAGAGACACACAGCTTCACCCACACTGTTAAAATCTAAATATTATTGCTCTATAATAAGACTCAAAGCCTGAATGTAGGCCAGCCAAGAAATTGCATCCTACTGGTTTCCTCCTTTTGCAATCTAAACAGTGCCATTTTTGGATCACTTGAACCTACAGATCAAAATTTAATCCTTAAGGGCACTTTTACACCTAGGAGTTTATATCGAAGCAAAATTGATAATTTTGGCTAATTCACTATTTGGCTTGGTTTAGTTTTGCTCTGCACATATTTCAAGGACAAAAAAATCGGTTTGAAATGAAATCATACTTTTCAGCTATATAAACACATAGGTCAGAGCTGTTGAGACAAAATAAAACAAACCATGGTGAACAATGTTTTGGTGCTAAATAAATGATTAGATAATGAATACCTTGTTTAAAACACTGAGTCTTATTGTTCTACATATTTGTACAAATCTTAAAATTTCGAGGGGAAAAAAATGATATCCCATTTGTGCTTTTGAGATTAAATAAATGTAAGAATTATATTGTCGAGTTTAAATATCTTGTGCAGTTTTAGTCACACATAAATGTAATGAACCTCTTGTTTGAATTTAATGTCATTAACTTAAGAAACATTAAATATTAAAGCCAGACAACATCAATCCATAAATTAAGACAAATTAGACCAGCAATTTAATTAAGAACAATGCTGTGTAAAAGGAGGACAGGTCGTATACTCCTTAGTGTGCTGTGACCGTTCACTTCTTGAGGACACATGCCGCGTTCGCTTCCCGCTATTATAACATGGCATTGTTAGAAGTGCCCATAGCAATTTTGACTGAGAGTAACCAGGACACTTTCAAAATTAAACCCTGCAGTTTTCCTATCTAACATGCTTGATGTCCTAGGTTATCTTGGTTATCACTGAACTATTTTTTGACATCTTATTTAACTTTTCTTTAATTGTCCTCCAGATTTTGGCTTCCAGGTGCTGTTACACCTTTTAATTAAGCCTAAGTCAAAATAACTTTTACTTCTACCTGAAACTTTTTTTCAGCACTGTGAGTGTTGTGTCTGTCACTATATTCCACTCATCTGCAATGCATCTCGCACTTCTTTTATTCTTGGCCATCAGTCCAAATATCCAGAACAAACTGCATTTCTGAAGTGCTGGATCTATCATTTGGATTATGTTGTACCTTGGAGCTCAGTTTAATAGCATGTATCTACAGAAGAAAATGGTGCCCACAACCCACAATACACAGCATGTTCAGAGGGTTAAATTGGGCTAATTCAGGGTTGAATGTCTTTATTATTTTAATCGATCTGCACTAGAGTTCACCTGAATCTGGACTGGAACCATCTCACTCAGACACTCTCTATTGTCCTACACTGGTACAATGATGCTATATACACCTGCTAATAAACTGCATCAATGAAGAAATACACAGCAAGTTTTGATTCAAAACGGTACATGTTGTATATGTGAAAGCACATTAAAGAATTAACTAGACTAATATATATATATATATATATATATATATATATATATATATATATATATATATATATATATATATATATATATATATATATATTCATATATCTCATTATGAATTGTTTTTAAGAGGTCAGCATTGGTGGTGCAATATTTAGTCCAGTGTAGAAAGGACTATTTTATTTTAATAAATCAGGTTTAGATCATTAAAGCAGGGACATATTCACCGTTGCACGTAAAGCTATATGTTTTATACAATACATAATGGACTATTTGCTATGGTAGATAAAATTCTAGCCTAATAAATTGTTGAGTTGAGTAATGTTTCCCAGTTCAGAGAAAGCACTGATTCTGCTGTCAGAGCTTAAAGTGCTGATCCTGCTCCTCTTCCAGTTTGCTAGTTTCCTCAGCCTTTAAGCAATCTATAGAATTTGAAAGATTGCGACCACAGCCCATCACTGCCACCACATACACACCACAACAGATCAATTCTCAGCCACCCTGAAACGTATTTCTGATCTATGGAAGAGGTTGCTTTTCAGAGAGAATCAGAAAGGGAAGCTTAAGTCTGGTCTGTCATTGTAAAGTTTCATTTTCACTATGTTGCCTGCTGTCCTTCGCAGACTGTGGAAAGGACATTCATCACTATTGACTGTGTTGGTCTGTGGGTGGCAGAGTGGGTATACTGTAATGGTTACTGTGCAACACTGTATCAGTGTGCAGTGTGACTTTACACAAAATAAGCCATTTCATACCAGCTTTCCCAAACCACCATTAAACCACATAACTGTCAACAAATGTGGCAATGGAGCAGATGTAATTTTAGATAAAAGAAGAATCCATTAAAACATAGTTTGTCTATTGGTAAAATTATTTAAAAAAAACTCTCATACTAAATTTTATGGATAAACAAAATAAATCACTATCAACTTCCTTCTGTGCCCAGTTTTGTAATGCGTAATGTGTCGCAAACAAAATGTTGACAGTTCTCCAGAACAAGCCCCAACAGGGTGATAAAGACCCTGGCACAAAGTGAGAGCTACGTTTCCTGCAGTGTGATTAGGTGTGAAACAGCTGTCATTAATCAGTAGCCATTATACTAAAATAATGACTGCCCATTGACCACAGCACTGTGTCATAAAATAAAAGATAATAAGTCAAAGTAGTGCATAGCATTATTCTTGCATTCCGCTGTTCTTTGTTTGTTTTTGCCACACACACAACACACACACACACACACACACACACACACACACACACACACACACACACATATATATATATATATATATATACAGTGTTGTGCTCGTTACTGAAAAATAGTAACTAGTTACAGTTACTCGTTACTTCATTCAAAAAGTAACTGAGTTACTTTGTTGATTACTTACACCAAAAAGTAATGCGTTACTGTTAAAAGTAACTTTTTAGTTACTTTTTTAAAGAACCTTCTTTAATGTTTCCATTAATGCCCTTTTATGCGTTATGGTCTATACAAACACAAAACTGACTTAAACACAAAGTAATTTTTAAACACTATTTTATTAAAGTCAGACCAACACAAACTGAATATCACAAGGATTTCTGAAATAAATAATGAAACAAGCTGAATAATATATTTAAAATCAAAAACTAAAGTGGCTTCTGTTGTTGTGTTGAGCTCTTAAAAATGTTCCTTTCACAGCTGAAGTATGAAAACTATCAACAATGTAGAACAGAACTTTAGTCTTTACACTTAACTAAAGTGAAATAATGAGCATATTTCCACTTTGAGAAACTCGTCTTGCTCTCGCCTCTTTTTTTTTTCGCCTTCCATGAAAGGGTTGACATGGTTTGCAACAATGCCTGGGTAGGTGATACATGTAAAAGTAACATCCACATGGATGGCCGGACCCAAGGTTTCCCAGCAGAATATCGCCTATCGCACACCACATCTGCGGGCTTGCCTTCTTCCCATAGTGCATCCTGGTGCCATGTGTTCCACAGGTAAGCGATGCACATGCACCCGGCCATCTACATGGTGTAAAAGAAAACGTGATTTAATAAACCAGGCCATTGCTCTTCCATTCCATCAGCATGGGCACCCTGACTGGTTTTTGGCTACACAGTCCCATAAGCAACAAAATGCAATGCAGAATATAGTCTTTGGTAGAGCAAGGGGTTACATATAGAACAGTGACAATTCAAAGAAATATTTACATGGTTTTTAGCATGTAAGAATCTCTAATAATCTATGCTATTCAAATTATAATGGTTAGTCATCATTGCTTCCAAAAGGTCAGTAAAGTGGTTAAATTCTCTTTCTGTATAACCCTGTTATATACAATGGATAAAAAGTAATAAATCCTCCTACTTTAGAACTGACAAAATGACTAATCAGCAAAGTTTTTTACTATAATGTGATGAGTGGGTGGCATTGCTGCTTCACAGCTCCAGAGTTCCTTTCTGTGTGGAGTTTCACGTGTGCTTGCAATATTTTTATGGGTTTCTACTGGGTTCACCCGAAAGCATCATTGTAGATACAGTAGTATTAAACCCAGTATTCCAACCTGATCATGAACAGGAGATGGTAATTAAAGTATGAATAAATGAGTAACTCAACAAAAATGTGATGTATAAAAAAGGAAAAATCCATTTAGAACAAGAAAAAAAAAAATTATTTTGGAAGTTAAGAAAATGTGGTTGTTTATAGCACTTTGAATGTTCTACATAAAACCGGTTTAAATAAAAAGGTTTTGTATATAACTGCTAAAATGTTTCATATAGCAGTGTTCTATATTAATGTGGTACTATACAGTAACTTTACACTCTCGAGTGTGCAGAAGTCTTGTATGTGGTGTATTTAACAGGCAAGGCCATACATGACACAAATCCTATTCTGATCATTTGATGCTGCTGATTGCTGTTAGACTGCGAATCAGGCAGTCTTGTAGTGGCATTGCTAAATTAATTCTTCCCAAAGTGGTACAAGAATCATCTTTGAGATGTGCCCTCTGGGAGAAAGGGTATACTTTAACACAGACTTGCACTAATGCAATCCTAGTCCTCATGTGCAGTTATTTCCCCATTGTGTCTGTATATGCTCAGATAGATTAGAATCCATGCAATGAATTGCACCATAACATTAAGCCCCCATCCTCACTCCTTCCTGGCTGCCATGTAGAATTTGAAGAAGGCAGAGGCGAAAAGGAGGTAGAAAAGCAAGACTGAGTAGGCCATTATGGAGCTAGGTGTGTATCCTCATGAGGAGGCGGCAGGGCTGAGATGGCCTAAATGAGGGAACCGCCGTAGCCATTCCCGGTGCCTCATTACCTTAATGGGGAGCCATCCGTCCTCTCAAGGTTTCCAGAAAATTTCTTCTGACACGATTGCCTTCCCTTCTCCTCCCTCCTCAGCTGTTGGATGAAGGGCAGAAAAGAAGAAATGGTGATAGCAAGTGTAAAAGAGAGAGACAGATACAGCATAAGAGAAAATGAGAAACAATTGCTGCCTGAGTGGTTGGGTGAATTGCTGAAGAAGATCTGTGCATTTGGTACAATAATAAGGTCTTGATTAGGACTGGAATCGGCTGTCAGACTCCATGAAGTTCCCTCAGACAGACAGTGCAGTGGCCTTCGACTTAAGCTACGCACAAGCCCTGTTTAGTATACTAAAAAGGTACTAGAAAGCTATATACTATAGCAACAACCATTTGAGATTGAGTAGAGTTATATTGGAGTGAAAATGAAATGCTCTTTGACAAATGTTGACCACTGGCATCAATATTGTTCAGAGCAAGTGTATTTACAGTATGTTAACCAGAAAACGTTTCAAACCATTTGTCTTTGTCTGCCATGAACGGTAGTTTTTTACTGGGGGCTTGTGAAGGAGTGCTCATTTTATCTGAAAATACTAATCAGCTTGTTTTTTTGTTTTTTTGTTTTTTTTACTGTGCAAATTCATTGTGATGAAATGACAGTCTGACTTGATGCAATTTCAGATTTCTGTAACCATGCATGCATTGTTGCACACAAGTATGAAGCTACTCTATGATTCATATTACACCAGTATATTTACTTGTTATCTCCCATGCATATACATGCAGCAATGATTCTCACATGATTCCACAGTTTTATATTTATTTATGTTTTTAATTTAGACAACAAAGCCAAAAGAACCACAATGGTGTAAGGAGTACTTAACTCCTATGTTAAGAATGTTCTAACTCAGTAATGCTCTTGCATTACATCACCAAAACCAGTTGAAAACAAATAGCATTATTTATACAGCATCATGAGCTGCATTACTTAATCTTATCACAGTCTTTTTTTAAACTTAACACTGTATCATTTTATTGCCTAGGTCACAGCTGTTTTGTCTCTTGGGGAAAAGAATGTTCAGGGCAATAAAATTATGATGCCTTCAGATGGTAAGCGCTTCGTGCTTTCCTCAAGAGAGAGAGAGTGAGTTTGGAACATTGCTAGTATAGCTTAAAAACAATTTGGTGGAGAAAAACCTTTATATCATTTATTTAAATGCTGTTGCACAATTGTAATTTTAAAGTAAAAGAAAAAAAGCATTGCCAGCTTGTCATGGCTACCTACAGTACATTCAAACCTGCTTCTGGCTTGACTGTGGTAGGTTTTGTTCCTGAATTCATAATAAATGTTTAAACTTGTGTTGCATAATCAGGTTAGATATGAAATAGTAAGAAGCCGTCATTTTCTTCCTCATATCTACACAAATTCACTGGTCTCTTCTTGCCATATTACCTGCAGTGGTTTATTACATTATATGTCGCTAATAGGAAGGTCAGTAGGGGAATGGATTTCCTTGAATGTGACTGAACAAAGCTTAATATACAATTATCTGTTGCCAGAAAATTGTTTTTAGGTAAAATCATCATGTGTATGCAGCATAAGAATATTAATGCTCATTTACTTTTCCAGTAATATCTGATCTTGAGGTGGAGGCCTTTGTCTATGCATTGAAAGCATGAATCGAATGGACTCAATTAATAATATAGCTTTAAATGTATCTGTTTAGTGTATTACTTTTACAAATTTCACAAATCAGTAAAAAAGCATACACATGGCCTGGGGTGTATATGATGCTATGCATATTTTTACATCAAATTGACTTATTCTGGAACAATCCAGATGGCATTCATTTATTCAGTTCCTGTTCAGGGTCACAGTGGGTTCACGGAACACACCCTGGCTGTAAAATCAGTCCATCACAAAACATCATATGCGCACTAAATCCAAACGTGCAATTAAAAAGTGTCAAATGCACTTTTTAAGATCTTTTTTTTTCCTGGCTACAAAACATTAAATGTATATCTTATGCCCTGGTTCTTTGAATCATTTTTGCTAAATCTGAAAGATAAATGCTCATAATCCCAGATTGCTAAATCTAGAAGCAATAAAACGAGACAAGCTGTGCATCCTGCTGTGCTTTTTTTCACGGACAAAATATAATTTTCTCTTCTGTCTGGTTGTGTTGATTTTTGTGTAATATCTTATAAAGGCATTCGTGTGCTTGACAGTGTATCAGAAGCTTTTTCTTTGTCTGTGCAGACTGCACATTTCTTTGCAGTCTTCTATTTCTTTCTTATCTTTTTTTCCTAGCTGTTCACTGACTATCTGACACTAAAGCTTGTTTATATTTTCAGTCATACAGTTGCTTGTGAGACCTCTGATCAGTCTGGGGTGAAGATGTGAGGCTTTAGAGTAGTGTATTTACCCCTTACACACCACCAGATTATCTTGACGCTTAGTTCTGACCTGGAAAAACACTTCCGATTCTGAAAAAATCCTGCATTTGTACACACTGTTTTTTTTGTTCACATCACATCCTTGAAGAAGAATTGTGACTATGGAATTCATTTTTGTGCATATGTGGAACCAAACTGCAGCTGTAATATGCAATCGCAATATAATTTCATGTGACAGAGCTTTAAGCGGATGAGACACAAACCGTAGTTGCTTCTCTGTCACAGAACTCCATTAGTCAAGGTCATCTGTTGTATTTTGATACAGCTAATAGAATGTAACATATTTATCAGTGGATTTCACCAGCACACATTTTCCCCCTTCAGCTGTTCGCCTGAGCTGCATCTCACCAAAGCAAAGGAACACAGCTATGGGGGAGGAAGAGAATGTTTATAGTTCGACGAAGACCTTGAAAGCCATTCAGCCGTTTTTCTTTGCTGATACTATCCCATCTCTTCATCACCAACAGCTCTCTCTATCAAATTCTCATAGAGAAAAAAGAGACGTGAAAATGCCATTGAAAAGGACGCCGCAGTAACGTAATGGAAAAGTGTATGTACTATCAAATGTACTTTTCAGAGGTGTTTATTCGTTGTACATGTGGCTGTGCTATGAGTTTAAATGCTTCAATTTAAAAGGCTATGGATAAAATAAGTCATTTTTACTATATATATTTTTAAACAAACAGCTTTAGTGTTTTTTCTTTAAGACCGCCCACTACTTATGAATATTCATGAAAAGCCCTCAATAATTTTTATAAATCTTCACTATTACTCAGTCATAAGGCATAAATATGTACTAATAATCTCCTTATAATATACGATAGGTTCAATAATAACAACTAATTCACAGAGACATGCTTGTTATTTTCTTATTACCTCTTGGTTGTCATGTTTTATTTCTTTCATAGTTAGCACAAAATATGGCTGGTCTGCCAGATGCAAATAAATTTTGTCATATTAACTTTAAGAGATACAAAAAAAAGAGAAGCTGCTCACTGGTTAATTCTGCTACAGTATAAATGAAAACATTAATAAAATTATCATTTGGAAAAATGTGTAATTAACTGTAATCCGTTCATCTGTTTTGTAATAAAATTATGTTTACTCCATATGCATTCAAGATAAATAAGTATATTAGTAGCCCATTACCTAAAATAAGTTTCATGCTAATTCAGCTTTATCTTAAGTTGATCATGAAGCCAATCATGGTGCATGTGAAAAAAGCTGGGTGATGTTAATGAAGTCTGATTTTGAACAGCATGCAGAAAGTGACATGATCAGAGAATGGAGGACACTATATCTGGCACAGGTTTCTCCCTTTTTTTGTTAATGAAATGGTTTGGGCATTCAGTATTTTTCAAGCAATCACATACACTATGTGAGGATGAGGATGGGTTTCCCTTTTGAGTCTGGTTCCTCTCAAGGTTTCTTCCTCATAATATCTAAGGGAGTTTTTCCTTGCCACAGTCGCCATGGCTGTTTATCAGGGATAAATACGCACCATTCACCTTAACTCATAAGTTCTATAAAGCTGCTTTGAGACAACGTCTGTCGTGAAAAGCGCTATAGAAATAAACTTGACTTGACTTGACAATTTAGATAGAAATCAAAATGTTTTTTGTCTTTTATGATTTTCCTCAAAAATGTTATGACATTTGAATCAATAAAATAAGTCATAGAATACACAGACAGTATATTCATTGACTTCAGGAGATGTCTTGAGATTTAGGTTTCAGCAGAATGGCCATAATCTCTGCATCTGAACATTTCAATGGTGCATTCTCTCTCCTTACAGTGTGCTGGCGTCATCAATAGTCATTTAGAACACAGACGCTTTCCACAGCAGTGGATGCAATGAAGATTCATAGCTGCCATTTGAAAGAAGGGGGAGTGGGGGAAGAGAATGAGAATTGCACAGATAATCCATGGCTTTTTTCCTAAGCAGTGTGGCCTTGTCTCGCCATGGAGGCGAAAGAAAGAGAGAGCCTGGGGGAGGAGGGAGGGAGCTGATGACAAATCTAAGCTAGAGTAAATGGGTGTGAGCTAGAGTATGGAGGTGACACATGAGCCAATCCAAGGCCGCCTCACCATTCTGGACGATATATAGAGCCAGCCAAACCCAAAGGCTTTATGTGAATCCATAGCTTTTCTAATTGTGCTCTGGGTGGCTGTTTCCATTTTATACTCACCTACACAAATCCCACCTCTGTTCTTTACAAGAAAACTGATCTGACTCAGTGTGGAGGAACATACACTACTAACACTTTAAACAATTTAGATTTTTTTTTTCCTATTTAAATTCTGTATCTAATATTTAGTTTAGTTTAGCACTGTTAATGAATGGGCTGTGATGGATAGAAAACTGGATTAGAGTACTAAAATCTATGTTTCTACAGTGATTGTATATAAACGTCATTTTGTTTATATATCTTATATATAATATCTAATGCTCACACTAGCAAATCTCACTATTATTTACACCAGGAATGTGACATTGTGATTTAAGATTTGGTGAATATTAGTGAAAATGTCTTTCTGTTATCTGTGTGTTATCAATAAATATAGTCCCTCTCTCTCTCTCTCTCTCTCTCTCTCTCTCTCTCTCTCTCTCTCTCGCTGTGTGATATATATATATATATATATATATATATATATATATATATATATATATATATATATATATATATATATATATATATATACATATATATATATATATATACATATAAATATAAATATATATATATATATATATATATATATATATATATATATATATATATATATATATATATATATATACGTATATATATATATATATATATATATATATATATATATATATATATATATATATATATATATACGTATATATATATATATATATCGTATTTTTATTGATAATTTAAGAGTTTGTGTGTGTGTGTGTGTGTGTGTGTGTGTGTGTGTGTATGTATGTATGTGTGTGTGCTTGGGCTTGAGCTGAGTTATGTTTGACTTTCAGCAGGTGGTTTATGGTTTGTACGGTGTAAGTGCACCGGACTGTCAGAGTGCTTTATCGTGCAGCCTTTTCCGTAAATGCAAATGCTGCGCCAGAAACTTCCTCATCACCAATCTCCATCATTCGCTCTGAGGCTCAAGGTGAGAGAGGGGAAAGACAGGCAGGCAAAGGCAACTTCAGAAACTATTCATCATCATACTGATTAACCAGTAAGAATCTATCAACAACCACTACAGATATGCTGTCATGAGAAATGAGTTCTTACATTCTGTTTTGCTTCACTTTGATGCTACTCTGTATTATTCAGCCATCCTCAGCAATCACTGTCTAAGTGTAAATCAAGTCTAAAAATCAACTGTATCCACCACATTTATTATTATTATTATTATTATTATTATTATTATTATTATTATTATTATTATTATTATTATTATTAATTACTACTAATAATAATTTATTTTAATAACACAGGAAAAGTGCCTTGTATATAATTTTAAATTATATTTGTTCCACAAAAAATGCCAGATAAAAGAAACTATTTATATTATTTGTGGACAGATTATTTCTAGGACAAATGATGCCACCCTGGTAACATGCCAGAATGCAGCTGATGGCTTCCCTAGCTTGATAGTATGTTGTAAATGACTGTGTTACTGTGAAGAAGCCACACTATAACAGATGGAGATGTTTTCTAAAGTGGAAGTGTAGATTAGAAGTGTAGGCAGTATAACCTTGCTAACTGATGACAGAAGCACATCATTGCTGGGCTTTATTGATGGAAGGATGTGCGCATGTCCCACTTGAGACTGTAAATTACTGTTGTGTGCAGAGACTCTGATGATGTAATAATAATGTTGGATTATTAAGAAGAAGTAGTTTGACAGTGCAGAACATTGAGCTTGATGTTGCATTACATTTATTCACTTAATTGAATAAATTAAAAATCATTTTAAGTGCTCAAATTTTTTATTCCCTATATTAATACATTTTGATATTTAAATGTATTATAACAATTCAATTGTATTCTTACTTGTTTGTAATTATGAATTTTATTTAAAAAAAATGCTAAACCTTCCACATTCAATTGTCAATGAGACAAATATTACATTGCACAAAGATCCCTTTTTATGCACTTTATGACACTTATAAATCTCTGTGCATAATAGTACATAATCTCCACTTACTGTGTCTAATGGCAGGTCTGGGCTTGTGAATCACACTGCATCTAATCAAAGTCAGGTGAAATAGATGAAAGCATTTTCGGGATGTTACATCAAACCCAATAATGCCAGGAGTTTTGAATTCATCTCGATTTATTTATTTATGTTTGAATTGGATTTGTTATTTTTGTGCTTCTTGTATCGGTTTAACGAATCTCATATATAGATAGCTATATTGACCAGCAGAGTATTAGATTAAAAAGGACACATTTATATATGTTATATTTATCTGTTTATAAAAAGTTTGCTAGTATTAGATAAACCTTTATTCGTCCCACAGTGGGGAAATTTCTCAAGGGAGCTGCTGCAACAGGCTGCCACTTGGGCGGCGCCTAACCGGAAGACTATTAGAACTAAAACTATTATATATTAATAGTTAGTTGAACTATTCACAAATGTGTGTTGTGTGACTAGTACTAGTCAAGCTAACAACAGCCATAGCTAGCTACCATCTCTCTGCATAAATGATCCCACAAATGCACACACTTGGTAGAACAAAGTAATGCCATCCTTCTTACTAAGAGAGCATGGCCAGTTTTATTCTCTTGGACTCTTGGATATGGATGGCTGAAAGACCAGTCGTATATTTTCTGATTATTGGTGATCCAAATGGGGGTACCAGGTACCAAAGAATACTTGGCTTGTAAAGTTTCTCTTTTGGATCAGATAACAGAGATGGCTGAACACAAAACTAGCAGATTTGTTTTCAGCATAGAATATAATTTATTTTCAGATTCAGCTATTCTGCTGGATGCTAACCAGCAGGAAAAAAACTGCTATGATCTTACAACATAAAAACTATAAACTATAAAAAACATGAGAGGTCAAATTTGTTTGACAGAAACACTTTAGAAATTAAAAAGCTCACCAGACCTCATACCTTTGTGCACACAAGTGTGCTAGGATATTCAGCATCATCCAAGTATCACCCCACAAAATGCTTAAATTATGAATAGAAACTTCCCTTTGAATTTCACCCTTTGTCTTTCTCTTCTTCTTCTTCTTCTTCTTCTTCTTCTGATATAGAATACAAGCTATTATGCTGATGATACTCAACTGTCCATGCCCTCATGCCTCATTTCTAACACACACTTCAGCTTGACTTACAGAGAGCTCAGTCTGAGTGATAGATTACCATCTCCAACTCAATCTTACAAAGACAGAGTTTCTAGTCCTTTAATCCGACACAACAACATTGTCAAGCTTGGTTCATTGTTGCTATTACTATTAAGACCTTTCAGGAGCCTTAGGGTATCAATCGATGAGCAACTAGCCTTTACAGGCCATGCTGATTTGCTGAGTTTGCAGGTTTGCATTATGTACTATGAGGAGATCCTGACCAGACCACAAAGCCTCCACGAGGCAGTAGTGCACCATCTTCACACCTCTGTAGACAATCCAAAACCTGGGAACTTCATTCACACCATGGCTTAAAACATTACCACACTGTGCCCTTCTTCACCTCATTACATTGGCTCCCTGTATCTGCTCACATGTGATAGAGACATGAATTGGCTTATTTGTTTCCTTTGAAAATGTCCTCACTGCCTTTACCTGAAGATACAGCTATTCTTGCAGCACCTGAATACTGATACACTATAAACTCTTTTCTTCTATGTGTGAACACTGATGTAAAACTTTCAAGACATTTGTTTTACAGAATGGAGACATGTGTCATGTAATTACCTTTTAGTACAGACATTTAACTCAATTCTCAAGTTTGTTGCTCTGGAATGACATTAAAAGCTTTTTTTCTATCTATGTGTCATAGTAGCTCTATAAAGGCTATTTTATTTTTGGTTGCAGGAACATTGTAATTTAATTTGATACTTTAAAAAAAAAAAAATAGACTGAAATAAATTATTGTTGTCATCCTAGAGTTAATTGTATATACAGTCTGAAATAATCAACACCTATGATGTATTATTATATACTTTAAATTGCTAGAGTATATTCTGTGCTAAACAGGTGTTCCTATTTCACAATATACAATATTGTTTATGTGTAAATTCATGAGGAATATCCAATTTACTAGTTTCTAATGGGAAAACATTGGCAGCACAGCTGGCTGTTATTGAAGCATATACATATTTTTGTGTGTGTTCCATTTCATTTAAACTAAACATTTATTTGATAAATTATCCTCAATTTTCAACCAAGAGAAATCTTTTGAGATATGCAACAAAAAAACTCACCCGTGAAGAACTTATTGAGTCCCACTGTATCTGTGTGTCAGTGTAGTTCTTTCAGCACTATGTCTACTAGCTTCTGTGAACATTTTCACGCAGGCTGCACTGCTGACTGAAAACTGTTTGAAGTAAATGAGGAACAGCAAGACACTGCAGTGAGATATTTGATGATTATCTGAATTTCACCAAGAACCATGAATATATAGAAACAAACATTTAGTCATAAAAGCAATTGCTTGTGATATACAAGCAAGTATTCTGCCCTTCTCTTTGTAAAAAATAAAACGTTATTATGCTTTTTTTTAAAACAGGACATACAACAGGTACCTTAAAATCCCTTACAAAGATGGCTGAAAAAATATCTTCTGATTTGTTAGAAGTATTTTTGATTATTGGTTATTGCACTATGTAGGTTTTTAGTAAAAGAAACAATTCATTTTGTTCTTTCATTTTTTTAAACATACAGAAACATTTTGAAATACGTTGCTTTTTTCCTGTTACTACTCCATGTGGGCTTAGTCTCTCATTATATTTGATTAATAAACGAATTACACACTGAATTCCATCCCAATCATGCCATTAAATGGATTGTTCTGGATTGCTCCAAAATGGCCACTCTCGCTGTCATCTAATCAGCTAACTCTCCCTTTTCTTTCTGTTGGAAGAAGTCCATTTTTCAATCTACCAGCAATGATTTTTTTTTTTCAGTCCAGCTGTCTGGCAGCTGTTACTTTCTACCAGCAGGGTATTCTGGAGGTAAAGACCTCTGTCAATCGAACAGAGAGCAAATTAATGTGCATATTGGAAAATATAAATGTTTAGATGATAAGGCTCTACAGTAAAATAGTGCCTGTCTTTATCCTTCATGGGAGTCTATCAAATGTGCTCCCTTATAGCTACAGCGCTTTAAAGACACAGCTAATGTAGTGCTAATCAAGGAGATTTAATGGTTTTAATCAAGCATAAATGGAGTCATTAGAAGCCATTTGAGAATGGCAGAGACAATATGACAGTGTTGGAGAGATAAGCAGGAGAGAGTTGAATACTTAAAATGGTTGGAATGATATTGGATGATGCTCAATTTTTACACTATTTCTCAGTGTTATTCTTGCTTCTATAATATATTGAATCTTCAGTACCATTAGGTTTATTCTATCAGAGATTATTCTCAGATCAATGTAGTCTGGTAATCAGTTTAAATGTTCTACTGGGTTGATTTCTTCCCTCAGCAGTGCCAATAATCTATTTTGTTGGTCAGCAGCTAAACTGTTCCCTCAGGCAATGGAAAGCTCCACCTTTGACTGATCTGATTTAATTGTGGAGAATGTGTTCAGTGGCCCTAAGCAAGACCCTGTGTGTCTCTTTCCGTTTTCATCAATTCTCACCCTTCCTTGAGTGAGTGAGAATGATGGAATAAGAATGATAAGATTGCAGAAAAGTGTGTGTGTGTGTGTGTGTGTGTGTGTGTGTGTGTGTGTGTGTGTGTCTGTATGTGTGTGTGCGTGTGTGTGTGCGTGTGTGTGTGTGTTCAGGTGCATAAACAAAGCATAAATTCAGTTGTCTGTCGAAAAATATTTTTTTCTTACATTTCTCTTTCTCTCTCTCTCTCTCTCTCTCTCTCTCTCTCTCTCTCTCTCTCTCTCTCTCTCTCTCTCTCTCTCTCTCTCGGTACATAAAAGTAGAATGTAATTAAAAAATTTAAAACAAAAATTTGTGAACATAGTGTTGACCAGCAATACAGCAGTGTGTATGCATTTACCAGATAAGATCAATTTCTGCATTCTACATTCACATGATACCTAACACAGTATTCCAGATGGCTATATGAAACAGTATATACCTCATTATACAGTGCTTGTCCCTTCTTAGCACCGTTAGCATGTCAGTCTGTTAACCATGCCACGGTATGTGATTCAGGCACAGCCACCTCCAGCGGGTGTCTCCCTCCACCTCCACCGGATCCTGTAGTGGATGGAGGAGACCCGCTGCCTCTCAGGAGGCCACAACGGCTGTGGGGCACTGCTCTAGCTGCTCTGGATGGACCAGAGGCCAGTCTCAAGAGACTGGTTCCCTTAAGAGACTTCCTGACCGCCTGGGAAAGCCTGCCAGACATGTCTCAGTGGGTCCTGGGCACTGTAGAGAAGGGCTACTCGATTCAGTTTGGGTCCTCTCCTCCCCGCTTTGCCTGGGTGTGTCCCACTCTGGTGGGACCTGAGTAGGCTCTTGTCCTGGAGCAAGAAGTACTTACTCTCTTAAGGAAGGAGGCCATTGAGGTGGTCCTCCTGGTGGCCACTTGGTGGCTGGGCAGACCATGGCTTGCGGACCTGGGTCTCTCCTCGAAGAACCTCCTTGGGAAATTCCTCCCAGAAGGGATCTTCTCTTCCACACAGAGGGCACCTTGAATTACCCCTCCCCAGAGTTATGGAGATTGTGGCTGTGGCTCCTGAGGGTGGACCGTTCTTAGCAGCTGGTCTCCTACCGAGGTAGTGGAGACCATCCTCCAATCCAGAGCTCCCTCTACTAGGAGGTCATATGCTGCTAAATGGCCTCTGTTCTCTGCAAATGGACCCAGCGAACTGCCTGGTTGGTACAGTGCAGGAGTTCCTGCATGAGCAGTTTGAAAGGCTACGTGTCTGCTATCGCAGCTTAATGTGCTCTGCTTGCTGAGCAATCGCTGGGTAAACACCATTTTGTGACACGTTTCTGTGCGCGGCACCCGGAGACTGAGAGCCGGGACACGATGCCTGTGTCACAGCCATTCTATCCTCCTCCTTTTCAAGCCCCTGACCAGGAGAAGCTAAACCGGCTGTCCAGACAGAACTGTGGAGAAAGTTGGAGCAGTTGTTTGTTTGCTTTGGTCCCTATAAAAAGGGGGTCCCTGACCTCTGTCCTGCACTCTGGCTGTGCTCTTACACACTAGGCAGGGACTGGTCAGTGTGTTGTTATTGGACTCTCTTTCCCAAAGCATTGCAACACAGCTCGAGTTCCTGAAAGGGAACATCTCTAGGTTACGTATTTAACCCTAGTTCCCTGAAGGAACGGGACACTGCGTCTCCAGGCCACGCTCCCTGCATCCCTGTGGTGCATCCTTTTCCTTTCAGAAACTAGCATCGGCTCCACCGCATGCACGTTTTATGCTTCCTGGTTGTGACGTCACCTCGCCGTTGACATCGCCTCTCTCCGTTGGCTGGATTACACATGTGATTAAGAGCATGGACAACGCAGAAGCTTTGCATATGTCAGGTAAAGTCAAGTCTATAACTAGCTATAGCTAGAACTATAGCTATAGCGCTTTTCACAACAGACATTGTCTCAAAGCAGCTTAACAGAATTTAAAAGTTAAGGTGAACGATGTGTATTTATCCCTGATAAGCAGCCATGGCGACTGTGGCAAGGAAAAACTCCTTTAGACGTTATGACTAAGAAACCTTGAGAGTAACCAGACTCAAAAGGGGAACCCATCCTCATTTGGGTGATATCAAGAGTACATAGATAACCTAGAAACGTTTTGAACTTATTTTGATCGCTACTTGATGTGTCTACTAATCACCAACATACAGTTCAGCATCATCAACACCATGCATAACATTTTGAGAGGAATAAATGATGGAAAAACTCCTAACCTAACTTGCCACAACACCTGTGGCCTTTCTTGCACAATTTCTTTTTAAATAGTTATAAAAAGAAGGTTTCAGGCTCACGATAATTTTAATAGATATTAATTAGCTATAGATAGATATAAATATCATTTAGCGTTTGTCTCATTAATATCATTCTATTAATAGATTGGTGTGCTAAGAGTAACAGAGTCTTTTCACAAAAAGTGAGTTGATTAAGCAACAGTCTTGTGACAAAAATTATAATAAAGACATTATAGCCATAATAAATCATAATACCATGGATACATAAGTACATTTGGGGGCAAATACTTTTTTTTACTTTTACTGGAGTAATATTTTACAAACTGTACTACTCTACTACTTTAACACAAGTACAATGTTTGTGCACTTCATCCGCCACTGGCACATATAGGAAGAAACTGTGTTTTTTGTTGTCATATACACCTCTGTCAGACCACTCACATTCTCCCTCCCTTTCTCTCTCTCTATTTCTCTATCATTTATTCTCTCCTTGTATGTTTGTCTCCCTCATTTTGTTGTTTTAATTCAGGCACTGCAGAGTGTAGCACTGTAACTCATCTAACTCACTTGAATTATCTAATCTGCTCATTACAGAAATCCTCAAAGGGTGAATCTGGCCCCTCAGACAGGGTGAATCTTTTATAAAGATTTAAACTTCCATGATCTGAGTTTAACCTCCTGTTTTAATGTCATGCAAATTAGGTTGTAAAACAATATACAGTGCAACCTCAATAATCCCAGGGGTTACGTTCTATGACCAGTGTTGGGCAACGTTACTTTTAAAAGTAATGCATTACAATATTAAGTTACTCCCCAAAAAAGTAACTAATTACGGTACTTAGTGACTTTTTATGGAAAGTAACGCGTTATATTACTTTTGCGTTACTTGTATCTGGTGTAACAGGTGTAACAGGTGTAATATAGACAAATGCCATTAAGAAATAAGTTATATTAGGGCAAAAGACATGTGTGGGCTGCACACCCGTGATGTGGAGGGAGAACATACCTTTCGCTGTCAACTCATAAAACTTCGTGCAATTCCGTAAATATGACCTCGTCCTCGTCTACATCATTCTCTGCTTCATCATCAGCTTGAAACATTCTGAACGCTTTTACAAAGTTCGCGCTTTTATCAGTGACCGTGGCAGTTTATCTTTCCACAAAGAGCAAATGAGCTGTGAATTTGCTCTCTTTCTCCGCTGTGATGGCGTCGTACATGTGTCTCCCACCGAAAACTTTTATTTTGAGCAGTCCATAGAGCTGCAGTGGTGGAAAGTCGGCAAAAGTTTTCTATATTTCTGTTTCCATTTCCATATATTCAACATTATACACACACACACACACACACACACACACACACACACCACACACACACACACACACACACACACACACACACACACACACACACACACACACACACACACATCTGTAGTGCTGTGCTTTGCATGCAGATGTTTTTTTTTTTTTAAGTGGTATTTTTTGCAGTTGACAAGAGCTTTTCACCAACACATAATCTACACTTGACATTATTCCTTTTCCTCGACTATTTCAAAATAATAAGAATACTTCCATCACAGTAATGTAATGCTCTGGTTTGCCATCTCCGCTTCACGTATGAGTGCGCGATTCTACGTGACTACGTTAATTTTGATTCATTTATTTTTTTAAGCAAAATAATTTAACTGAAAAGTAACTCACGTTACTTTTTAAAAAAGGTAACTCAGATATTAATGTGTAAATGTATAAAGTAACGTGCTACTTTACTCGTTACTCCAGAAAAGTAATATTATAACGTAACGCACGTTACTTGTAACTCGTTACCCCCAACACTGTCTATGACCCCTCGCAAGTAATATAAAATAGCGAGGTTTTGATTTTCTCTTTTGATGGTTTATTTTTCAAGGGAAATTGTACATGTACTGTACTGTAAACAACAAAGATTGTGAATTACTTGTCATAAATGTTTTATTTATATGTTATATATCTTTTTTCAAACCTTTCCGTGGGCTCACCACCTGCAGGAGGGACCATAAGGGACGGTACTGTGAGGATTGGGCAGCAGTCGAAGGCGGGGGCTTGCTTAGACTGCTACCCCCGCGACCCGAATTACGGAAAAGCGGGAGAAAATGAATGAATGAATGAATGAATGAATGAATGTTTTTTCAAACATTTTTATGTCATTTATTAGTACAAACTCTGTTATAAAATGCTACTCTGAACGTTTGAGCCACTCGTGGCGGTGAGTTACTCTTAGTCCAGTTCCAAATGAAAAGTTGCAAACTATCGAGGTTGCGAGTGTCAAGGTTCCACTGTATTGGTATATGAGAAGGGTTTTTTACATAGATTTTATTCATATATATTATGCACATATTTTAACAAACAAACAAAAAGTTTTTTACAAATTGACAATGACAAATGGAGAAGTGGAGAATGACTTTTCAAATGCCCCAATTGAGTCATGACTGACAGAATTTACTTATTTCTCAGCTGTAACCACTACAGCTTTTTTTTACTAGGGTAAAAACACATGCACAGTTTTTATGTCTTGACTTATCTCTTGTAACTCTGCCAGAGGGCCACCTCTGCCTTGTTTAGATCAGATTTGAAGACCAATTGGATCATTATGGCAGAAGTTTTGTCCAGATTTTGAATTTTAAAACCTGTTGATTTTTGCCTTCTGTTGAATGTTACACCCACATTTCATTAGACCTTTATTTTTTCACACAGGTCTAAAATCTAATTTTTAAAAGCCAAAAACCCATAGAGTCTCACGTGTGTAGTGAATTTTTAATCCCGATATTGCACACATTAATATTTAGACCAAGGTCTTATGGTCTTTTTGGACTCTTGTGTGAAGATATGAATCCCATTAAGTAAAGTGATGGTAACACTTTATATTAAGAAACACATTACAGGTTAATTACTGTTTTTTGTTCAGTAAATCCTAAATACAAATGAAAATAGTTTATTCATTAATGTTATTACGAATTAGACGTTATTAATCAGGTCAATAAATATATAACCAGGTCAATAAATGCATTATTCTTTGTGGTAAAATGCAATAAATGCTTTGCTAAAGCTGTCTTTACTGGTGACATGTTACACCTGTAAATTCTTGCAGTTGTTAGGTACAGTACACTATTATTCTACAAGGAGTCTGAAATAAAAAATATTCTACTTCTGAAGGATACCATTATAGAGCCTAACCTAAACAGCATTTGATTTTTAATAAAAAAAATATATATTGAAAAGTTTATACAGCTATAATAAGGTACACATAGTATTCATATATAGTATTAGTGCATAAACCTTGGCAAATTATGAACTAATATGATGTGAATTTAGATGATTAATTCATGTTTACTAATTTGCATAGCATGAGCATTTAATAATTGATCATAATTTATAATACATCTATTAGTCATTAAAAAGCACAATCCAATTATGAAGTGTTGATGAATAAAGTGAAATAAGTCACTGTGAATTAAATTTTTTAATTTGGGCTTTATTGATTAAATAACCTTAATAAAAGTTATTTTATACCTATAAAATACTTTTAACCTTAAAATAACTTTAACTAAAGACCTCATTAACCCTCTGTTATGGGTTCTTTTATTGTTTTGTTGTTTTCTAACAGGGGTTTGTCTCTGTCATGTTTCATTTTAACCCTGTTTTTCTTTTTTGTTTTTCTTGCTTTGAACTGGTATAAATGAAGTGCCACAGTCTGGATCTTTGTTGTAAGCACAATATGCCAGTTTCATGTTGTGAAAGTTGCATCTCCCATTCAGTGCCACTATTAACTGCATAAATATGACATTTTTAATTAAATAAAAATAATATCACCTGTTTTTAAGGACCAAGAAAATTATGAACACTTGACTTAAAATAAGTTCTAAGTGTAGCTCAGTGAGCATATCAAATATATTTTGGCCATATTTTCTGTAAAGTAGAGTGCAACAAATTAACCAGAACACAGATTTTTATATATTTATATAAAATATTAAATCAACAACATTTTTTTACTTTTCTGTGCACTTGGTGATTCAATTTACATGAATTAAAAACCCAATAAAACAACCTACTACATCCCACACACACCATGAGATTAATTAGTTTTTCTGCACAGTTTCACAGAATTACTGCATATCATTGGCTCTGTACATTTACTTTGCACAATGATAATAAAGTTAAATTTTATTTAATCTAATCTAATCAATTAAATAAATAAATAAAGTGCAAAATGGTAGGATATATTAGATAAGAATGACAGATTGTGAACTTTAAAGCAGAATTATTAAACTAAAACTAATATGTTGAAATTGTTCTGATTATTACAAACAGGACTAATCATACAGCAATATTTTGTCAATATATTATATATATTTATATAATGATTTTATTTATATTATATATAATATTGGGATTTTATGTGTATTATAGGTCTTGCAATGTTCTCTTTGATACATAATGTTAATTTTTTTTTATCAAATGCTTTTATATTAGATTGTCCTACATTTCTGTCAAAAAAAAAAATAAATACAAATAATAAGGTTTATCTGCTGCTTACTGTAGGTCAGCATTTTTCATCCCCCCACCTATATTAAACCAGCAACTTCAACCTTTTAACTGTGAACTGTAAATGCATTATTTTGTATTAATTTTACAAGTTGCATGATCCATCACTAAGTGTTATTAGCTCTACCAGTGTAATTAAACTTCAGTCACCAATTCAGTTGCCCCTTTTAAACACCAATAATACCACACATCTGGACGAAAAAAAAACACAATGCACAATGGGATGGCTCTTTGATTCTTTTTAAAAGTTTGGTTTATAGTCATTAAAACGCTGCAGTTTTTTTGAACCATTTATTGACACCGCCTTTTTCAGTAATGAGCTTTTGATGCTGCAAAGAAGAAAACCTCATGAATATAACTCTTGCTAGGTTTTATAATTTGGCTTTGCCTGAATGCTTTTCTAGAAAGGTGGATTTACAGTTCTGTTGCCTTAATTAGGAAATTTATTGAATGCTCCCAGGCATTTGCATAAGATGTTACATTGTCTATAATTGTGGTATGGCTCCAGCAAAGAAATTATGAGCCTCATCCCCTATACTCATATAAATCTAAACTATGGTCTCTGACCATTATGGTGCTCTAAGCATAGACAGGTGAAGTGATTACCTGTCAGGCCTAGAAACACAGCACAACATACTATTAGTAGTTATACCCAACTGTGCTCATATGAAGCTCGTGTCCATGGAAAACATTCATTAATCGGCATGTGAAATATGAGTGAAGCAGCTTCATATAGCCTCTTAAGCTGTGGATGACTGATTTATTGATTGTGTGTGGTAGATATCCACTCTGACACATCCATGCACGTTGTAATGTTATTGCTAGTCATTAATCAGAGGTGACAGAAACAAACTGCACCCAAGCACCGTTTACACACAGCCAAGCCAGCGATAGAGAAACAGCAAATGACAGAAATAGATGGAAAAGAATGAAGGAGGAAAGCAGAAGACATGGTCAGACAGAAAAGGAAGTGCATTCGTAGGGCAGTGGTCTGGCTATGATGAAGTGCTTCTGTCTGGAAACTGAAAGGAAAATCAAAGCCTGGAAATGGAACAACTTTTTCTTTGTGCTCCGCTTAGAAGGATAGCTTTGCAGACGTAACGTACAAAGAGGTTTTTACTCCCTTTCACTGTAAGAGACTATGTAGGATAAGATGATGAGGCAAGTGCATTGATCTTTGTTCTATGCTGTGAGAAGAAGGTTCTTTGATTCCAGACAAGATTTCCCTCAGATTCAGGAATTGCTCATAATTCATGCACAGCATCTTGAGACATTGGAGATCTAACTGCCCTCCTTCCCACAGTTGTTTATTGCATAAGATCAAACCCATGTAAATAGATTTGAACTAGTTCCCATTTGTCTATAACGACAGATTTTTAAATGTTGCATACCAGAAAGTGCTGCAGTTTCAAAAAAAGAGAAGAAAACAAACTTTACATATTTATGTGACCAAGAAAAGGGCAACTCTGCAATTATCACATTCGTCTACCCTCCTAAATTTTCTTTTTTTTTTTTTTTTTAGCATGTGATCAATGTAAAGAAAGAAGATTTCTCCAGGAGAAAATGCTGCTGCAGTTTTGCCAGAATGTACATTTTCATGATATCGTACCTAATCATCCTTTTTTGTATGTCAGCTTTCATCTTTTTAGTCATTCGGCTCCGGTGGTGTGTGTGGGTGGGAACATGGGGGTGTTTGCTCCATCTCATGTTTACATAACTACTCGAATTTAATGAAATATACATTATTTATCTGGAGCATTAAGGGAGATAAGTTTTTCACACACCAAATTTACGTTTGAATGTTTAACACTTCATGTCTTAGTCGATAAAATTTTATTCAGTGTGAGAAAAAAAGTGGAATTGGCTGAATTTTTATAACACAGTGCTATACACTATGATTTTGTATGTACTGTGAAGCCATGGCAAACCTCTTAATGTTAGGAGCATTTAATTATTGCAAATTTAAGGTTGTTTGCTACAGATATATATTGCATGTTTACATATAGTTACTGTTGGTGTTTAGGTACTGCAGTCCAGAAGCAGAAGAGTAGAGGGGGAAGAAAGAAGACTAGGAGGTCTTGAAGGATGTGTAATTAATTTAATGACATGCTGACTGAGCATTGCGTGTTCTGACCTGAGTTCAAGTTGTTCTTGATCTCCTTGGCTGAAGCATAAATGCACTTGTCAATCAGTGTCCAACACTGTGACCTGAGAAGTGGCCTCATCATGTCATTCAGAGATCCTGTGCACCAGGCAGAGCCTAGCACAGCTATTCAACAACTAGTGAGGTAGAAGAGGCTAAGAAAAAAATGCACGTCTAGCACAACAGATCACAGGAGAGGGTGCAGGTGTGCACTATATAGAACACTAGCTTCTGCTACTTTGGTGAAAATGAAACCTTTGTAAAATTTTGTTACTCTAGCACTTCATCAAAATAGAACGCTTAAATGCTGTCCTGGAACACGTACAATTACCAGCAACTCCCACACTCAGCAAAGTGAGGTTTATATATATATATATATATATCATAGTATATATATATATATATACGTAACATACATATATATATACGTAGGTTTATATATGTTCTTTTTTTTTAAAACTGCTTTTACAAGTATGGTTTAGAATGCATATTGTTCTTATTATGGCTATTATTATTATTGTTATTATTATAATTATTATTAAATACTAATAATTAGTATCCTATCCTAGGAACACTAAGTGCAAGGTGGGAAAGTACAATAAATGGGGCCGTAGTTTTTAGAGATCAGCATACACACACTCATTTAGTTGCCCGTCTTTTTATGTTCTGTAGGAGAAAACTATTGAACTCAAAGGAGAGCCAGAGAGACATAGGTTGAAATAACAACAATAACAAAAAAAAAAAAAACATTAAACGCCACAAAGATATGATCTCAGGATTGAACCAGGGACCCTGAAGCTATGAATGAGCTGCACATGAAAACAATAATATGAAGAAGCAAACAGAAAATAAAAAAGGGGGGGGGTGGGTGGGTTGGGGGACGATACAAGAGCGGACATTTGTGCCATTTTTGTGAATAATATTAGTACCTAAACCAAGGGCAAGTGGATGAATTGTAGTGGACTTCAGAAATAACCTTGAGCTAGACAACTTTATTCACATTCTATATGCATACTGTAAGCCACTGTTTTCTTGAATACACACTGTGTCAGGAAACATGTCAAAGCTTTTGTGTAGAATCGTCTTTGTAGAATCAATTTATCAAAGCGTTATATACTATATGAATCATCACTAGAGTGATTCGTCACATCCTCTTCATGAAACGAGGAGTTCAAGCCTTTACAGCAGCGGATCTGAAGAGATGTCATTTCAGGAAAAAAAACACCCAGAGTGAGCACTCCCCTTCTGTTATAAAGTATAGTTACTAAAAAAAGCCCTTGTTCAGCCATTACTGATCTCCTTTGTGGCAACCAGAAGCAAGCTGTAATCACCAATGAAAATCTCAAGCTTCACTTTTCCTCCTGACATTGTTATGGCAGCTGTACCACCTCCAGTTATACCGCAGCACATAAATGATCTTATGTTAGTACAAAAGATCTGCCAATGGCCTTGTTGGAGAATGAGGACAGATGGAAGTTAGACAGAATATAACATAATTTAAGTTCAAATTGTCAGAAAGAAACTGAATATAATATATTATAAAATACACTGTGGACTTTTATTCAGAGATCATAATTTACTGTGCACAAATGAAATTCAAGGCATTTCTGATAAACTGGCTGGTTTCCCACTGAACGGTTTGAGTATTCTTGAAGAAATATACAATGAGTTCTAGACAAAATTTTGCCTAATGATTAGTAAATGCAAATATTTATTTTTAATTTGCAACACTTTTCACTTTGTAAATTACCCTTTAACACACACAGTCCCCGAATAATTCAGTTTCTTCTTAAAATATGATATTATTTGCATATTATTTATCACTTACAGCATGTTGAAAAAAATTTTATGACTTTGTACCGGTAAGCAAGCTAACCCAAAATAATAATAATAATAATAATAATAATAATAATAATAATAATAATAATAATAATAATAATAATAATAATAATAATAAAGAAATAAAGAAGAAATTTTGTAGAACAGATTAGATGAAAAATGTGATCTCATAAAGCATGTAGCTAGAGTGAAAAAAATATCATTATTTTGATAATTGAATGCTACAAACCATGAAATAAACAAAGCACACTGAAGAACTGCAAAGGGCTTTTGAAAATCTATAATGCCTGATAGGCTTTTTGAAAGTGGTCATGGTTACATGAAAATCTCTCGCTCCATCTTTTGTGAAGGTTATGTAACTGCCGATATTTTTTTTTTTTTACAAGAACTTTGCTTACACTTGTTCTGATCAAAAGTGAAAGGATTCTCTGAAGCTTTTATACACCATACACATCAGAGCCACTGCACACATGACTAAAGGGCAATGTTTACTCTGATATCCAATAAAGTGGAACTTATCAGACAGCGCTAGCATCTCAGTGTTAACTGATCCATGAACAAGTGCACTGCCCGTCAGATATTATTAAAAGAAAAAAAGAATGCTGTCCCCATGACAACATATTCAACACAAACAGTGATGGTTACAGAGACAACATAATGAAATAACCACCTTGTTTGCACATGAAAACAAAAGGACAGTAAATGGTTGAAGCTGTGTTAAAAGGTGTTACAAAATGAAAAGAAATGACAGAAAAAAGATGTATTAGCTTTTAACTAGGTTCGAAGTCTTTTGTGAGAAAACAGCTACAGAGAAATACGTATTTTTTTAACATTTAGATTAAAAGTGTGAATCCTGATGATGCTACTGCCATCTGTAGATGGATGTCAAGGGAGTAAAAAAAAAATTCATATACTTTCTTCCTCTCACTCCCTTGTCAATCACAGTGACACTAGCCAATCGCAGAAATCTGTGAGATCATGTATATGGAAGAATGCAGATTATTTTTTTGACTGAGTGCATTAAGCTGCTCTATGATGCGGCAGTTTGTAAAGATGCGGATGGCCGTCTTTACATGTCTCCAAAGATTCACATGTTAGCCTTCACTCCTTCCTGGTGGAAAGTTGACACTTGATAGACATAGTTAGCTGATAGGTGGGAAGTGACAGGTGACGAAGTGAGGAAAAGTGGGGAGAAATCCTTATCTAAACGTAAAAATTACAACATCAGAAAATAAAAACTTCAGAACTAGGACCTAGAGGGATAAAAGTGTCTGGTAGGTTTTTATTCTTGTCATTGGGGAGCTAATGGGAAAAAGAAAGGCAAACCTGATTAACATTATTATTTAATATTAAAGAGCTTAAAGTATGCACTTCAACACATTTACAGTGCTATATTCATTTATTCATATTTACTACATTTTATATCTGCATCATAATCACTGTAGTCTGCAAATGTTATGTTTTTATTACAAAATTGTGCTTGTTTGGTACAAGCATATTTAACTGTGCAAGCAATTGGAATTTGCTTGGATCCTTTTGGGAATGGACAGGAGTGGGGTTAATAACAACAGTCCTACATGCACCTTTAATCTAGATCTTAAATCCCCTCTCTTTTCCTAAAGCTATGGGCTGAGAGCCTCTGACACATTACCACTGCCAACAAGCCAGCTTCGGATTTGCCTAAACTGACTCATTATGCAGAGAGAGTTAGCTTTTTGTAAGAGTTAATCCTTGCCGGGACCTAGGCCACTCCTAAGTTCAAAAATGCATGGTACACAAATTAAAAATTGTATTGAAGTGGGATCGTGATACATTCATCCAATGGCGTGAACTGTGGGCAGGATTTGAGAAAAAAAGCACCTACTTCCGGTAAACATACTGATCAGAGAACTGTCTGCACTCTTTAAGCACAAAAAAGTGTAAAGGACTCTGTTCAAGTATTCGTGCACTGCTCAGGTAATTACAGCATCTGTTAAGGGGTTTGCCGATTGTTTTTCATCTCCACATGGCCACCACTCCAGAAAACCAATTACCTTGGGGAAGCACTGCATCGCTCTCTGTTCTTGGCTTCTATTTTATGCTGTTTTCCAAAAAGGCAGATAAGTGCTTTGTTTGAATGTTTTGAATTTTCTCCCTCTTCATCACCAAAAACAAGGAAATCTTTATAATGCTTATTGTTATCAGAACAACATGATCATGTGTATTTTTCAGTAATTAAGTGAGAAAAATACAAATGTAATTGACATCTTTATGATTCATCTCCAAGAGAGGTTCATTAAAATGCAACATTCAGTACGCTATTCAATGACATGTAATGAACAGCTAACAACAAATGATGCAAAAAAACAAGAATAACAAGACTTTAAATGTTTTAAGCCCTCATTACAATATAATCAGCAACACATCTTTAAATGTGTTTCTGAGTAATTCTCATGCATGTATTAAATTCTACTAAACAGGTATAAGCGGAGAACAATATTAATGATTCATTGTACTGGTGTAGTATAAGGGTTGAAAGAGCTCACTAGATAAGAATGCCTGTTCTGTCTAAACCAGTGAACAAGCTACCAGGGTCAAATCTGAACACGACCATTTATTCTCTCTCCCTGCTTAATAAAATTCAATTGATCAGATGGGGCTCCCATTACAAGGTGATTAATTGATCTCATTTGTGGTGTGCAAAATGTGCTCTTTCTCGTTGACCTCAATCTTTTTGTCCTTTTTTTTCTTTTCTTTTTTTTTCTGCCAAACATAAGCAGATTTAAGAGTAAAGAAAGAAAAAAAAAAAAAGATTCACACTGAGAAAAGAAAGGAAGAGGCTTTATTTTTCCCAGAACTCTGCTTGGTTAGCTTTATAGCTCTGTCTCAACTCTTAAGGTTTAACTTTGCTTTCAATTTAAAACTACTGTGTCTAATTGTTATGGCATTTTTTAATTAAGAGCCTAGGAGCCTACGATATGTTGCTGTTTGTGCCTCCTTTATATATATATATATATATATATATATATATATATATATATATATATATATATATATATATATATATATATATATATATATATATATATATATATATATATACAGTGAGGAAAATAAGTATTTGAACACCCTGCTATTTTGCAAGTTCTCCCACTTAGAAATCATGGAGGGGTCTGAAATTGTCATCGTAGGTGCATGTCCACTGTGAGAGACATAATCTAAAAAAAAAAAATCCAGAAACCACAATATATGATTTTTAAACTATTTATTTGTATGATACAGCTGCAAATAAGTATTTGAACACCTGTCTATCAGTTAGAATTCTGACCCTCAAAGACCTGTTAGTCTGCCTTTAAAATGTCCACCTCCACTACATTTATTATCCTAAATTAAATGCACCTGTTTGAGGTCGTTAGCTGCATAAAGACACCTGTCCACCCCATACAATCAGTAAGAATCCAACTACTAACATGGCCAAGACCAAAGAGCTGTCCAAAGCACTAGAGACAAAATAGTACACCTCTACAAGGCTGGAAAGGGCTACGGGGAAATTGCCAAGCAGCTTGGTGAAAAAAGGTCCACTGTTGGAGCAATCATTAGAAAATTGAAGAAGCTAAACATGACTGTCAATCTCCCTCGGACTGGGGCTCCATGCAAGATCTCACCTCGTGGGGTCTCAATGATCCTGAGGAAGGTGAGAAATCAGCCCAGAACTACACGGGAGGAGCTGGTCAATGACCTGAAAAGAGCTGGGACCACCGTTTCCAAGGTTACTGTTGGTAATACACTAAGACGTCATGGTTTGAAATCATGCATGGCACGGAAGGTTCCCCTGCTTAAACCAGCACATGTCCAGGCACGTCTTAAGTTTGCCAATGACCACTTGGATGATCCAGAGGAGTCATGGGAGAAAGTCATGTGTTCAGATGAGACCAAAATAGAACTTTTGGGTCATAATTCCACTAAACGTGTTCGGAGAAAGAAGAATGATGAGTTCCATCCCAAGAACACCATCCCTACTGTGAAGCATGGGGGTGGTAGCATCATGCTTTGGGGGAGTTTTTCTGCACATGGGACAGGGCGACTGCACTGTATTAAGGAGAGGATGACCAGGGCCATGTATTGCGAGATTTTGGGGAACAACCTCCTTCCCTCAGTTAGAGCATTGAAAATGGGTCGAGGCTGGGTCTTCCAACATGACAATGACCCGAAGCACACAGCCAGGATAACCAAGGAGTGTCTCTGTAAGAAGCATATCAAGGTTCTGGCATGGCCTAGCCAGTCTCCAGACCTAAACCCAATAGAGAATCTTTGGAGGGAGCTCAAACTCCGTGTTTCTCAGCGACAGACCAGAAACCTGACTGATCTAGAGAAGATCTGTGTGGAGGAGTGGGCTAAAATCCCTCCTGCAGTGTGTGCAAACCTGGTGAAAAACTACAGGAAACGTTTGACCTCTGTAATTGCAAACAAAGGCTACTGTACCAAATATTAACATTGACTTTCTCAGGTGTTCAAATACTTATTTGCAGCTGTATCATACAAATAAATAGTTAAAAAATCATATATTGTGATTTCTGGATTTTTTTTTAGATTATGTCTCTCACAGTGGACATGCACCTACGATGACAATTTCAGAAATTTCTCCATGATTTCTAAGTGGGAGAACTTGCGAAATAGCAGGGTGTTCAAATACTTATTTTCCTCACTGTATATATATATATATATATATATATATATATATATATATATATATATATATATATATATATATATATATATATATATTTATATATATATACGTTTTCTGCATATTATTGAGAATGCAAATTCACCTCTTTGATTGCTCTTTGTGTTTTATAGGTCCTTCTTATCTAATGTTCAGCTGTTATTTAAGCTGTAGCATTTAGACTTGCATTGAGCAGCACTATCAACAGTAGAAGACACACATGAAAGTAAGCTGTGTGCTCGTGTATGTTTTCTAAGCAGGGTAGTGGGGCTGCCAGTGTGACATTGTCGCAGCACAGTCCTGATTTGAGGAGGTTTGGCAGGGCGTCAATAGGACCAGGTGTCCCCTTTTGCGCTGAACAGATTGAGGCAGACACATACTGATGCTTGTCTTGGAAAGAACATTTCTACATATGTATGTGGGTGTATGTGTATGTGAATGTGACAGTTAGTGATGGTATTTTGGTATGATTGTTATGTGAGCAGTAAAGAAAGGTAATATGGCACAAGAGAGATGAGGAAAATCATTCTGACAGCTGACATTCCCTTTGAATTCCTCTAAAACACAAAATCGCAGTGGACAAGGAAATATTGTAAGAAGGAAAACACCTTGCATTTATTGCATTTATTCCTGCAATACAATGTAAACATTTAATCATTGCTATTAACGAGACATTGACTACTAGGACGCACACTATGAAAACACATGCACTGTTGAGATACATGGTTCTATGAGTGTGTCTCTTTGTGGCTTTACAACATCAGGAAGATTTGGCCATTTCTCTCCATGGAGGTCACTCAATATAGGCTTGTTTAGTTTGCTGTCATCTTGCTGTGCCCTTATCCAGACTTGTTTGATGTTCTCCCACATCACCAATTGCTGTGCAGCACACTTGCTTTAAGACTCTAGCATGGCTCAAATTAACCTACCTTTCCTCAAAATATATGGTAAACATAAATCAAGATTCTTCTCCATCCTGGCACTCAGATGGTGCCATGAACTTCACCTGGCTACTATTGCTATACTATTTGTGTTGTGACAGGGTTTAAAGGTGACAGTATTTTTAGACACAGACTTATTAATGGGAGCATGGGTATATGTGCTTTGATGGAGTCTGTAAAGCAATACTTTGCAAATCAGTTTCTCAGCATAAGGACATCTGTCAAAATTAAAAAAAGAATTCAGACCCTGAGTCAGCTATTTCAAGAGTCCCAGACATGAAAGTCTACTTACATTCAAGAATTATGAGGACCACTACACTCTTGGGAACCTTTCGTGCAACAGCCCTTGCACAATCCTGTGTCTGGTCTTTGCAGGCAGTTCCTTTTGACCTCATGGCTTGGTATGGCTTGATTTGGATTTTTAGATGGTTCATGCAGGTGTATGCCTTTTCAAATCATGCCAAGTGAATTTTCCACAGCTGGACATTAATCTAGTGAAAAAACATCTCAAAGATATCTTTAGAAAAATTAAAAGCATATACACTAAATGTAATAGATTTTCTGTGTCAAAGCAAAGGGTTTGAAAACTTATGCCAATGTGATTTGTTTGAAATACATTTGTCAATTAATCACAAATTTGTTTTTACTTTGTCATCATGAAAAATGAAGAGTCTGAGATGGATACAAATTCTTAAAGAATTTAAAGCAAAAGATGTGCAACATAAAATGTTGAGAAAATATGAGCAAATCTCAAGTACAGTATATTACAGGTATTATGTCTAAAATTAGTGCTAATTTGACTACTTTTTCTTTGATACATAAAATAAATTTCCAGTATGTGTTTAATACACATCTACTATCATTATTCCTAGATGTCATATAATACATTCTTGTTAATGACATGGGAGGCAGTTGAGTTACTTCAATTTTTTTAATGAGATTTTTTCAACCTGAGGTGAGCAACAGTACTACACCTTGATGGAATTGTAAGTCGTAGTATGGCACAAAAGGTGTTTATAAGGTAATTCTAAATAAATTTGCTCTTTAAAATTAGATTCATCCAGTCAAAGTAACTGTTCAAACATTATTGATGTTTATAATGTATATGCTATTGCTTTCCTTAAAAACAACCAGAAAACACTGCTTTTTGGGTTCATGTAGAACTATAAATATAAAGTTAAAGATACAAGATAAATGCGAAAATGGTGGACAGTACAGGGTAGAGACCTGCAACGGACGCAAATAAGTGCATCATGGGACAAGAGTTGATGGGTGAATGTGTTTGCAGGTTGTAGAAGAATAAAATCATTCGTGGGACTCCCTCAAATGGTCTTGGAAATATATAAAAAAAAACAAAAGCAGGAGGTTGGAAGAGAACTCTAGTGTGGTTCATGCGCAGTAGACTACAAGAGCACACAGAGGTGAAATGTCTGAAGCGCAAGACAGAGGTGAATCGCAGAGTGCTAAAAATATTACTTTGTTATTAAAGAAAGGAACATACAACAAGACAATAAAATCTTTGCCTGTTTTTAGATCATTTCAGTTGATGATGTGAAAAGTTTTTTTTTTGTGTTCATGTTCATCATTTACACAAAATGTCAAATTCAAATAAAATGAAATGTTTGTTAATTTTCTGTTTCTTTTTTTTCATATTCAAAATGGAAGCAAGTTAAACTATAAAGCAGATTAGCGAGAAGAAGCAGTCACCACATTGAAAATAAAACTACTTCTAGCTTTTACCTGCGGGATTTTGTGGGCCGGAGCAGAACAAAATGTAAATATTGTGATATTGTTAGTGAGAAAATAACATATTTTTGAAAAACATATCAGAAAAATCCGTCCCGTGCAGGTCTCTAAAACAAAGCCAACCAGCAGCAGGGAAAAAGTGTGCCTCTGAAGGCATGGGAGCATTTTATATTAAATGCAACAAAGAAAACTGTACATAGATGTTATGCAAAGCAGCATTTGTGTGGCATAGAAGTACCACAGTGAGGCACGAGCATGAAAAAAAAAACACACTGGTGTCACTGGTGGTTTTTGTCCAATCAGATTTCAGCCTTTTTGTGATGCCATGTCAATCTAATCTGCCCAGGGCCTTCAAAGTATAAACTGCTGGCCCTTTTTACCATTGAGAATATTACCAACGGGTCTGTTTCTTTAACCAATCAGATTTCATATTTGCTTCACAGGGCAGCTAGCTGGCCCAGAATCGCATCAGCATTTTTCCGTCCTCTGATTGGTTGGTCAGGGGGAAACTGTTATAGCCAGGTTTGACTGGTAAAACAGGTGTGTGTCCCTGCACACATTAATACATTTGAGTTAGACTTTTTTACACCTATGGAGGAAAAGAAATACATTTGGTCTCGGACATACTTGAAAATCCATTTTCAAGAAAAGCTAGAAATTGTGAGGAGAGGTCAGCCAACCCAGAAGCTAGCTAGCCTGTCTCAGCCAGGGAAAGGGTTTCATCACCACTTCCAGACCAGTGAATACGAGCGGTACCACTGGCTTACAGTCTCTGAGGAGCGGTGCAAATTATTAGTCTACATCTCTGGTAATTAGCTTATGTTTTATTTAAATTTTGTATGTTTTTGTCATGTTATTAGACAAATATTGATTCTGAACTGCTCCAGATGATGTACGTGGAACAGTTGCGGTGGTAGTGTAAAAATTCGGAGTTGTCTTAACTGGGTTTCTTGTGTTAGTAAAATGGTATTCACCCTCCATGTGGGAAATGCCTCTCTCTCTGTAATGCCACGCGTTGTTATATTGCGTTTTTGTATAGTATTGACGGTTTCTATAATCGTGACGTGATGGGGTCTATCAAGAGGTGGATTAAGTCAGGTAAGTCATCACTGAAGGCCCAGGTATCAAATGCACGGCCTGCCACTCGATGGATAAAATTAATAAGGTGCGAACAAACACTAAATCTAAAAGCAGCAAATATCAGCAGCAGTAAAATTTAATACAAATTTTTGTCATTGTTGTGCTTTTCAGAGAATGCTAATGCATTTCGACACCAATGAATATTTTTCCTTTTTTAATCAAGCCTGTTAGTTTGTGTGTTTCTCCACTCTATTTTCTTTTTGTAGCATTTTTCTACTACAACACTACAGCAGTTTTTAATATTTGTATATTTTATTTCTGCAAATATCATTTAATTATTATACAAAAGTTAATTCACAATATATTGTAGATGCTTAAATCTTCACAAATGAACAAAATAAAGGGATTGTTGCATGAAAGCATGATTGTTAACTTGTCATCTGCAAAATACAATATAAATGTTGATTTACACAAATTGCTTCACCTTTCTCACTCAAGCTCAAATGTTCTAAGGAGAAATCCCCCATGTACTGAACAAGGAGCCACTATAAACTTTAAAATGTCAACATTTTTTAAATACACTTTCAAACATAAATACCATGAATTAGGGTTTTATATACCGTATTTTTCGGACTATAAGCTGCTACTTTTTTCCCACGTTTTGACCCCCGCGGCCTTATCAACGAAGCGACTTATTTATGAATTTTTCCTGGGTTTTTCCCGTTTTTACAAACTTCAAGCCAAAAAACTGAACCCCATAACATAAGACCAATAAAATTTCTGAACAGAAACGAAAAAACGCACCTCACCTGTGTTCTGAGCTGCACGGCATCGGGAGAAAAACTTCCACCGATGGAGATTTTTTTAGACGCACGACGATGCCAAAAGATAAACTCCTGAGAGAAATAGTTGTGAAAGGAAGGAGGAAGACAGTGAACAATGACTTTCTTGGTAGGCTACTGTTTAGATACAAGCTGTTGAGTCTGGGTGATGGGAGAGCTCTCTAACTACAACTGCAACAGAAATCATATAAGCACAGACAGGTTTCCAAAACTCGTGCTTTTTTATTATTCTTGGCAACAGCTTTACGGGTTAGTCAAAGAAACTTAGAAATGAGCATCAGAAAATAATAAGGACATCCTATATCCAATAATAAGGAGACGCCGTCTCCACACATGCAGTAATAGCGGAAAAATGCGGCGGCAGGCTATTCCCAAAATACCGCTATGCTCCTAAAGGAAGCGCAACATATTTCACCCGTTACACCTTGTAGCAGACACTGTCTTTCGTTAAAGCCTGTGTAAAGTTCATTAGTTTCAATGTAGACATTATTTAGTTGGCTTATTTATGTTTAAAATAAAAATCTTTGTCAAATTCAGTGGGTGCGGCTATATATATGTATATGTATTTATTTATATATATATATATGATCACATTAATTGCTTAAAAATAAAAAAAACCCATCAGATTAATCGATTACTGATTAATCGATTAGACCAATCATTAGTTGAAGCCCTAATTAGAACCTACTTAATAAAACTTTTAAAATGTCCCTGAACAGACACTTACAGAGAAAGGGTGAAGATGGCTTCTTCTAGCCATATGACGTGGCACCTCAACATTAGAGTCTGTTTCCCTGAGGCCACATAGCCAAGGCTTTATGAGAGAGCACTGAGAAATGAGGCCAGCTATAGTACATGCCTACAGGCCATGTCTACTATTAGAACATTACGCTGTTCTGAGTGCAGGGCTGCAAGTTGACCACAAAGCAAACTGAAGTATTTGAAGAACCCAGTGCTTGTTGCTTATTCAAGAAGTGCAGCACTAAATGTCTCTAAGGAATGGAATTATTCGAAAGATAATACAGAAAGTACCTGGTAGTATTTCAGTTCATCTGAATAGAAGCATTACAAAATTTGTACTTCTGCTTAGTGTCATCATGCAGTGTTGGTCATCTTGCTTACATTTGACAGAAGTTTCACACTGCACAGTTTCTTCTTGATATTGCTTAGGTTGCAACTGACTTGAGATTAAGCTGAAATAATATTCCTGTCAAAAGTAAATGTATAGAAAAAAAACATTTTTAAACTTTAAACTCCACATGACTTTGATTGCTACCCCATTAAAAGAGCTATTCTTTGTTTTTATTCTTATAGATTGGTATGCTATTTTATATTTTTATGTCAGCTGATACAAAAGTAATACAATCTTAGCTGAATTTGTGAATTCAGTTTGGATAGAAAGTACCTGAACTCACAATTTATATAACACAATAAAGTATATTTCACTGAACCCACAATATGGCCAACTGTATTTAATGCTGAAATGCAAAAAAATACATTATAAAAAAATTCAGCACAAAATACATCATTAACTAGCCATTTTATTTCTTTTGCCTCAGACATTGATGAGTGAAGTTCACTACATGTGCCATTTAAAATAGCACAAATAACGTGGCATTTAGCTACAGTGCAGTCTCTCTGATATCTTTGGTTCACATTGAATAGAATGTTACAGGTACAGCTAATGGGTAGAATTTATTATGGTTTATTTATTTTGTTTGTTTAGTTAATTTTGTGTGCCAAAAATTATTTATTACTAACTAAAATAAAATATTTCTAAAATATAATATATTATTTACTTTTTTTATAATTAAAAATATTTTATAATCATAAAATTATATTTATAAATAACCTAAATCTAATAATTATATATATATATATATATATATATATATATATATATATATATATATATATATATATATATATATATATATATATATATATATATATATATATATTAGGCCTGTCAAAATTAACAATGTCATTTAATGGCAAATTAATTTTAACAGCGCCAAATTTATTTGCGTGAATAATGCAGCATGCACTGTTTGACCATTTTTTTATAAATATAAATAAGTAAATATAAAAGGTGAAATTAAAACCTTCAACAACACACATTTATTCACATCCTTTCTTTACAAAAAAATTCACAGAAAAATAAATTTTAATCACTAAACATTTGTTCTACTGATGCGGCAAGTCTCAAATCAAGCACCAAAATCCGCTTTGGTGCACAAATTTGGCAATTAAAACTGTCCATGTGAAAACATAGCAAAATTTCCCTTTGGTGTCCTGATGATTTACGTAATTTAAAACACCGTAATTACACTTGTTACCTGTATTAATGGCACCTGTTTGAACTCGTTATCAGTATAAAAGACACCTGTCCACAACCTCAAACAGTCAGACTCCAAACTCCACAATGGCCAAGACCAAAGAGCTGTCAAAGAACACCAGAAACTAAGTTGTAGACCTGCACCAGGCTGGGAAGACTGAATCTGCAATAGGTAAGCAGCTTGGTGTGAGGAAATCAACTGTGGGAGCAATTATTAGAAAATGGAAGACATACAAGACCACTGATAAGCTCCCTCGATCTGGGGCTCCTCGCAAGATATCACCCGTGGGTTCAAAATTATCACAAGAACGGTGAGCAAATTATATATATATATTTAAACCTCTTGGAGGTTTTTACATTACATTTTAAAAATGTAAAAAATAATAATAAACATACATTAAATTGTGCAAAATGTGACTGAATGTTTCAGTAATGAAAGATACCCAGTGAATTTGACTAGTTAGAATTTAATAAATCAAGGCTTACAGTGCAGGTAAAACCGATTTCCCATGAACTGTAAAACTGGTTGATTTGTGTACCTGATAAACATTTTCCTGCTGTTATAGACTGTCAGATTATTATTGTAGTGCCAGTATTGCTGTACCACTATTGTACTATTGCACTGACTATTACAGTCAGTAATAAACAACAACAAAAAATCAAATAAGCAGCCCTAATTAAAGTAGACTTTAATTACTTGTTCTACTACTTGTTAAACTTGTTGACTATTTGCCAGATGTCAGGTCTATTTTACTCCACATTACATGTTTTTTGTCTCTGCTGTGTAGAAGGAAAAGGTTAAGGCCTACCTAAGGAATGAAATGACAATGACTGCTGGAAATAAAGTATTAATAGTCTACAGTTGGATGTTCAGTGTGCAGAGATTTCAGAGAGTAAATGAAAGAAAGTATGGAATCAGGCAGGCACAAAAAATCCACACACAAATATTTGTTTATTAGCCTCAGGAGTTTCTCTTCAACTTGCTGAGAACAAATTAAAAAGGTTGCATAAATCAAAGCAATCGTAACCTTCAGATGCTGGGATTAAGAGAAAGAAAGAGAAAGAGAGAGAGAGAGAGAGAGAGAGAGAGAGAAGGAGAGGGAAGGGGAGAGAGAGAGAGAGAGAGAGAGAGACATGCCAAGAGAGACAAGGGCACAATAAACCAAATCTAATGATTCACTGCTTTCTCCACTAACCATAAATATGATTTTGCTTGCAGGGAAAATTCCTAGGAAGAAAAATCACAATTAAACATTCTTTCATTATCTTTTTTTCTGATCCCTTCCGGGTAGAAGATGCAGATAATAGCATCGAGGTGGAAAAGTAAGGCTTTTGAGAGAGTTTTTTTAATTAATAAAATTGTTTTATTTTGTTTGTTTATTGGTCAAACAATTAAACAAATTAAGCTTAATAAATATGAAGCATTGATATTTGTACAATTTAAATTGAAGTAACTTGCTTTTAGTAAAACTACTTTTTAAGGATTTTTTTTTTTCTTTTTTTTTTCTTGTTAGCTGTGTAAAATTATCTTGTTTTTAAAAGTTGGAATTTCGGAACTTGAGAATTTTCCATGGAGAGGACTCGCTGACTAACTGCAGTATTGTGGAGGAAAAATAGGAGATTAAGTCAAAGAAATAGCATGAATACCGGATATATTTACAAAGAAATCTTTATAAAATAAGCTCGCTCGTTCGGTTGATGTGATATCCGCTGTTAGGGAAAAGGAAATCCTTTTACAGAAGTAATCTTGTGTGTGCATGAACCCTTCCTCCATTGCACACAGCAAACACAAGCACTGATTATAGTAGATGATGATAGAAACAGTAACAATTTGAATAAAGCAGTTGGCTTTGTTTCACCAGTGCAGATTATGAGAGGCTGATTATTCACTTTTGGGCCCTACTAAATCCTCCATACGCCTGATTTAGTCACACATTTAATTCTATTCTTCTTGCTTTTAATTGCTTACCCTTTTTCCTGCTCAACAGAATTTTCTAGAGTGCTCAGCACACTTAATCTGGGCATGCCATTAGAGGATATTGTCTTGCGGCAATTAGACTGATGAGAGGATCTGTCTATTAGTGTGTTCATTACATTATACACACACAGCAAGCTCAACATGAGTAATCAGAGAAGAGCTCACAATCAAATCGAATTTAATACTTATGAATGCAATAGCAAAGGCCCTCCATATGCTGGTGTGCTTGATTTTAGTCATCAGGTCACTGGGATGTGTGTTGGCTGAGATGTAACTGACAGTGAGGGCTTCTCTGACATCACTGAGTGATTATTGATTCTGTCTGGGCGGCTTCACTCTCACACGCCTGATGCATTCTAGTTAACAGCAATATTTTGCACAGTGATGTCATATAGAATAGTTGTGTGTACTACACGATTATCAGAAAAGGTTTGTTGTGATCAGCAGCATCAGGAACCTACTTGTGGTAAAGATAACTTGCTATGCCACAGTACCAACCAAATGGGCCTCTTTAACTTCTTGACTTATATAAATTTGAACAAAACCAAGCATGTTGCCCTTGTTTTTTAATGAGATCAGAGTGAACAAAGCATTTTTGTTTTTGTTTTTATTGCATCTAATTACTAGATTATACTGTCATATTCATATTGCTCTGAACCCGCAATCCTAACATAAATTAACAAATAAATATTTTAAGAAATATGCATATTAGAATGTCAAATCACAAGAAAGCATTCTTATCATAAAATCCACTGAAAAAATGCATCTTAGAAAAAAAAAATAAATGCATTTCTTTTTTGGAAATCTGCTCTGCTTCCACTGCGAGGATTTTGTTTGAAGGTCCTGTGTTGTGCAATTGGGTGCAAGTCTGCCTTTATTTCGTGCCTGTGTGTGACCTCGCAACTCCTTCACACTGCTGACTTCTCCGTTTGCAGTGCGGAGGTCAGCGAGAGGCCGCTCAGCACGATTTGGGCTCTCTGAGAATTCATTACCTCCCCAAGCTACCTTGAATAGGAAATGAGGTTTTACGATAAGGTACGAATTGAAAAATAAAGAATGAAAGAAGGGGAAAGAGAGAGATAGAATGAGAGGGAGGATAAAACAAGAAAGAAAGATTGTCCTACTTTCAAAGGCATGCTTGTATAAGGGTCACTGGAGGTTAACTCGTAACATTTTCTGTTTTGCGAATGAAGTGTCAGTGAAATTTTGATGCCAATCTTTTTTCTGATGCCTGTGACGGGAAATTGGAATCTTTATCTCTCCCACAAAGCACTGACTGTATGATTTCGGTGAACCAAACATATCTGACTTTATTAATTGTCGAATAACAGAGAGAAAGGACATTGTGGAACATAGATTGTTTATAAACTACATTTCTCCTGACTTCAACATTGTAAGCAGTGAAAATGATAAAAAGTTTTCTTATTAGTACAAAAACGATTAAAAACTTTCCAAACTCCCCAAAACAAATACTATTAGCTAATATATATATATATATATATATAATTTATTATATAATAATATAAGTATGTGTATATATTTTGCACTATAAGCTAAATGTGTCACTAAACCCTTTAAGCAAACAGATTGCCTAGACCTATTTGAACTTCCCCAACAATTTAATAATTATTTCTTTTATTCAGTAATGAGTAACATTTTATCACATATTTCTCACAGAAAATATTATCATAGAGGCATTTGGGTGAAATTCAATATCATAACACTCCACTTTTTAACCTACATACTATTAGACATCTCAATCATAGAAACATTTAAAGGTAGTGCAGAAACAGGTGATTGATGAATTTTCTGTTGCCTTCCCTCTATTCCATCTCTCTCTCCTTTTCTCTTTTCCTCTCTGCGGACAGGAGGATGGGAGACATGGTTGCATTAATAATGCAGTGCTGCCTGGAAACTGAATTCGCTGCAGTGAAGTGCCGTGTGGAATGCTAAAGAGGCATTTGTTTGTGCGTTGCTCATTGCCCTTTCTTCTAAATCCTCTCTCTTGCTCTCTCAACTCATGCACACATACAACCACTTGTAATTGCTCTCACAAGTGTTCCTCAGGCTATAAGTTGTGAAATAGCAAGCCTATCTCTGTGCAGATAAATATATATATACTTTGAACAGTTTTCCCGCGTCTTTATAGGAGGTACTTTTTAGATGTTTAAAAAAAAGATGTTAAGGAATCTTCTAGAGACAATTCAAGCATCTTAACAATCAAACTTCACTAACACTATCAAGAGAATCATGCTGGTAATCACACACACACACACACACACAATACACACCTACAATATCATCCAGAGATATTCCCACTTAAGTGGCACCTGACATGAACATTACCATTACATCAACATTACATTACTTTGTACATTACAATACATATTATTAGTTATATTTATAAACTTTCTTTCGGCTTCTGCGCCTCAGCGGATCCTCCGCACGTTTGATTTGGCACATGTTTTTACGCTGGATGCCCTTCCTAACGCAATTATCCGGGCTTGGGACCGGCACTGAAAGTGTCTGGGGCTGGTTCCCTGACCGGGGATCGAACCCGAGCCGCAGCGGTGAGAGCACCGCATCCTAACCACTAGACCACCAGTGAACCTACAGTTATATTTATAACACCTTTGGTAATTTATTCACTTTTTTTGTTTGTTTATCTTCAATTACTGTTTTATCCTCACTAGTATCTATTTCAGAAATATTGGGTGTAATGTTCTTAAGAGATACTGGGCTTACGCTATTAACAATTTGCAATATTTTAATAAATGTTGAATACTGTATAGATTTTTATTTTATTCAGTTCTATGTTGACATGCTATGGCTAAATGGAAGCATTTAGAATAAATAACTGCCCCAATACAAAAGTATAATTAAGAATTTAATTGATCCCTGCTGGGCTTTCCTTTATTCTCACAATTTAAGAAAGTAAGTGTATAATATTAAAGCAATATTGTAAGGTATTTGTTTAGCATTAATGTTTATATGAACAAATGAATGTTTAATCAGTATGAACCAAATAATTATAAATATAATGTAAATGTTATTTAATATAATAGCAGTGTCTATTGATGAAACATATGTAATATACATGTAATATTATATAAATGTAAAATATATGTAAAATTGTTGATAGATGTAAAATTGTTGTTTATACCTTACTGGTTAACTGTACATTGGCACATGACATTTGTTTTTATATGTATCTCTAATAGTTTTCCTAAATTGAAACATAATTCAAATCATATAAATGAACTTATATAAATGAAAATTCAGTGGTGAGAGTCTGCTTGAGATGTATGCTTGTAAGTAGACAAGCATAAGGAGACAGCTGTTGATATTTTGGGTCTTTGCCATACAATGTAAACATATACAGTATATGTGGAATATACAATATACTGTACATACACAGTGGAACCTCGATACTTATGAGCTTCACAATAGCGACCTCGATAGTTCTTGACTTTTCATTTGGAACCGTAGAGTAAGAGTAACCGAAGAGTAACTCGCGAAAAATCTGATTTGTGATTGGCTCAAACGTCTTGGAACATAACCCCCGCGAGTATCAAGGTTGCATTGTATATATACAGTGAGGAAAATAAGTATTTGAACACCCTGCTATTTTGCAAGTTCTCCCACTTAGAAATCATGGAGGGGTCTGAAATTGTCATCGTAGGTGCATGTCCACTGTGAGAGACATAATCTAAAAATAAAAAAATCCAGAAATCACTATATATGATTTTTAAACTATTTATTTGTATGATACAGCTGCAAATAAGTATTTGAACACCTGTCTATCAGCTAGAATTCTGACCCTCAAAGACCTGTTAGTCTGCCTTTAAAATGTCCACCTCCACTACATTTATTATCCTAAATTAGATGCACCTGTTTGAGGTCGTTAGCTGCATAAAGACACCTGTCCACCCCATACAATCAGTAAGAATCCAACTACTAACATGGCCAAGACCAAAGAGCTGTCCAAAGACACTAGAGACAAAATTGTACACCTCCACAAGGCTGGAAAGGGCTACGGGGAAATTGCCAAGCAGCTTGGTGAAAAAAGGTCCACTGTTGGAGCAATCATTAGAAAATGGAAGAAGCTAAACATGACTGTCAATCTCCCTCGGACTGGGGCTCCATGCAAGATCTCACCTCGTGGGGTCTCAATGATCATAAGGAAGGTGAGAAATCAGCCCAGAACTACACGGGAGGAGCTGGTCAATGACCTGAAAAGAGCTGGGACCACCGTTTCCAAGGTTACTGTTGGTAATACACTAAGAGGTCATGGTTTGAAATCATGCATGGCACGGAAGGTTCCCCTGCTTAAACCAGCACATGTCCAGGCACGTCTTAAGTTTGCCAATGACCATTTGGACTTTAATGGGCATGTAGGTGAAGGGAACAGAGGTGATGAGGAGGTGATGGGTAGGTATGGCCTTAAGGAGAGGAATGTGGAAGGGCAGATTGTGGTAGATTTTGCTAAAAAGATGGAAATGGCAGTGGTAAAATACTTATTTTAAGAAGAAGGAGGATCATAGGATGATGTATAAGAATGGAGGAAGGTGCACACAGGTGGACTATGTTCTATGTAGGAGATGCGACCTGAAGGAGATTGGAGACTGTAGGGTGTTGGCGGGGGACAGTGTAGCTAGACAGCATTAGATGGTCTGTAGGATGGTTTTGGAGGTAATGAAGAAGAAGAGGAGAGTGAGGACTGAAAGAAGAATACGATGGTGGAAACTAAAGGAGGAAGATTGTAGTGTGAGATTCTGGGAAGAGGTCAGACAGGGGCTCGGTGGTGGTGAAGAGGTGCTGATTGATTTGGTAACTGCTGCAGAAGTGATAAGGGAGACAGCTAGAAAGGTACCTGGTGTGACATCTGGAAATAGAAAGGACAAAGAGACGTGGTGGTGGAATGAGGAAGTGCAGGAAATCATAAGGAGAAAGAGGTTAGCAAGACCAAATCGAGATCGACAGAGTGATGAGAAAAGTAGGCAGGAGTACAAGGAGATGCAACAGCAGGTAAAGATGGATGTGGCGAAAGTCAAAGAAAAGGCATGTGGTGAGGGAAGACATGCAGGTTGTTGAGTTAAAAGAGGCAGCTGTAGAGGACATGGGGGTATGGAGACGGATGATCTAATGGAAGAAGCCGAAAGAAGAAGAAAAAGACATACCTATTATTACATATTATATGCTACATTTAAATACACTGTTTATTCATACTCAGCTTAGCCAAGCTTGGCTAAACAGCTTGTGCTCTGTGTAGATAGAGAATAACCAGTAGATTGTAAGCATACAGTATGGCACCTTGAGAACTTGTCAGTGAACTGAACACTTCTTTATAATTCTGTTCCAGCTTGTGTGCATATATCTCTCTTGTAGACTCTTCTCACATCAGTGCTAGTATTTCTTGAATTCCCTGTTTGACTCCTAACCTTTTCTCAGACTTCAATATGCACCATCTCCTCCTATGGCTTGGCTGTCTGAATGCCACTTTCAATCTCTCCTGACATTTGTAGTGAAGATGCTCTATTAGTTGACAAAATGCGACACACATAATGTTGGTTTCTTAAGCCCTTTGGTGACAGAAATGCACTTGTGATATTTATAATTCAGGGTACAATTGGAATTGGGAACAGATCTGAAATAGACCCATTACCAATTTTAATCAATTTATTAATTAATTTATATTATATAATAATAATTGATTTTGTGATTGTCATGAATTGACTTAAGATCAATCGGAACTTATTTGAAACATTTTGATCTGTTCTAAATGAAATGAATACTTTTCAAGTTTTTTTGTATTCTAATCAACATAGGCATGGACAAATATGGATGCTTTATGCAAATGTCTATGAAAATGTTTATGCAAAAGTGAAACCAGACTTAACAAAGTGCATGAAGACAAAATATTCTTGTTAATGCTTTAAAATTAATTATGGTGTTTTAAATTACATAAATCAACATGACAAGAAATTTAACTGTTTCCACACGGACGATTTTAATTGCAGGATGTGTGCATCACAGCATATATATATATATATATATATATATATATATATATATATATATATATATATATATATATATATATATATATATATACTGTATAAGGGCTGTCAAAATGAATATATATTTTACAACCAAAAGTAAATATAATCTATGATATAATAATATATATTTTAATATAATCCCATTGACTATAAAGGGGTACATGTGGAGGGTGAGATAATTAACTTTCTTGTTCCATGTTCTTCAAATTCAAATGCAAAATTCTGCTTAACATATGACATCTGGAGTATTCCAAAACTTTCATAGGAATGAATATGTTGTTAGACAAATAAAAATGTTTTTATACATAAGATATTAATTTCAAACATGTGTACAGGTTATTGGATTGTACAGTAACCTTTAGCTACATTGACTTATTTTATCTTTATCCTACATGTATATTTAAAACATTTCTATCATTGGAAATAAATGGCTGGGGAGGATCACCCAGGCAGTGATGTACACTCAGAAGTCAGGGATAGCAGTCATGAAGGGAGCTGTTTACACAGAAGTAAATTCTGAGCTTCCCAGTGGATGACACTATGCATGATCTCTCTCCAGCTGCCCAAGGGTTCATTCTGCTCAGCCTGGCCCATCTGTGTAATTCTCTGCCAGATAACTAAAGTTTGGCATGGATCACTCCATAGCTGCATGGCGCATGACAAGGGATTTTACTAACATTTCACTCTAGTCACACAATAGAAATGGTATACAAACTCTTCTGTCATTTCGCATGGCCACTACACAAGTTAAATGTATGGCTGACATGGGTAGCCTATTTTCATTTGACATTTAAATGTCACACTGTTGGTGAACAAAATGTGTGTAGCAATGGCAAAAACCACACCATACCTATGCTTAGGATGCAACAAATAATTATATGGTTTGGGTTTTAAAATACAAAAAAAATACCAATTTGAAATTGGTGATTAGACAGTAATTATGCAATTTTATTATATTTTATAAAGTGAGGAAATGTAAGGTTTTAGTTTATATTGTGTATAATCAAATATTGATTTATTTTAAGACTTAAGGCATCACTTAAATACTGTATCTCTAAGATTCGCTTCCTGGAAACTAGTCAAAACATTATATATATATATATATATATATATATATATATATATATATATATATATATATATATATATATATATATATATATATATATATATATAATTTTTTTATTTTTTTATTTTTTTATTTATTTATTTTTTATAAAAACCAGAGATCTGCAGCTGTAAGTGAATCCAGTGCTTGGGAAATGGAGGATGCTTTTCTTCCCACAGAAGTGAAGCCGAGAGAGAGAGAGAGAGAGAGAGAGAGAGAGAGAGAGAGAGAGAGAGAGAGAGAGAGAGAGAGAGAGAGAGAGATTTTTTTTTTTTTTTTTTTCTCGGAGCATACCAATTTGGTTAGATTCCAAAATCCATACAGCACTTTATCACACCTAAAATCTTGAGGTATATCTAGTGAAGATACTGAAGAGTTGATCCTTTGCTCATGTTTGTACAGACGAAGGCTGGCTGAGTAGATGTGAAGAGGTAGATGTGGAATTATTTCAGTCATTATAAAAGCATAATAATGGCAGGGGATATAGGGAACACTTAACTCTGCAGGTGAACGAGCAAAGAATTTGCTAAAGCTGTGACACAATATTTCTGAATGACCTGAGATTACAGTTTTTTGCCCGCATGAAAAAAAATATATAAAAGCATTCTTTGGGATGTAAGAACAATGTAGAATCCTATGACAAAATGCTTAGCTATCAGTAGAACCCATTTTTTAAATTAATAATAGTACCTCTCTACTTATCTACTCTTAAAGAACCCTTAAACAACACCTTTCTATTATAGTGCACTGTATTACATATGCATTCACTCAATCCGCCACAGCGGATAAGACGTCTCCATACCACCCTGCCCTCTACATCTGCCTCTTTTATACCAACTACCTGCATATCTTTGCCCACCACATCCATAAACCTCCTCCTTGGCCTTCCTCTTTTCCTTCTTCCTGGTGCTCCATCCTCAGCATTCTCCTAGCGATACACCCCATGTCCCTTCTCTGCACATGTCCAAACCATCTCAATCACACCTCTCTCACTTTGTCCCTGAAACATCCTACATGCGCTGTCTCTCATTGTCCCTCATACACTCATTTCTAATCCTGTCCATCCTTATCACTCCCAATGAAAATCTCAGCATTTTCAGTTCTGCTACCTCCAGCTCCACCTCCTGTCTTTTAGTCAATGCCACTGTCTCTAATCCATACAACATAGCAGGTCTCACCACAGTCCTATAAAATTTCTGTAAAAAAATTCACTTGTTCTGCCCTGGAAAAAAGAGAGACAGAGAAACGTTTACCAAGAAGAGCTTTCTTCATTTACTTTCATTTTCACCCCGGTACTTTCCTTTCTTGTACTCACACCAGGGTTTACACACACACTTGCGGTTTAGGACGCCTTTCCATTTTGACGTTCGCCGGCAGTCCCTCGCAGATCGGCACCCACTTCTTCTGCGTCTGCTTGTCTCACTCATGGATCCTTTGCCTTTGCTCTTTAGTGCTCACCTGAGTTTCCTCATTGACCGGCACGCTTTCACCGGCACTGTCATGGAGGTTGGCGTCTCTCTCCTCTTTATTGGCGATGCCGGACTAAAACAGAGCGCACTGATTAGTCTCATCAGCTGCAGGTGTTTCTTACCACTTGTTCCGTCCACTCATGCACCGCTAGTCCATACACCCAATGCCTGACTCAGGCCAGGGAACCGTGGCATGAGAGGCAGAAGGTGGTGGAAAGAGTTCCCAGATTGCGAAGGTGGAAAGGGAGATAGGGAATGAGAGAAAGAGAGAGAGAGAGAGAGAAACTGCCTATCATCTGGCAGACGATGAAGTGCCGGTTTTCTTCGCCGGTCCCATTTCACTGCAGAGGATGCAGGTGGCACCGCAGCGACTGCAGCACTCCTCGTTGGCCTGGTCCCGCTTCCTCCATTGCATAGTCTCCCTGGCATTATACCCCTCCTCCAGCACAGGGTTTTGGCACCACTGTAACAAATTCAGTGTTTCCTGCCTGGAAGAAAAAGAGATAGAGAAACGTTTACCAAGCAGAGCTTTCTTCATTTACTTTCATACTCACCATGGCACTTTCCTTTCTTGTTCTCACGCCAGTGCTCACACACACTTGCGGTTTGGGATGCCTTGCCATTTATCGTTTGCCGGCAGTCCCTTGCGGATCGGCACGCACTTCTTCTGCGTTTGCCCGTCTCATTCGCGGATCGGCGCGCTTTCTTTCTTTAGCGCCTGCACAAGTTTCCTTTAGCATCCACCCAAGTTCACTTAGTCAGTGTTCGGCAACCCTTTCACTCGTCTCTCTGTTGGTGGCTCTCCCTGGAGGTTGGTGTCTCTCTCTCTTCTTTATTGGTGTCTCTGCACTAAAACAGAGCCCACTGATTTGTCTCATCAGCTGAGCTGTCTGGCTTTACCCTCCATTTTTGTACCACTGGTACACTTTCCCTTTCACGCTCACAGTTACCCTTCTATCACAAATCACTCCTGCCGCTATTCTCCACCCACTCCACCTTGCCGGCACTTTTTTCTTCACTTCTCTAACACACTCTCCATTACTTTACACTGTTGACCCCAGGTACTTAAACTCATCCATCTTCACCACCTCTTCTTGCAACCACACCACTCCACTGCCCTCCACAGCCCACGCTTTCTCTAAATCCACAAATACACAATGCAATTTCTTCTGTCCTTCTCTATACTTCTCCATCAACATTCTCAAAGCAAAAAATGCATCTGTGGTGCTCTTCCTCGGCATGAAACCATACTGTTGCTCACAGATGGTCACCTCTTCTCTCAGCTTCCACTACTCTTTCCCATAACGTCATGGTGTGACTGATCAACTTAATTCCCCTGTAGTTACTGCAGGTCTGCACATCTCTCTTATTCTTAAAAACCGGTACAAGCACACTCCTTCTCTATTCCTCAGGCATCGTCTCACCTTCCAAAATCTGGTTAAACAATTTTGTTAAAATATCTACTGCCATCTCTCCTAAACATCTCCATGCCAGTATGTCATCTGGTCCAACCGACTTTCCACTATTCATCTTTTTTAATAGCTGCTCTCACTTCCTCCTTACTAATCCTATCTTGTTTCACCATTTTTACATCATCCAACTTTACAGATCCTTATATGCCTTTTCCTTTGCTTTTGCCACATCCCTCATTCCTGCCTACTTTTCTCATCTCTTTGCTGATCCCTGATCTGATGATTGTTTCACCAACATCTTTCTCCTTATGCTTTCCTGCATTTCCTCATTCCACCACCACATCTCTTTGTCTTCCTTTGTCTTTCCACTTCATACCTTCCTAGCTGTCTCCTTTATCACTTCTGCAGTAGTTGCCCAATCATCCAGCACCTCTTCTTCACCACCGAGCCCCTGTCTGACCTCTTCCATGAATCTCACACTACAGACTTCCTCCTTCAGTTTCCACCATCTTATTTTTTTTCAGTCCTAACTCTCCTCTTCTTTTTCACCTCGAATGCCATCCGACAGACCACCAACAAATGCTGTCTAGCTACACTGTCCCCTGCCAACATCTTACAGTCTCCAATCTCCTTCAGGTTGCAGCTCCTGCATATAACATAGTCCACCTGTGTGCACCTTCTTCCACTCTTATATGCCACTTCAAGCTTCTTCTTCTTCTTAAAATATGTATTATTATGTATTCAGTCAATATTCTGTTTATTTGTCAGTGATTCCCAATATTAAAGTAGACTAAATATGTTTAATGACACTGCTCTTACATAAAGAAAAATCAAATATGAAATGAATACGTGATTTATAAGTATGCCTGTTTAAATGTTTAACTTTTTAATACGGGACAGGAATAATACACATAATTTTATTGTGCTTTTTTGTTCCTATCTAAACAATATAATTAATGTTATGAGATGCATAGCAGTTAATCTCAAACATGTTATACATCCGATTAATAATACAATTGTTTTCTATGAATGCCCAAACAGTAACAGATTGTAACAGATTTTGTTTACATATAGTACAATTTATTGTACTTACATAAACATGTACATATAGAAAAAACACAAATTCTGCATGTAAAATAAATAAGAAGATCCTATTACAATAGATTAATTTAAAGTCTATATGCAGGGTTTTCCCATTTTGAAGTCTGCACTCTCATGGGATATTAGGGATGATAAGCTGCAGTGTGTTATGGCTAATTATCTAAATGAGAGCTGTGGGGGGAAAAAGATCTTGTTTCACATTTAACGTTTCTTTAATGTTGCATTGTAATGACCTACAACTACTGCAAGATGTCCTAACTTAATGAAACATGTTTGATGTCATGTAAGAGTTCTCAGGTCTGAACTTTAATAAGGCTGTTAAGTGGTAATGAGAATGAATATTGTGCTGAAATGCCAATGAGATTTTAAATGAGCAGCGTGAGAAGCAAGATCCCCAGAGAAAGCGAGAGGTACTTACTTGATCTCACTCATACTTCAGTAGAATAAGATAAAATGTATGTTAATAAAATACCATTAATTGTCTGGGATAGTACTACTACATAGAGCCATGTTTTCCAACCATAGTCTATAAAATTTTATAGGTTCACCTTAAAGTGGTAGATTGACCCTTTAAAGATCCCATACTGGCGGAAATTGGATTTTTTTACTTGCAGGTTTGACTGTAAAGCACTTAGATGTGCTATGTAAATCTTATCAAATGTATCATGTACCAAACACATACAATCCATATAGAGCAGCAAAGTGCAACAAAGCACATGCGATTGTTGAACTGTTACCACAAAAAACAACCAAATGCTGTCTACACTGTTTATAATTTGTCTTTTTCCTAGTAAATCTGCCCTTAAGGCTTTTAAAATTCATTAGAAATTTAAATAATATCATTGAAATTACCAAATTCACCAAATATAACAAGATGGTGCTAGCCGGTGCTAGCAATTGTGCCCACCTTTAAGATCACCTCCATCATGCCAGTGCCAAAACACTCCACTGCAACGCACCTTAATGATTACCGCTCAGTAAAGCTTACACTAATCATTACCAAATGCTTTGAGTGGGTGATCTTTGCACACCTTAAAACCTGTCTTCCTGCAACCCTGAACCCACACCAATTTGCCCAACTTAATAACAGGAGCAAGGAGGACGCAGTTTCCACAGTGCTGCACTCTGTCCTCTCTCACCAGGACAAAAAAGATATGTATACAAGAATATTGTTCCTAGACTTTAGTTCAGCGTTCAACACTGGTATACCCTCCAAGTTAATTAACAAACATGGAAACCTGGGCATTAGCACATCACTCTGCAACTGGCTACTGGACATTCTGACCAACAGGTCCCTTTATTTATTCCCTCTTCACCCACGACTGCAATTCTGTAGTTCGTTGCAACATCATCATCAAGTTTGCAGATGACATAACAACGATCGACTCATCAAGGACAGCGATGAGTCAGCCTACTGGGAGGAGGTGAACTGCCTAGCTGCATGGTGCACTGACACCAAGTAGCTGCTAAACACCAAGAAGGCCAAGGAGCTCATTGAAGACTTTAGGACGGAGAAAGGCAGTGGGAATTGTGGGAATTTCACTTCCAAAGAGTGTTGATATTTACAGGAAACGCTGTCTCAGGAAAGCTTACAGCATCACAAAGTACTTATCTCACCCTGTTCATAGACTGTTTGCCCTCAGGCCACTACAGGAGCCTCCAGACCAACACCAGCATTTTCCACACAGCTGTTTCCATGTTGAACTCTGCACCCCAGTAGCACCACCTACCCCCCACCCCTCACTACCATTCCCCCCATCTCAGACACATTTACATTTGTGGCATTTAGCAGACACCCTTGTGCAGAGCAATGTACCAAAGTGCTTTGAGTCTCTAGCAATGAACACACACACACACACACACACACACACACACACACACACACACACACACACACACACACACAAACACAACTGAACTGTATTCTATACATATACTATATATTCTATACTATAACTCTAAGTTGCACTGCTCATAATACACCTTATGCACACTGTAATAGTCAAGATTGCACTATAATAACTGCATATGTTGCACACACTGTATAGCCTTCTTTTTTGCACTCTCCATATCATATTGTACATGTATACAACCTTAATTAACAATGTATACAATGTATCCTTTATTGTATATAATCACCTCTCCAGGTACTGTTTATTTATATTCATATTGCTCATTTCAAATAGTTCATTCATCTGTTATTATGTATATGCATTATATATAAAAGCCTTACCAACCTGTACATAAGTAAATATTTTATACTGCTACCAATGCACTTTTGCTAGCTGCTAGGTGCTAATTGCATTAAATGTAAATTGTGTAATGACAATAAAGATTTTTAAAATTCAATCTAATCTAATATTCTCTAGACTACAAAGCAGATAAGGTTGTAGATAGTTCTTCAGACTCTTCAGGCAATCAAGATACAAACTCCCCAAACATGTATTGCCATATATGTTTTAAAATGTATTGCCACAGTTCATATTCTTCAGTTTTTGAAAAATTAAATGATAAGCAGATTCTGTTTGAGAAGTCTGTGGTGCTATTTCGAATCTTATACCTGAGCATGAGCATCATAATAGAGGTATTTCAAAATAACACAAAATATTTATCACACATAATTACTTTCACTTTTGTGTGTATTCTGCTTTCATCTAAATACACTAAAATGTCCTCACACATGTTTCAGCAGTTTTTAGTAGACATTAGAATTGCCTTCCTTGAATCAAACTATTTTGCATGATATAATGGTTCTCTAGACTTAAGTGAATGTCTCATTGCATAGTCTTCCACATAATTCACATATTTAAAAAAATCTAAACTTTATTCTATAGCAAACTTTATTCTATAGCAGGTCTAGGTTTACCTTGTTCAGCAGACTGATTGCTTATCACCCCAAACCAAATCCAAGATCTGAAAGTGAAAAATGTTTCTTGCTGCTAAATCTACAATGTATTAGTAGAAAGTTTCAGAAAAACAGGCTGTTGATTTTTAAGTGGGAAAAGGGGCATGTTTTATGCTGAGTAACAGAGAACTAGAAATGAATCATTCAAAAATATAAAAACAGCCAAACGTGTAGGGTAAATATCTCAGGAAATAGGAAGAATATAGTGGAACATAACATAAATCTTTTTCATGCTATCAGGTTGTTTAAAAGGTTATACAGTTATACATTGCTCTACAAACAACTATATGTAGAAACAAATATAGGTGGCATATTGTGAACTAAAAATACCAACTTGCAGATTTTTTCAAATATTCCTTTGTAATTTAAATGTATAAATACACTGTCTAGAAATGAAAGTGTTTGCTATTAGAATTGACCAAGATATTAAATTGGCACACATTATCAGTGTCAGGGTCTATTTGATTAAAATGGCTATAATCTAATTTGCTTAATAATTAGGCTTTAATAAAAGGCATTAATAAATCTGGTAAATATCTTAATAAACCTTGCAAAAAATGCAGATGGGTATTGCCAAGCTGATTCTGGACATGAACTGTCACAAAATAACAGCCTGCCATAACACACAACAAGTCGAGTATGGAGGATGCAGTAAGAAGTAAATCTTTTATCTGCTCGTGTGTGAAATTAATTTAAACTTCATTAGATGTCTCTGGATATTTCCATTGTAAATCTATATTGATGTGTAGATAAAACGAGCTAGATCATGAGTTAATTTTACCTTCATACTTTTGCTGATTGTTTACATAATGATGCATTCAGTGCCTGAGGAAAGTGGTGAAGCATCCTGTGCATCCATAACAAAAGCTACTGGGCAGCTATCATGGATCTTATTAGCGTACATTTTCTAAAGCTAGTGCTCTATGTGGTGCCTTTGGATCATGCCCATGGATCATATTATAGCTCAACCTGAGTGTAATTAGCACATTCCTCTCCAGCTGAACAGGCTGATACTGGCTTCCAGCAGTGGTGAAGATAATTAGAAGAGAACAATCAGACAGGGGCCCACAGTGCCACGCCTCCTCTTCTGTTACAGTCTGGGCCTTAGCGTCTTGGACAAAGCAAAGCTGGCACTTCATTTGGATGCAAAAACCTGTTGCCTGATTTTCATATTCCTCTGCATGTTACTTAAATCTTTCCTTTTTTTTTTACTTCTTTACTTCATTAAATGGCAATTCATTTAACACATCCTTCCATTAGCATACTACAGTTCTTCATTCAAAAATTGTTAAGTGAGTTTTTATTGTCCTTCCTCTATAAAGCTTGTATACACTGGAACAAAATGTTTCTCCAAGACCAGGGTGCAACGCTATAACATTAAAGTAGTACAATACAGAAAACTACATAAAGAGCAAATACAAAACAATTGTGTGAAAAGAGTGCAGGACAATACAGAAAATTTTACACAGACTAATATTTACAGAGAAGTGTGAACACAGGAACAGTGCTGTGTGGGAAAGATATAGCGAAGATGGACTGTAATTCAATATTAATTATTGAATGAATGTATTAAGTATTTGATTTAAAATCATATTAACAATAATAACATGGCCAGCTGTGATTTTGTTGCTGTTTGTATTTGTTCTATAAACATGATGAATAAGCAACTTTATTATAGCTGTTTGTATATTGTAAATGACAACTGGATCTTACTTGTTCAGCAAATGTTCCTTGGCATTAAATGGAACCATGTATGGTTAAAATATATAATCTGTCTACTTCAATCTATATTTAATAGATTAAATATAGTGTTTGACTAATAGTTATACTATGAAAGAAATATAATAGTAGTTATTTAGTGTGGTATGGTATATTGAATTCAATTTAACAGCACACCACTAAGAAGTTAATTAAATTATTTATTTTATAGCAGGTGCGATTGCATTTTCTTTGCTCATGTACTGTCAAGAATTATTATTATGATTGATATCAGATATGGTTTTCGTATCTGAGACAAAGAAAACTTTTACAACTGCTTGCTGTATATGGTTTGTAGCCCATGTTTAATAATAAAAAAAAAATAATTTAATTAAAAGGGATTCAATGGCCACATAAATATTATGTTTGTGTAATCTGAAAAAAGACAGGGACCCTATTAAAAACTAAGCAGAAGTATGGCAGATTGAGATTTTTTATGCTGTCATTTGAATAACTTTGCACATGTCTTACTTTTATTTAGAGCAATAAATGGACACTGTTGGTACCGAATTACCAAACACTGCTGTGTCAGAAGATTTAATGCATTTGTACCTCCTAACTGACTTGGGGATAGTCTGGAAATATATTCCCTGATAACATTTATGTTATTATTTGTTTATTTCCTCTGAGTAGTAAAACAGATAAAGGCAGATGTAAAGCAGATGAATTGATAGCTCAGAGGTGACAGGGCCAGAAAAATGCATTTATTCTGCTACTGAAATGCTAAATTTCCAAGTTGTAGTATATTCTAGGTGTTTCTGAATACAGGGCCCAGACTATAGGCTTCTGAGAATATATTGGAGTGTCAAGACAATAGGTTGTGTTGTGGTTTAAAAAAAAAAATTCAGCCATCTTAGTAGTCTAGTATCATTCGCCCTTTCTGTGTCCACTGGATGCCTGGCTATGTTCCCAGAGCCTGTTCTTTTAACAGCTGAGAAGCTGATATCCTTCAGCAGTCAGCATCTGTATTTTTGAAGGAGTAGAGGATGAGGCCAACTATTACTGACCACTGTGAATCTTCTAAAATGAAGACAACCTTAAATCACTGCTAGAGTCTTTTTTTTTGTTTTTTGGTTTTTGGGTATTGCTACTACATAGGTGACATCTACACCATGTTGACATAAGTATACAAAGCTTACTATAGGGGCCAGTGTGTGTCAGTTTGTGCTCTGAAAAGAAAAGAAAAAAAAGTAAGCAGCAGTAAATCTCCAGATGTGTAAGTGTTTGGTGTTAACTGCTATAAATGCACAACGAAATTGAATGTAGCAGAAGTACCTTGCTGTGAGGCTTAGTTTGTGGAAAAGAAAGCACAGGTGTTCGTTCCAGAACTGTGTAAATATGTTGTATTTGAACATGAAAATCATCATGCTGTGATTGGACACTCGTGTGCCAGGATCAACATGTCTGCATTGGCACTACTGAGACTTGTTGTAATGCCATTCACAACATTTTAAGCTAGTACCATGTGTAAACATTTTATTATACCTTATATTAATGTACAATCTGATTTTATTTTTTATGTATTTATTTAACTGAGGACAATATTCTTAAATAAACATCATAACACTGGAAATATGTCTTAGATACCCAGGTCTAATTTCCACCAAATGTTTGAAGGAAATGGGAAAAAAATTACAAATCACAAAGCATTGTTAAAAATGTACCCCAGCTCATGATACAATTCCACCATTAAGTTATGGGAACATTATAATTATGTTATATAACTAATATTTTGGTGAACTGTATAGCTGCTCTTTAAGCAGTAGTTTAAATGCTTTTATTTTCTTATTAATTTTACATATATTCATGAAAGAAAGTTATCCTTTTATTTCTATTCTCTTTGAATGCATTACATAACCATGTTCTTTGTGGAATGTATTCTTCCAGGGACACTTTTTTAATTGCATCACAAAGGAATTAGCCTCAACGATACTCAATTACACATACTTTATTATCATAATAATACCTAATGACCAAATATCAACAAATATTCATCTGTCCCTCATTCCAAAATGTAAACACACATTTCTATAAATTCCAAGAGCTTACTAAATGCTTTTGAGCTGATATTTCATAATCATTTTTGTTGTTTGCACAGCCCAAAGCTAATTCTTCTGGTCTATACCCAGGCTGACCTCTTGTCATCTAGTGTCTCAGATTCTGGAGACTGTTCATTCATCTGTCACAATGATAACTAATAATAATACCTACATTATTATTTCTTCCCTCTGCTATTGATTGATAGCAGAGCCTCCAGCTAGGAAAACAAATAACACAAGTCCCCAGCACATAACCAGTAGGTAAGCTCTGACTCATAGAGGAAATTGCTGTATTCTAGATGCTTTAAATACAAGTAAGTCCACTGAGAAAAAGTTGAACACCGAATAAATTGCATATAGAATTTATCCCCAAATATTTCCAATTTTGTTATTGCTAACGTTTTATTGAGAAATCATACTTTAGTAGGTAGCATCCATAAATAACATAGTTAAAGTCTACCTAATTCATCAAGAATTTTTGCTCTTTACTTAACAAACATTTTTTACTTATGAGTAATATAATGTTTTATATAATATTTTATAGAACACGAATGAGATGAGGGGAATCATTTAAATATTCCAATGATTAAATTCTCAAAATCAAAATACATCTCCAAAACAATAACATGTAAAATGATGTTCGGAGACGTACAATAAGAAAATACAAGTCTCTTGTTGGCTGCAGTGTTCTAGAAATCCAACTGTGTAGAAAATAAACCTTAGAATCATGTCTCTCAGGTTTTTAAACAAAACAAAACATTTGCAATAGTAATATAAGACCCATGTAGAAATTTTACTGGGTTGAAAATAATGTTCTACAGATCAGTGTGTTGCTGTTTAATTAGAATATGAAAACATTCTGAAGCAGAGCACTTGCTCTGAAATCAGACCATCTATTGGTTACTAAGTGCAGGACAAATAATATATATAATTTTTAATAATTCCACTTTAAATTATGCTAAAGCAATTTGAAGTGAAAATGGCAGGTGGCAGAAATTGGCCGAAAAAAAACTTAATCGATATACACAAAACAATTGTAATTATTGATGCTACATGTGTTTATTACTTTTACATTACATTTATTAAAACGTGAAAACCCTTATCCAGAGCAACTTACAATTATTAGCTGAGGGTTAAGTGGTAGGTTAGTTGGGACGAACTTAATTCTTATGTTTGCAAAATATAAAAACCAACAAACACTAATGAGTGCAAGCTCCATCAGTTTTAGCATAAGCATGTTTGCTTAATTACTAATCTGGGCTAAGAAGTAGTTAACTTACAAGCTAGATATGACTATGTTTGCCATAAAAGCTATGCTTGCATGCAATCTGTGTAGAATATATATATATATATATATATATATATATATATATATATATATATATATATATATATATATATATATATATATATATATATATATATGCAGTGAGGAAAATAAGTATTTGAACACCCTGCTATTTTGCAAGTTCTCCCACTTAGAAATCATGGAGGGGTCTGAAATTGTCATCGTAGGTGCATGTCCACTGTGAGAGACATAATCTAAAAAAAATCCAGAAATCACAATGTATGATTATTAAACTATTTATTTATATGATACAGCTGCAAATAAGAAGTTGAACACCTGAGAAAGTCAATGTTAATATTTGGTACAGTAGCCTTTGTTTGCAATTACAGAGGTCAAACGTTTCCTGTAGTTTTTCACCAGGTTTGCACACACTGCAGGAGGGATTTTGGCCCACTCCACCACACAGATCTTCTCTAGATCAGTCAGGTTTCTGGCCTGTCGCTGAGAAACACGGAGTTTGAGCTCCCTCCAAAGATTCTCTATTGGGTTTAGGTCTGGAGACTGGTTAGGCCACGCCAGAACCTTGATATGCTTCTTACAGAGCCACTCCTTGGTTATCCTGGCTGTGTGCTTCGGGTCATTGTCATGTTGGAAGACCCAGCCTCTTCAATGCTCTAACTGAGGGAAGGAAGTTGTTCCCCAAAATCTCGCAATACATGGCCCAAGTCATCCTCTCCTTAATACAGTGCAGTCGCCCTGTCCCATGTGCAGAAAAACACCCCCAAAGCATGATGCTACCACCCCCATGCTTCACGGTAGGGATGGTGTTCTAGGGATGGTACTCATCATTCTTCTTCCTCCAAACACGTTTAGTGGAATTATGACCCAAAAGTCTTATCTGACCACATGACTTTCTCCCATGACTCCTCTGGATCATCCAAATGGTCATTGGCAAACTTATGACGTGCCTGGACATGTGCTGGTTTAAGCAGAGGAGCCTTCCGTGCCCTGCATGATTTTAAACCATGACCTCTTAGTGTATTACCAACAGTAACCTTGGAAACGGTGGTCCCAGCTCTTTTCAGGTCATTGACCAGCTCCTCCCGTGTAGTTCTGGGCTAATTTCTCACCTTCCTTGGGATCATTAAAACCCAACGAGGTGAGATCTTGCATGGAGCCCCAGTCCGAGGGAGATTTACAGTCATGTTTAGCTTCTTCCATTTTCTAATGATTGCTCCAACAGTGGACCTTTTTTCACCAAGCTGCTTGGCAATTTCCCCGTAGCCCTTTCCAGCCTTGTGGAGGTGTACAATTTTGTCTCTAGTGTCTTTGGACAGCTCTTTGGTCTTGGCCATGTTAGTAGTTGGATTCTTACTGATTGAAAGGGGTGGACAGGGTCTTTATGCAGCTAACGACCTCAAACAGGTGCATCTAATTTAGGATAATAAATGTAGTGGAGGTGGACATTTTAAAGGCAGACTAACAGGTCTTTGAGGGTCAGAATTCTAGCTGATAGACAGGTGTTCAAATACTTATTTGCAGCTGTATCATACAAATAAATAGTTTAAAAATCATATATTGTGATTTCTGGATTTTTTTTTTAGATTATGTCTCTCACAGTGGACATGCACCTACGATGACAATTTCAGACCCCTCCATAATTTCTAAGTGGGAGAACTTGCAAAATAGCAGGGTGTTCAAATACTTATTTTCCTCACTGTATATATATATATATATATATATATATATTAGTCGATTAGCATAAAACATTTGTTTTAGCTTAGCCACAATTTAAAATCACATTAATTGCCATTCATAAATGAATAAAAACTATATATATATATATATATATATATATATATATATATATATATATATATATATATATATATATATATATATAAAAACAAAATATCATATATAAACAAAATCATGTATATTATATATTTATTAATCAGGAATGTTTTATAAAGGAAGTGAAAAGGAGATTTATGTATATTTGGGAATGAGATGTACAGTATATTTGAGAAGCTTTTATGACATACTGAAAGTAGTTTCTGTCATACATTTGTTAGGCAAAAGTGATTATCCCCTGAGCACCCTATCACCGATAAGTCAATATGTAATTCCTGTTTACAGGCTATTTTTTATTTTTTTTATTTTAAATTTGAAAAAAAATTTGTGGGACTGTATAAATAGTACACAGACATCCACCAAATATTACAGCTGAACTATGATTTAAGGTATGTTGTTTTTATTCCCATAAATACCCTGAACATGCCAGTGGACCGCTTACTTTATTGGGCAGATTTGGCTTTTTGCTAGTGCAGCTTTACACAAGGATGAATGTCACATAAAGAGCATAATATACCGATCTCCACTCATAACCACTAAAGGCTATTCCTAGAGCTTTTTATTTATTTCCTAACCTAGAATTGTATTTCCTACAAGGAAAACCAGAGATAAAAAAAAAAAAAAAAAGAAAAAAGAAAAACATTCTTTACTCTAAGCCTCTACATTTTACATGTCCACATCTGGCACCCATACACAATCTTCCTTTTACATTTCACAAAAATCCCCACACAGCAAAAAAAAATAATCAATTTTTTATGAATTGAGATATTTAAAGGTCCACTTAGCATATAGTGACATGACAAGGAGGAGCTGCAGAACCTATGCTGTGACAAGAAGAACAACTTTGATGTTAGATTAAAGGTTAAATCATTTACTTACTGTATATAGTGAAATATATATAGAGAGAGCTTACACATCTCGCTGAAAATATATTAAAAAGTTAAATTGTTGTAGTGGTTGAGGCTTGTTGAGAAGATTGGGAGGTGTTTTCCTGGTTTAAAATTTACCTGAAAATGCATTAAATATAACTATATATACTTAACTCTATATCTTTGTTATATACATTTACAACAAGTATGCAATTTCTATACACTATATATGAGCAGCAGTAGGGGACTTCCAGGTGTCTTTTTATAGCTGAAATGTGACAACCATATACACACTGAATCTGCTTATGATGGATATTTCAGTGTACCCGTTTTTTCAGTGTACCAGTCATGTACATGAATGTAAAAATGCAGTGGTGTTTTCATATTTATGTGTGCATCTCACAGAACTGGTGAAACGAACACACTTCATATGCAACTAAATCAAAATTTTTAGTTCACATCTGTTTAGTTTGTATCGGTATTAGACAAATAATTGTCAGCTGTATCAGCAAATTGGATTAAACAATTTATGTTGAATTGTGACAAAAATAGTGAACAGTCACTCAACAGGGCTGGGAAAGGACATTTAAACCTGAGCTTAATGTCTAAAAACTGCCACTTTAACTTTGCATTTACACTAAGAAGAGGCCTGTGTATGTGAAGCCACAAGCACAAAAATAGGTTTGAAAATCTCAGTTTGACAGTTTCTAAATGTTTCCTTTTGCACTGCTTTACTTTTTTATTTCTGACAATGAAAATTTAATCACCAAGTAGAAGCAAGTAGATCAGAGTCAGAAGTCACATTTTTGTCATGGAGCAGTAAGTCGCACTTGTTTGAAGGAGTTACTGTATTTTGGAGGTAAGCTGGAGACCTCTTTGAGTCAGAGAAAAGAACAGTGCATTTAGTGTTCAGTGACACTTCCTGTGGTGACTGTAAAATAATGACTATTTAGGTGCACTCCTCCTGTGCATACTCATTAACCTGCTGTATGTACAAGTATAATAGACAGGGCATAATACAGTATGAGAATTTGTCCTTTTGCTATTTTTTTCTACCCTGATCTGACACAATCAAGCAAAAGTATAAATTAAAATCTAATTCAGTTGCCTTTGATTTAATCTAAAGCAATAAGGGGTTCAGAATCAGTTATGGCTTACTTTATAAAGTAGCATTTTACTTCATACACTTTCCATGTAAGTTTTTATGAGATTGATGCATTTTAGAGTAGAAGCTACTTAAGATAGGATGTACCTCACAAAGATATGAAATAATATAAAAAATAAATGAATAACCTTAACAAAAATGTCACTGACATTTCTTTAATATGAACATTGAATGTCAACCTCAATGTTAATGATAACTCATTATTTAGTTAATATATAAACAAAGTAATGGTATAATCCACTTTGTTTATTCAGTTTGTTGATTTGTTTGTAAATGTACTTAAAAATGTAAGTGTTGGTAAAGATAACCTTGATGTGCTTGAGATATATTTTCTTAGTGTTGTGGCATCCTGCCAAAGTGAAAGCATGAAAAAAAAAATAGAAACAAAATGTGAAATAGATCAAATATACAAAGATATAAAAAAACTATAAAGTACACGCAGCTCCCACAACTGAATTGAATATGGAAAAAAAATAAAGTTGGGAGAAAAGGTAAAAGACCGGGGCACAGTCTCTGAACTGCTCAAAAAAGAGAAAACATAGACGAATTGGGAATATTGCTGCATTCAACTTAACATGAAAGAAGGAAACCTGAGATTTTGTCATTTTCAAGCTCAGCTTACTCAAGCTAAAAAAACATGGATGCCTCTAAGCTAGTCTGCTAACTTTTCTTCTCATGACGAGGAGAATATGGTCAGTCTTTGAGATTTACCCAACAATTGCATCAGTGTTGATTAATGAAAAGTAAATCTAGCTACACATTTTTTAATACATGACTCGATATCACTATACAGTGTCAAATTTGGAGGGCCTCATATCTGATGTGAGGCAGAAACCTTGAACGACTTCAGTTGTAAAAGTAAGGCTTAAAAGCTTTACATGTACTGCGGCACAGCATCTCAATCATTTGGCATTTGAAAAATGACTCAATGCTACTACTTCAGAGAACTTTGTATGAACAAATGACTTTAGAAAGCTTGTTAGAATTTGCATTCACTCTATCTTCCTTGTCACTGTTGATATAATTATATACTAAATCATATTTACATAGCCTGGAAGGCCATGAAAGGTTTAACTGACAAGCCAAGATTATCACTAGAAATTGTGTGCGTGTTCTTTAAGAGTTACAGCATTAATCACTGTGATGGTTCAGATTTATGTTTATGCAAGGGCACAGATCTGAATCTCATTGCGTTACCACCAAATTGTCTGCATAAACCAGTAAAGACATGTTACAAACCACCAGTACACTGTAATGAATAAGACTATATGTTGTTTTTAACATGAAAACTGATAGTTATACCTGTTTCAAATAAACATAGACCGCAAGTATGATGCATGAACTGAATTTGTCATTTTAATAGGAATAGAGATATATTTGATCTAATAAAAATCTGTGTAGAATTCAGTGAGTGTTATGCTGGGTAGATATGAGAAATCAGTAGACAGGTTGACACTAACAGAGATTTGGGCTTAATTTTTTTACCAACCGGTGACTTTTAGTGTGTTTTCAACAAGTCAAAGGAAATAGCAAAATAAAACACAGTAATATTATGCGGCTTTTGCCTCAATCATGTTCACCAACACTTTCCGAGCTAACGCTCTCTCTGTGTGTGTGCATGCGTGCGTGTGTGTGTGTGTGTTACGTACATCCTTTATCAGCTCCAACTCTCGCCATTATTTTCTGCATTAACAAACAAAAGCACATATATTGTAAGTGAACTGGAGGTAATGACAGATAGGTGAAAATCTACATGCATTACCTCCTGGTTCAACAGGCATCCTCTCTGACCACAGCTGAAACTTGATCACGACCCTGCTGCCACAATTAACTAGAAATTGGATCATTCAAATAAAGTGCCAAAAGTTTGATAGCAGAGCTACTCATAAATAGATTTTGAATGGTCACTCAACAGATCTTTTCTAAGACTGAAAGTTTGTATGCCAGAAAGTGCAAGACTGTTCTGAAATTTATATTTATTGTTATTTCATATTTTTCCAATTATAACTCCCTCATTCAGAACTGGTGATTTACCATGCCAGATCATGCGAAAATATATAATGCATGCTTACCAAATGTTAGAATGCTAATGTTCATTCGGGGTGTATCTCTAACCCATGACAAGTTTTCATAGGATAGTCACTGGAGCCCCACCACAAGCCTCACTAGGAAAAAAACTAAAGGTAAAATGAATGAACGAATAAATGAGCTGTCTTGTTTCAACTTTACACTTTAAACCTAAATCCCACTGTTTCCTCTTGAATGAAAAGAAAAGGATATGCTTTTGTAAGCTCTTGGAATCATATGAAATGCAGAAATTTGCATGACTGAATAGCACTTTGTTGCACAGTACTACAACTGGACAATGTTCTGGGATTCCAACCAGATATTTATGTCTAAATTGTAAACCTTTAACAAACAAACATTTTTCATTGGAAAACTTTACTACCCCTCTGGTTATTTATTGAATTCTGAAGAGAATCTCTGAAATTATAGCAGTGTGAGTTATTGATTCAGATGCTCACACAGACTGGCACATCGGATAGGTGATGCAGAGCCATGAGTAAGATATAAGGACTCATAATGACCCAATTGCAGTGACACACAGCTCGTGTCTCACAGTCCTACAGACTGGTTACATGTGTGCTGGAAGAGTCGCTTACATTGATGCGTAACTGAAGGCAGCTGAAATGAACTGATTTAAACAAATGGTTGGATTTTGTTAAAATTCATGTGGATTTCTGAAACAGAAAGCATTTTTCCAATAGTCTGAAGAGAGTGTGTTTAAATTCCATCAATGCCATAGTCATGCTTGCCTGAGAGTCTTTTCAAAAATAATTGCTCTTGTTCTCTGAGTGCAAGGAATGGTATATCTCTTCTCTCTGTCAGAGTGACACTTACCTATTTCAGGCATCTGTGAGCTCAAGTATGCATACATAGGTGTGAGAGTGACCTCCCCTTTGACGTAGCATGAGCAGCCATTTGTAAAGATAGGGTGGCAGGGCTGAGTGTCTGAGAGAAACACATGTTCAGAGTCAACCTTCCTGGTTGTTAGCTGTTGTGTGAGCGAAGGAACTGTCGATGAGGATAAAGATATAATTATAACCCGCAACGATTAAGATTAGGGTCAGCACTATTGCAAATACTGTTTTTAGAATGTGATTTATACAAAATCCATTTGTGTGTATGCACAGCATATTCAAATCAGCCAAGATTTCTTTCATTGTCTCTTTCTCTTTCTCTCTCTCTCTCTCTCTCTCTCTCTCTCTCTCTCTCTCTCTCGCTTTCTCTCTCACACTGCTTTTATGTTCTCCCCTTTTGCACTGCATGCACTCTGATGCTTCTTCAAGGCAGTTTCTCTTAGTATGCTCATGCGTAACAAGAACAGCATCAAAATACAGTACATGTACACACTATAAATTTATACCCATGATAAACTTTGCGTGTCTGTCCATCCAGCAGGGGTCAGTATGGTTACAGTACTCCAAAGGGACTTATTGCCTCTTTACTCTCTCTAAACATATGTTTGACTCTGCACTGGGCCAGATGTCCTGTGTGAAATTATTCACTTTAAATTGGCCTATTCTTATTGTGAACAATTTGTTTCTGCTGAGCCTGTTGATACACTGTAGCTCTAAAGATATATATATATATATATATATATATATATATAGTATACATACTGTACAGTAACTCTTAGTTTTTACAGTATCTAGCCAAGGAAATATATAGTCAGAAACAAATGGCATGAAATTATTGATTTTATTAGTTGCAAACAAATGTGGTTGGTCAATGGAAAGTCAAACAGATATAAAACTTGCCAGTTGTAGTTTGTAGTAACAAATAGTAACAAAACCACTAAAGTGATTACACATCTGGTCTGTGAGATGCATTTCATCTTTATTTAATCCTGAAAATCTGCACTTCATTATAAAATATGTATTATATTTCAAAATATGTTGAAAATTAAACAACTTATTATTACTTCTTGCATGTTTATTCATATTGATGTTTTTTTATTAATACAACATTGCAAATATGACAACATTTTCCATTCAATAACAGCACTGACCTGTATATAAACAGAGCATAAATATTTATTTTTGTGTTTTTTTACAGTTCAACAGCTCTCATTTGTCACAAACAGTATTTTCTTATTATAGTTACCTTAACCACAGTACGTGTAAGTACATTAAAATAATTTCTTCATATACAATATTTTAAATACAGAGCAAAATCTAAAATTACAAAAGCAATACTTAAGAGGGTTTCTCAGACAAGCGCTATAGATATTATATAGGCTTAGCTGTGGTGGATTTTGGATGTGTTGTCAGAATGTTTTGAGGAAACATATTCCTTATTCATATTTCATCTGAATAGAGTGTATATTTTATGTGCAGAAAGAAGTTGGGAGGTAGGGATAAGTACACAGTGAAGTTTGGCTTGCACCAAATTTCATGGTTTTATGCAGCCAAACCTTTGAATACTGACTATGACTCCTTTCTTACAACTGAAGTTGCTTTGTAGACCCTGAACTCTTTTAGATTTTCTATTCCCCCTGTTTTCAATTGTCAATTGAACACTCTTTTACCACTGCAACAACTACCTGACATATATCAAACACCTGCCCAAACACCTGCACAATGTGATGTAAGAATGTGCTATTTAGGTGGTAAAAGGAACAAATAGAAATAGATTAAAATGCTATTAAATTGCATTCCGGGGGAGTGGTGGCTCCAGCGGGTAAGGCGCTGGGTTGCCGATCGGAAGGTCTGGGGTTCAAGCCCCGGTATCGCCAAGCTGCCGCTCTTGGGCCCTTGAGCAAGGCCCTTAACCCTCTATGCTCCAGGGGTCCCTTACGAGGGAAATACCATGGTCCGTGACGTCGGAGTGATGTAGGGCCGCCTTTCCGTGGGCTCACCACCTGCAGGAGGGATCGTAAGGGACGGTGCTGTGAGGATTGGGCAGCAGGCGGGGGCCTGCTTAGACTGCTGCCCCCGCGACCCGAATTACGGATAAGCGGGAGAAAATGAATGAATGAATGAATTGCATTCCCAGTGTAAGTGAGCACATAAACTAAATGTTAACACAAACAACCTAAATTCTGACTTTTAGCATATCCACCTAAAGTGTGTGTAGAAAGGTGGATTGTTTGGGGACAATCACATTTCGATTTCTTAATGGGGACCAAATGTCTGACAGTTTTAACCTTTATTAAAAGAAGAAACATAACAAAACCTTAAAAAAAACAAAACAATAATAAACGATTTCCAAATTTCTTTATCAGGCAAGGTTATCTACTTTAGTTTCTTTATATTTCATGCTTTGACCTGATTGACTACAAAGACAATTTTCAACAGTTTTGAAAGACTGATTTATATACAGGTAAATTTAATTGCTAAGTGTGTTCTAAGAAATAGGGACACATTTCTATAGTGTGTTTTACAGCTGGTGAGGATTTATACACTAAATAAGACATAAGCTTAACTAAATGACAAACGCCTTCAGTGTAAACTGGACTTTAATAGTTAAGTTGCTTGTTCTTATTTGCTGCTTGTTCTGTATTTATAATTATAAATATGTTAATTTGGTTAAGTGGTTATTTATTTTGATGCAAATAGTGGGGCTGGAAACCTTAGGTTTTCACACAATGCCATTTTCATTTAATATTTGATGATACCACTGATTAATAAAAAATAGGTTCTGTAGAATAATTGTACAATAAATCATATGATTTAGAATTACATTTAATTAGCAAATCATTACATATTGGACGACTATTTTCAGCTTATTTGTTGCATTTTAAAATATTATTATATAATATTATTATTATTATTATTATTATTGTACATGCATAGAGTCCAATTATTGATATCTATTGACTGAGATACAACTATAATAAATGAGAACCAATTAATGACTGCTCATTTTTGCATCAATGCCTTGATACAATTCATCTAAAACTATAGCCACACTACATTGTAAGAAATGCGATTTACTGTCTTATTACTGCATATGCGCTCAGATGTCTTGGGAGGCAATGGTTCTGGACCCACATAAGTTTGAAAAATTTCACTGTGTCAGCAGATATTAAACATTAAAACCCACTTTTGCACTGCTTCAGCCACATCAGCAGACCACATCAAGCATCCACAAAATTTGTCTTGCGTCAGCCAAAATAGCAACACCCCAATGTTAACTAGCTAATTACGCTTGCGTCAACATGTATTTTGAAAATGTCTGGTTCCTTGTCACTGAGGAGGGACCATTAAGGGTACATCTTGTACCAAGTATGTATCTTTACCTTTAAAAATAATTTAAGGCACTTTAAGCACCATTGTTGTACCTTCAATCTCTATTCATCAACTAACTAAGAGCCACTATACAGTATATACCTTCTCATGTAAACAATATATACAGTACTAAATGTACAAAAGGTATCTTAGCTGGTTCCACTTTTAAAAGACAATTAATAAAACACTCTGGTATATGTTTTCTAGAACGTGACAATAAAAAGTATACCAAGGAATAATTTGGTTTGGTTGTACTGAATACTTTCAGAAAATCATGTTATTGGGACAAATAACAAGCTAGGCTTGCTAATAGGAAAGTTACATGCTTGATGACAGTATAAGCACCAGGCTATAGTGCTGAAGAGGCTTTATGTCCATAGTAGATTAATGCAATTGATCTTTTAATATTGATGTGCTGAACTTAGATGACGATGGTCCAAGGAAATGGAATTGTTTGACTGTGGCTCTATCTGAAATGCAACAGAAGCTCCAGGAGTGAGCCTGTTGGACTGAGAAGCAGCTGTAAGGCTGCCACATTTATTAATGAATGTGCACACTTATGCATGTATTAGATGTCTAGTATTCGATAATTAATTGAGTATGCATCTATAGGGTAGTTTATTTATTTATTTATTTATTTTTATAATTTTAGATGGTTAAATCTCCTCAGCTATTAAAATAGCTGGCTTTTATTTACAGCCCATACTGCTGACTGTCACAGGATGCTAGCATTTAGTGTTTATGAGCTTATTAGGCAAACAATATTGTACTTAGCGCCGCCTCGTTGCAGGAAGAATTTGGTAAACACATTGTTTGTGCATGTAATCAGTGTCAGTAGGAAGAGTGAGACAATCAGCCAGAATTTCTGGATAAAATGAGCAGGCAGGAAATGTGGTCGATAACAAAACAATGCATTGTTGGAGGACAAGGTGTCCATTAGTACAAATTAATGTAGATAAAAATGGACAATATGAAGGATGTGTCAAAGGTCACAGCAGATAACCAGCATAATATTTATTTGTTTTACCTAACAAATGAAAAATTGTATAGTTGAACGGAACAGCATGTTTCTGCTATAAGCAGATACTGTTATGTGTTAGAGCCATTGTGTTGTTCCCTAATCTGGCAAATAATATTTTGCCACATACGGAATATCTACCATACCTATATACTCACCCTCTTTTTAAAACGTTTATCTCATATTCTCTTGCCTTTCAGATTGACCTGTTAAACCGCTGCTTTAATTGCAACACCTTGCATAATAGTGAGCTCATTTGTGCCAGAAATTATTTTGTTTTTGTTTTATTTTTAATGTTTTTATTAAAAGTGTAGCAAAGTGTAGTGAAAATGAGAGCTAAAAGCACAGTCAGGGCTAAAACAACTATTAGTTATTCATTAAGTTGACAGATATTTCTGTAGACACCATTACTTGGGTTAGAGCAATTTTCTAACCATTATAGAAAGAAAGACAGGAATAAAAATCAACTATAATAATAAAATAAAAAAATCAATAAACAGTGCACAGATTGTTGTGTATATATATATATATATATATATATATATATATATATATATATATATATATATATATATATATATATATATATATATATACAGTGAGGAAAATAAGTATTTGAACACCCTGCTATTTTGCAAGTTCTCCCACTTAGAAATCATGGAGGGGTCTGAAATTGTCATCGTAGGTGCATGTCCACTGTGAGAGACATAATCTAAAAAAAAAAATAATCCAGAAATCACAATGTATGATTTTTAAACTATTTATTTGTATGATACAGCTGCAAATAAGTATTTGAACACCTGTCTATCAGCTAGAATTCTGACCCTCAATGACCTCAATCTCCCTCGGACTGGGGCTCCATGCAAGATCTCACCTTGTGGGGTCTCAATGATCCTAAGGAAGGTGAGAAATCAGCCCAGAACTACACGGGAGGAGCTGGTCAATGACCTGAAAAGAGCTGGGACCACCGTTTCCAAGGTTACTGTTGGTAATACACTAAGACGTCATGGTTTAAAATCATGCATGGCACAGAAGGTTCCCCTGCTTAAACCAGCACATGTCCAGGCACGTCTTAAGTTTGCCAATGACCATTTGGATGATCCAGAGGAGTCATGTGAGAAAGTCATGTGGTCAGATGAGACCAAAATAGATCTTTTGGGTCATAGTTCCACTAAACGTGTTTGGAGGAAGAAGAGTGATGAGTACCATCCCAAGAACACCATCCCTACTGTGAAGCATGGGGGTGGTAGCATCATGCTTTGGGGGTGTTTTTCTGCACATGGGACAGGGCGACTGCACTGTATTAAGGAGAGGATGACCAGGGCCATGTATTGCGAGATTTTGGGGAACAACCTCCTTCCCTCAGTTAAAACATTGAAGATGGGTCGAGGCTGGGTCTTCCAACATGACAATGACCCGAAGCACACAGCCAGGATAACCAAGGAGTGGCTCTGTAAGAAGCATATCAAGGTTCTGGCGTTGCCTAGCCAGTCTCCAGACCTAAACCCAATAGAGAATCTTTGGAGGGAGCTCAAACTCCGTGTTTCTCAGTGACAGGCCAGAAACCTGACTGATCTAGAGAAGATCTGTGTGGAGGAGTGGGCTAAAATCCCTCCTGCAGTGTGTGCAAACCTGGTGAAAAACTACAGGAAACGTCTGACCTCTGTAACTGCAAACAAAGGCTACTGTACCAAATATTAACATTGACTTTCTCAGGTGTTCACATACTTATTTGCAGCTGTATCATACAAATAAATAGTTAAAAAATTATATATTGTGATTTCAGAATTTTTTTTTTTAGATTATGTCTCTCACAGTGGACATGCACTACAATTTCAGACCCCTCCATGATTTCTAAGTGGGAGAACTTGCAAAATAGCAGGGTGTTCAAATACTTATTTTCCTCACTGTATATATATATATATATATATATATATATATATATATATATATATATATATATATATATATATATATATATATATATATATATATATATATATATATATACAGTATATATACTGTAGCCCCATGGTTCTGGTCAGAATTACTGTCCTGTTAGGATACTCTATATGTCTGTAAAAATAGAAAAATAGAACATTCTCTCTGTAAAAACTTATTATGCACTGGAGAATGGAACAATGAATAGCTTAAGATATTCAGATATAGCATCTATACATCAGTACTTTAACTGTCGATACTTAAATTCATTTAAAAGCAAGTACTTTTGTGGTTTAACCAAGTAGAAATGCAAAATAAAGAGTACTTTTACTGGAGTAATATTTAAGCATGGTATTTGTACTGTTTTACATAATGGCAGGGATGCTATATCTGTCCACCAGTGTAAATATCAAATCATTAATCTTATTCTACAAACAAATATTGGTATTTTCACCCATAAGCAGTTTGCCAAGCTGCACTATATTATTTATCTTATTTTTTCCTCAACCAATAACAAACTCTAATAATGTTCTTAACCCATATACCACCTTCAAAACACACCACTAAATTATGGACTTGATTCTACTTAAAGGGCAAAGTAATTTCAGTAGTACTCTAGAGAAATAAGTGCATGTCACTCAATTAGTATTATTATGTTTTTATCTAAGTTACAATGCTCTTCATAAGCAATGGGGCCATAAGCCGACAGTCACCGTTCCTTAAAACTAAAGCTTTTCATTTTCTGCTTAAGAAAACATTCACATCAAGTTTAAGAAAGCACAAAAAATGAAATGCTTTTGAGAAGCTGTGTAGCCTAAATATATCGCTCTCTTCTTCAGGTTAAGAAAAGAAAAAAGACAATATTTACAATGCAAATATATTATTTTTTTATTATTATATTATTTTATTATTTTATTTTATATATATATATATATATATATATATATATATATATATATATATATATATATATATATATATATATATATATATATATATAATTTTATTATTTATGTTTATGGTTAGGCCCACCTTTATTCATAGTCTTCAAACAGACAGGCAATACTGGCCTTTCACTTGTCATTTTATTTTTTAAAAGCATCTGTATTTATTATTATTTAATATGTTGAAGTAACATTTACAGATTATTAGAGATGATTATATTTACACCATAAAGAATTTTATTCCTAATAACATTGATGTCATCTCTCTATTATCTTTGGTGATATTTTATGATTGTAGTATATGACTATGGTAATTACTTTTCTTCTAGTTGTATTACCTTCAAAGTTTAAACCTTATCCTTGTATCTCTTGCTGATCTGAACTCCATTTACTCATTTTGGAATTGAAATAATCACAGAATAATTTGGTGAGTTCCATTCTATTGCACACATTTCCAATTTATTGCATTGTAATTCAAATATTTGTCCAGTGTCATCTGTATAGAGTGTACAAGTGCTTTTTTCTGTATAGTTAAAATGCACAGGAGCATCACCAACATTTTGAGAGACTATATCTGATTAAAGGTTACTTTATTATGTTTATGTCTAAATCTAAAGTCTTTTAAGAATATAAAGTTATGTTTTACTTTAAAAAAATAATGCCAAACATATACCTTCATATCTGTTCTCAGAGATGTATGAAGGAGTAAAGTATCTTTTTTGTAGTTAAACCATTACCCATTACGTATGATACAGGAACAATATAAAAATATAATCATGAGATGAAGATATAATTGTGGCAGAGTACCAAATTCCTGTGTGTCCAACTACTGTGACATATTGTATGCTTCTATAACTGGTATTTGGTAATATATAGTTACTGTATATAGTAGCTAGGTTTTATTTTCTGTGTGCCTTTTTCAATAGGATCTTCAGAAGGTGACTGTTCTCCCCAGGGAAGTGAGGAAAAGGTGCAGCATAGTTTTCATTGGTGAAGGAGAGGATGGAGTGGGTTGACTTTAAAACTGAAGCCTCCGAATACATTTACTTTGCAATGTTTTTCTTACCTGCAATGTCTGTGTCAATATCCTACTGAAAAAGAAAGTCAAATCTGAGTATATAAAACACAAATGTGTATTATCAGTGCTCCCTTTCAGTTATTTCATATCTAAGATGACTTTATCCTATAGTAAGGCATATTCTACTGTAAATAGAAAATAAGGTGATATCTGTATATAGAATTGTACAAAAGTTACTGCATCAGATGAATATGTTACAGCATCATAATTGAAGTTAAACAGGTAGTTGACATACAGTAACCTTGCGGTCTCCACTGATGCAGTATATGATACACAGATTCAGACAGCTTAACCATGATAATTATGTATAGTAGTCTCTATTCAAAAACCAAGTATATTTCACAAATCCTAGCATTCACATTATAAGGAAGCCGATAGCTTAAATATTTTTGGTTAGCTAAACAAAACAAAAAATGTAAGCTTCTAAAACAAAGAGCAAACATTATGAAGTAAAACATTTTAAGGCTGTTTATACTTAAAATACTTCAAAAGTGAAGAAAACTATTATTCCATAAGTATGAGTACTTTAAATGTTGAAATCACAAAGAACAAGAATAAAAAAAAAAAGCAAAACAAACAAAAAAAAACCACTGACTTTAAAACAGAAAACAACTTTGTGATTAGTGAACACACATTCAAGCATGATGCATATCATGCTAAATGCAAGCATGATAGATTTCCACATACAGAATAGTCACACAAAAAAAGATACTTTACAGTAAATGATACAGATGATACTGTAAAAAAAAAAAAAAAAAGAGAGATATTTTTATTAAAGGTTCCACTAGAGAAACTTTTCATAGTTACAAGACAGGAAATAGTATATGGACTTCTGACAAAGTTTGTAACTTTTTCAGCTATTTACATCATGTAGGAATTATGCATTTTATTATTTCATTATTTTATCATAAGTGTGATAGGCAGTCATAGAGTCATAGCTTAATGTATACAAGATGGCAGGTGAAGTCAAATATCATGGTCCATGTTTAAACACACACATACTAGATAACAGCCACTCACACACAAACTACATCTACAATTTACAAAGAACCACAGTTTACAAACTTAGCCACAGCTGGAAAATTGTTCAAACCTTCACTCCATTAAACATTTGTATTTTGCCCTGGACACACAGGAATTTGGTACTCTGCCACAATTATATCTTCATCTCATGATTATATTTTTATATTGTTCCTGTATCATACGTAATGGGTAATGGTTTAACTACAAAAAAGATACTTTACTCCTTCATACATCTCTGAGAACAGATATGAAGGTATATGTTTGGCATTATTTTTTTTAAAGTAAAACAACTTTATATTCTTAAAAGACTTTAGATTTAGACATAAACATAATAAAGTAACCTTTAATCAGATATAGTCTCTCAAAATGTTGGTGATGCTCCTGTGCATTTTAACTATACAGAAAAAAGCACTTGTACACTCTATACAGATGACACTGGACAAATATTTGAATTACAATGCAATAAATTGGAAATGTGTGCAATAGAATGGAACTCACCAAATTATTCTGTGATTATTTCAATTCCAAAATGAGTAAATGGAGTTCAGATCAGCAAGAGATACAAGGATAAGGTTTAAACTTTGAAGGTAATACAACTAGAAGAAAAGTAATTACCATAGTCATATACTACAATCATAAAATATCACCAAAGATAATAGAGAGATGACATCAATGTTATTAGGAATAAAATTCTTTATGGTGTAAATATAATCATCTCTAATAATCTGTAAATGTTACTTCAACATATTAAATAATAATAAATACAGATGCTTTTAAAAAATAAAATGACAAGTGAAAGGCCAGTATTGCCTGTCTGTTTGAAGACTATGAATAAAGGTGGGCCTAACCATTAAATTATATATATATATATATATATATATATATATATATATATATATATATATATATATATATATATATATATATATATATATATATATATAAATAAAATAATAAAATAATATAATAATAAAAAAATAATATATTTGCATTGTAAATATTGTCTTTTTTCTTTTCTTAACCTGAAGAAGAGAGCGATATATTTAGGCTACACAGCTTCTCAAAAGCATTTCATTTTTTGTGCTTTCTTAAACTTGATGTGAATGTTTTCTTAAGCAGAAAATGAAAAGCTTTAGTTTTAAGGAACGGTGACTGTCGGCTTATGGCCCCATTGCTTATGAAGAGCATTGTAACTTAGATAAAAACATAATAATACTAATTGAGTGACATGCACTTATTTCTCTAGAGTACTACTGAAATTACTTTGCCCTTTAAGTAGAATCAAGTCCATAATAATAGGTCAAAATACAATAAATAAAACATATGTCATTTGAAACATATGCAAAATGAATGAATGTCAGTGGCATAAAAAGGTATTTTTGGTTTCTCAGACAACCAGGCATACTGTCTAAATTATAGAACTAGAGTAGATATAATTTTGGTACTGAATGAGCTCATCAAATAAACATAATTTTTCTAATGAGGACACGTGCCTATAGTTCTGCTACTTTTGCCTCATACAAACTTATTACTTAACTTTCATACAATATTTTTAGATCCATTTTGATTGTTCATTTTTTTGTGAATTTTAGGCTCATGCAGCTCAATCATATGTAAAGCTATAGCATTTTTAAATCTTTATTCTAATCATAATAAACTGTTTTAAATTTAAAAGTATTATAAAGTGTAATTAAAAATATGTAGCTTAATGTAACTTTATGCACCTTCATCACCATAATCAAAATTCAAAATTCAACAGTAGCACCATTTTTGCTCTTGCCTCAACTGGCTGTTGTCTGCTCCTACATCTGTGCTACAATAATTACTGACTAATTCATTTTTTTTTATGAAGTTTGCCAAATTTAGCCTACTATTTAGTTTAGCAATTATAGCAGCACTATGTAAACTAGCTTCTTTATTTATGTAAACTCATTTCTGCATCATTTTGCTCAAATGGGTTTATGCTTTCTTTAAATTAGAAATTCTAATGGTAAAAGAGTGGGGAAATCAAATCATACAGTCTATATTCATTTGAGATTTCCTGCATGTACATGTTGACATAATGGCAGTATTAAAAAGCTACATATTAAGTAGTTTGGTCTTTTTTTCTGAGCAGTTAATAAAATATTTTTAATATTGCTATTGGAATGAGTTTATTAGAGGGACAGTGCATGTAGGACGTTTTAGAGACAAGGTGAGGGAGCTGAGATTGAGATGGTTTGTGCAGAGGAGGGACATGGGTTATATCGGTAGAAGAATGCTTAGGACGGAGCTACCAGGAAGGAGGAAAAGAGGAAGGCCAAGGAGGAGGTTCATGGATGTGGGGAAGGAAGACATGCAGGCAGTTGGTGTGACAGAGGCAGATGTAGAGGACATGGGGGTTGTGGAGACGGATGATCCACTGTGGCGACCTCTAATGGGAGAAGCCGAAGGAAGAAGAAGAAGTATTGTATATAGCACATTTTATTTAACTCTTTTTTTTTTTAACTCTTTTTTTTTTTTTTTTTTAAGTTAGCAATATTGCCCAAGCAAGATATACAAGCAGATATAGATTAGCAAAACCCACAAGCTAGATTGTATGTGGTGAGTACAGATAAGCAGAATAAACCAGCCTAGTGTTGTTATAGAAAACGCTCTTGGAATGCTGCTTGACTGATCGAATGATTGGAATTTTTGTAAAAAAAAACCTGGCAACAAATCTCCAATACCGCTCAGCCTCTGCCGAGGACGTCGCTCACTCTCCGGTCTTCGCCAAGGGCGTCTCTTCGTTCCGGACCTCCGTGGTGGACTTCACTCCACTCCAGGCCTCCGCAGGAGACCTCGCTCCGTTCCTGATCTCCATAGTGGGCGTCGCTCTGTTCCAGATCTTTGCAGAGGGCGTTGCTCTGCCTCAGATCTCCGCAAGGGACGTCGCTTTGCCTCAGGTCCTTCCCGACCTTTCCTGGTTTCTTGCTGGTGTGTTCCAGGACTCCTCCTTAGACCCTGGATGGTTGGCGGGGCTTTCCGCGGAGTGCCCTGGTCCGCCTGGTGTGGGTGCGTTTGGGGCATCAGGTGCCGCCCCTAGAGGGGGGTAATGTCAGGGATCCACCTGCCACGCCCCCCTCAGTAGCTGTCACTCTGCCTCATTCTGCCGCTCCCGGCATTAACGAGAGACATCTGTACCAATTCCCCATATAAGCCTCCATTCCCATCTCAGTCTTGTCGGACCTACTCAATGGCTACGGACACCGACTTTACTCAAGACTGCCAGCATTTCCCACTGGTTCCGTGGATTACCTTCGGTTCGAGGATTATGCCTTCCGTGTGGATTATACTCGTGTGGTGAACTTCCCTGACTCCGTGTTGTGCTCTGTTTATCATAATAAACATGATAGAGCTACTCCCGCTTTCAGTTTGTGATCCGTACCCTGACAAATAGATAGCAAAATATCAAATGTACCATTTGGTGTCCTGATGATTTACGTAATTTAAAACACCATAATTACTTACAAACATTTACAAGAGTATTTTTACAAGCTGTCCTGTCATCTGAAAATGTAAACAGGCTTGTGTAAGTAAATTGATTAGTGCAGAGAATGAGAAGTAATGGGAACCTGGTATTTTTATGTTCTTTTTTTTTCATGTGTCTTAAAGAAATGAACAAATTCTTTGAAAAACATGTATTACATTTAAAACATGTCTAGTTTTCATGCTCTTTGTTGAGTATGGTTTCACTAATAATAAATTTTTTTTTTTCATAAAGCATCTATATTTGTCCATGCCTACATTGAAAAGTATTAATTTAAGTTACATTTAGATATAAAATGTAAAAATAAATAAAAATGTGTGATAAAGTTAATCACAAGTTAACTAATGACAATCATGCGAATAATTGCGATTCAATATTTTAATTGATTGTAAGCCCTAATATATAGATACTCTTTCTGATTCTATTTCTATACAAATATATCATAGTAAATCCAAATCGATGTTATGATTAATATTTCAAGCACGTCTGCATGGCTGCTGTAAATAACTTTACATGCCTTTCCTTGTAGTTCTACAGCACTGACTTTTTTTACTTTAGCTCCAAATCATGTCTGGTTTTGTCCCTCACTTCGGTCTGTTAATCCCTCTCACATATGCCATTTCATGATGCTATGTTTACTGATAGCCAAACCATAATTCTTGATAACTAGATGGCCATCTGCTCAGTTTGAAACATCTGTTTTTTTCTACTGCTGATTTTCTTTCATGACATTATGTCTTAAAAGAAAATGACCGTATTTCAAAAGTCTGGGTCTGTTTTTTGAAACAATGCACTGCTTGAAAGTAAAAGTTAATGAGATAAACCTTCGGGGCATAAACAAACTGCTAACAATATATTGCTTTAATTGCAATTTTGTTTAAAAAAAAAATTTTCATGGCCTTTCCTTATGTTTTTCTTAAACCTGACTGCTTGTGAACAAGGAATTACAGATCATGCAGGTAACAGACACTTCCTATGCAGGACTGTCTAACAGTGTGAAACAAAGATCAATCTCTTTCAGAATATCAAGCTATGAAACATTTTTGTCTATGTAGAAGGATATGTGCTTCAAAAACAAACGAAAACAAGAAATAAAAAAAAAAACAAATAAAATTTAAAAAAGCATAATTAAATAACTCAATATGTCACTTTAAAATATACATGCTTGAAAAAGGAAAAAGATGAGAAGAAATGTTTTCATTATTCAATCCATTTTATTCCAGCAACAATAGCTGTGGCATTGTGATGAATGCCTCATTAGTTTCATCTAAAAGATTTAAGTATGCTAGAGTAGCACAAAATGCTTGTGTTTTTTTCTTTTATAAAGAAAAGCCATGAAGTTAAAAAGCAAAACAAAACAAAACTATTTGGTAGAGATATATATCATAAATCAACCAACCATTGTGTGGCAGCAAACTTATTTATAATTATGTCATGATTTAAAATATACACTGGGAAATGGGTATTTCTTTTATTTGCTTTTTTTTTTTTTTGAAAACAATCAAAGTCCCTCAGAGGGATATCTAGAGGTGAGTGAAACAGTTAAGATTCATTTGCAAGAGGCTTATTAAATACAATAATAATACCCCAAGACATTAACAATAAACAGCCCAAGGTCATATATAAAGAGGTGGTTAACTTCCAAATCCAAAGGGGGATCAGTAATTGGGAGCAGGCAAAGGTCAAAGCCCTGATCAGATACAGGATTATCAAAACCAGAAGATTAAACAACAGGGAAAACAACATGGGGGTTTTACACAAATCCTTCCATTTGTGAAGTCCTCTGGTTATGTGGTGCTGATTTGCCCTGGGTTAGAAAAAAGGAGTGTCCACTGTAAGGGTGAGAGGCTTGTAAACTGTAGGTTATGGAGTTTTGTGCATACTTTACCCATAAAAATTATTACCACAGTTTTTCTGATTGCTCAAACAGTTTTTAGAAATCTCCAGATTTTCTGGTTTAGCCATTAACCCTGGTCTCTGGCCTGCAGGTGGTAATCTGAGGATAGACAGTGATATCATGGGCCAAAATACTTTCAATACTTTCAGATTAATGAGGTAAATTCGACGGCTACAGTGTATAATCACTGCCTTACAATTATTACCAAGATGAACCTTTCATTGTGTGATCCCTGGATTGTGAAAAGGTTTTTTCATAAAGTTGATGGTGATATGATATTAGGGTCAGCACAGAATGGTTAGAGGTTCCAAGAGGCCTGCGAAAAGATGTTTTGTAGTGCAGGACTGGACATAGACATTTTGTAAACATCCAAGGATAGAGATAATCACCAGAAATCTTTTTGTGTAGTATATTTCTGGATCAAGAATTTTCATAATTTAATTGCGGGCATTTTGTGTTGCATGCAGAACTGCTAGAAGCTTGCTGTGGCATGTTTTTATTTATTTTTTTTACTAAATGCACCATTATGCAAACAAATCGTTTTATCATTGAATAATCATGTAAAAGAATGTGATTTCTGGGTTTAATGTATTGGTTTGAGGTAATCAATGCATTTAAATTGGCACCAGTTTACAGTTAATAATCTCAGGGAATTGTCCCTGCACTGTCCCTGCACTTCCTCTGATGACACACCAATTTTTGGTCTCTGTTTGTCTGTGTGTGTGTGTATAATCATGTTTGATTTTTTTTCCCCCAGGATAAACTTCCTGCTGTGACCTCTCGATTTTCTTTCTTGTACCCAGGATGGTAATTAGTGAAACATTAGGGAATTAAAAGCAAATTGCATTAAGGAAAAAGCAGACTGAACAGGCATTGTGTCTCTGGAATTACAGGACATGCTGACACAGTAGATATTTCCTCTTGTTTGTATTCTACATATTAGCTCATTATAACACTATACTAGAACTTATGCATTTGTGAGTGTTATGAATTGCTTGGGACCAGTCAGATGCACTTGTTTTTATTACTCATTATTTACTTATTTATTCTTTATTACTTTATACTTATTTAAGCCCTTTGAACTTTACTCCAAATCATGCATGCATTTTATTAAAAAATTCTCATTTTATTTTGTGCTCTAATTAATGTTTTTGACCTATTCCATAAGGATTTTGTTGCACTAACTCTGCCTGTTGAAATTCTCAGCTATTGGACTGTTACACTAATTAAGGATACAGTGTGTAATAAAACTCTAAGTACATATCAGTTGTAAGTCCTTGTTATACTTTCTCATTCTTTTTTCAAAGAGTAGTCTTAAATATAAACACTACCTTATATACATATAGTCTCTTATTCCTAAATGGTGTACATCAAATATTCTATTGTACAATCTAAAGCAATAGTGCTTGGAAAAAACCAAGGTTCCCCAAGGCTGTAACTATGATTGAGAGAGGGTACTTTCCTTTTTTTCATGAAACATTATTTATATTTTTAATGATTCTTTCACTTTGTCCCCAGTACTCTCAAGGCTGCTGTGAAAAATTCATATTTTAAATGCTCTCTCAATAAAGATAGGTGCAATAGCTCATCTGTTGACATGTTTAGTGGGGGTGAAGAGGAGAGGGGTCTGCCAACAAAGTGGTGTGGAGTGCCAGGCCAGTATACTACCTCAAAGCGGTCAGAGGACTTTTATTAAATACCTTTAAATATTAATGCAGTCCCCCAGCCATGTTTGCTCACTGTACCACAGTTTTCTACTCCCCAACCATTATTTCCCCTTTCCCTTTTTCTAAGGCATTATAGTATTTAAACTCAGTCTCAGAAATATAACATTCTCTTCGTCCAAGTATCACGTAATTGGTTATGAGGCAATTCCATGAAATCTTCATAGCACATATTACACTAATGAAATCTAGGACTTTTGATATTAATAGCACAATAACAAAACAAAACTGTAGTTGGAGTTATTACAGGACAATATAAAATTATGCCAACCTACACTTCTGCTTCCATTACCTACACTCCCTCCAACTCACATATCAGAGTAATAAGGATTATTACAATAATAAGTGACACACACACACACACACACACACACACACACACACACACACACACACACACACACACACACACACACAGAGTCTGGGTTAATTAAGAAGATTTCTGAGATTAAGAGGAAGCCAAACAAATGGGTTTACTTCGAGAGTTCAGCACATTAATGTGATCCTGACAGCCTATCTGTCCTCCACTTTTCTTTTCGCCTTTTTGCCTTTTCCTTTTCCTTTCACTTTCACTCTTGTTCTCTTCTGCTCACTTCGTACAGACAGATAAAGAGAAACAGCCCAATAGAACTGTCCATGGTTTATTCTAAGTGTGCAGCACACATATCTGACTCTATCACATTCTTGTCTTGCTTTTTCGAAAACAGGGATCAGTGCCTGTGGTTAAACTTAATTTGCAGACAAAATAAGAGATCTGTCTCAATTATTATTATTATTATTATTATTATTATTATTATTATTATTATACTATTTAAAAAGTGAATTTTAGGCTAATTTATTAATTTATTTACTACTGCCATTACCTTAATGGCATGGCACAGTGGTGCAGTGGGGAATGTGGGTTTCTTCCTCATACGTAGCTTAGTCTCCAGTTTAATACTGAGTTCTGGTTTCCCTTTATGGATAGTTTATGCATAGTCTCCTTTTGTTTGCATGGATTTACTTTTGGTTCTACAAACCCGATTCCAAAAATGTTGGGAGACTGTAAAAATTGTGAATAAAAAACGAATGCAATAATTTACAAATCTCATAAACTTATATTTTATTCACAATAGAATATAGATAACATATCAAATGTTGAAAGTGAGACATTTTGAAATGTTTTGCCAAATATTGGCTAATTTTGGATTTCATGAGAGCTACACATTCCAAAAAAGTTGGGACAGGTAGCAATAAGAGGCCAGAAAAGTTAAATGTCCATATAAGGAACAGCTGGAGGACCAATTTGCAACTTATTAGGTCAATTGGCAACATGATTGGGTATAAAAAGAGCCTCTCAGAGTGGCAGTGTCTCTCAGAAGTCAAGATGGGCAGAGGATCACCAATTCCCCCAATGCTGTGGCGAAAAATAATGGAGCAATATCAGAAAGGAGTTTCGCAAAGAAAAATTGCAAAGAGTTTGAAGTTATCATCATCTACAGTGCAGAATATCATCCAAAGATTTAGAGAATCTGGAACAATCTCTGTGCGTAAGGGACAAGGCCAGAAAACCATAATGGATGCCCGTGATCTTCGAAGCCATATCTAAACATGATCCGAAAGCGCAAGCGTTTTCTCTGGGCCAAGGCTCATTGAAAATGGAGTGTGGCAAAGTTGAAAATTGTTCTGTGGTCAGACGAATCAAAATTTGAAGTTTTTTTTGGAAAACTGGGACGCAATGCCATCCGGACTAAAGAGGATAAGGACAACCCAAGTTGTTATCAGCTCTCAGTTCAGAAGCCTGCATCTCTGATGGTATGGGGTTGCATGAGTACGTGTGGCATGGGCAGCTTACACATCTGTAAAGGCACCATTAATGCTGAAAGGTATATCCAAGTTCTAGAACAACATATGCTCCCATCCAGTCGTCTCTTTCAAGGAAGACCTTCCATTTTCCAACATGACAATGCCAGACCACATACTTCATCAATTACAACATCATGGCTGCGTAGAAGAAGGATCTGGGTACTGAAATGGCCAGCCTGCAGTCCAGATATTTCACCCATAGAAAACATTTGGCGCATCATAAAGAGGAAGATGCAAAGAAGATCTAAGACAGTTGAGCAACTAGAAGCTTGTATTAGACAAGAATGGGACAACATTCCGATTCCTAAACTTGAGAAATGTGTCTCCTCAGTCCCCAGACGTTTGCAGACTGTTATAAAAAGAAGAGGGGATGCCACACAGTGGTAAACATGGCCTTGTACCTTTTTTGAGATGTGTTGATGCCATAACATTTAAAATCAATTTATTTTTCCCTTAAAATTATACATTTTCCCAGTTTAAACATTTGATATGTCATCTATGTTGTATTCTGAATTACATATTAAAATGTGAAACTTCCACATCATTGCATTCTTTTTTAATTTACAATTTGTTTCCCAACCTTTTTGGAATCGTGTTAGTATTACTTCCTAGCAGATAGATTGAATACTCCAACAGGAGATTTGAATTTAGAGTGTGTATCTGAGTGAGTGTGTGGTGTCCTTAAAACAGGAACGATGGTTTTATTTCCCATTTATTACCATAGAAGGGTTTGTCTCATGGACCTCAACTGTTGTGTACAGCATACTGATCTGAAGACAATTGCTGTATAACTGTTCAATCACAAGGCAAGAGAATCCCGTTACATGTTCACATGCACACACGCACAAAATGCACATGCACATTAACTCTTGTTCAAAACTGCAAAACTGAACATACAAGGGGCTCTACATAAGATTCTTAAATGCATGGTTACTTGGTTCAGATGTTCAGATGTTTTTGTTTGTTTTTGCGAGTACTGGCAACCCAATCTTATTTTAAAGAAAAATGAAAATGATTAACAAAATTAACTGGAAAAAAAAAAAAAAAAACAATAATAAAAACTCAAATAAAACATAGTATAGGTATAAGTGCTTCAGTCATTTTACATGCTTACCACAGACATGGTCTGCGGTGCCTCTTACAGGACCTCCTGGAAGTCCATGGAGTGTTTTGAACTTGTCACATCAACTCCTCCTAGAGCAGCTTGATTGGGTTAAGGTCGGGTGACTGGGCAGGTCATTCCATTAAAGTCAGTACTGCCTTTTTCCTTTCCTGCAGCAAACATAAAATATCTCCTACTCTACTTTGAGGTGTGTAAAGAATCTATTGACCAGAATATTGACCAGGATTGTCCTCAAACCTTTGACAGGAGTCTATGTGTAATGTTTCTTTTTGTGTACATTTTCTAGTTTATATTTAAGAATGGTAATATTTAAACTAATTTTAAAGCAATCCTAATTTCAGTGTGCTATATACACATTGTTTTCAATTACATTTATTAAAAATGACTCATGAGTGTGGCTCCTGTCAGCATTTGTGTATGTGGTGTATATGGTGTCAATAGCCAAAATATTCCAAACACCCTGGAATTTTCAACTACTGCAAATTACTGTCCTTTATTTGATGGGAGTGCTGCTAGATTCAAACTTGCTCTGCTGATGTTGTCTGTTCTAGGTAGTTTTGTCAACCATCTAGTAGTGATGTGCCAAACAGCTCAGTCTTATTGTGCCAGTCCCTCTTACTCCACAGGTCTAAACTGTGATTAAAAAATTATCGATTACAGCCTTTCTCTCTGTTGGGATTTTGATGGCCTGTGCAGTTGTAATTCCCCAGATGGCAGAACACACAATGTGTATTTCAATTTCTGGAAACAAGGTAATCAACACAGCTGGGGACACAGCTCAACAGCTGCCAGGTGGCCCCCAGAACAGATCCTTTATATTCCATATTCCATAGGGCTTTAACACCTTTTGCAACAGATAAAAGATGTTGCACATTTGTTACTCTGCATATTTTGGCTACACCATCCTTCATTAGAACCATCACAAAACCACTCCTGTTCACATATTTTGGAGATGAAAATTATTTAATACAGCAGTGACATTGGCATGACACAAGATATACATACATTTGTGAGATCAAAAAGGTGGTGGTAAAGAATCATATGTAGTTTTAAATGTCTATATAAATGGTACCATGGTAATGCTTCACTGTAAAAGTCTTTGTAACAAGAATAGCATGACTAAATCATCTGTATGTAATGTATGTCTGTCTGTCTGTCGGTCCGCCGATCCCATTCGTTCGTCCATCCATCCATCCATCCATCCATCCATCTATAAAAGAAGGTTTCATGGTAATAATATTGAATGATACTGAGATATTTTGCACATG
>NC_139580.1:15476408-15493908 GCF_946808225.1 Silurus aristotelis
ATAAAGGCTTGTTCATTGCACTCTTTGTTTCCTTTGTTCCTTGTTTTCTTTAATCAAATTTCAATCTAAATCAAAATGTTTAAACCAGTGACTGTATTTTCATCTATAATTATGTATTATTCTTGTTTGTTGCTTTTTTTTTGACACCCCTTCTGACTTTTGATAATGATTATTGGATTATCTAAAATAAGCAACATGCTGATTTTATTCCTTTGCATTTTGACTCTCCAGTATTCCAGTATCAAACCTAAACCACATTGTTTTAATTTTATTTGTTTGCTCATAATGATTAAAGCATTCATATACCACAGATTTAACAATATATACAGTAGATCATTTATTATATAACCTATATAATTCATGGCAATGTTTAGAATCAAAGAAGTAATAAGAATAACAACCTTTATAAATTGCAGTACAAATTCAGTGTTAATTTAGAGTGTTGTTGTAAATCTAATATTTGTTCAAATAGATTTGTTTTGCTGTCTGAATATTTCTCTTTAAACATAAACCATGTTCATTTCAAGGCTTTTTAAGGACTGTTGCAAAGGCACACATGCTGAATAAGATAGAGGATGGCGTGGCATGAAGTAGCTACTAATGAAAAAGGCTACTGAGTCACTTTATTGAAATATAATCACCATAAATATCAACTTTGCTTTAAGTATATTATTACTGAGTGTTAAACTTTATATACTTACAGGTATGAGTGTTTAACTTTTTATATTAGACTCAGTAACTTAAACCAATGAAAAGTTTTCATATATTATTATCTATCCAATATACTATTGGTAAATAAAACCAAAAGTAATAGATCCAGAACAATTTGATTGGGGTGGTCAAGGTGAGACACACTTTTTAGTGTTTATAGTGAAGGCACATAATAGTTTAGTGCCTTCTAAATAGTATATACATTGTAATATATAGCAGCATTCTTTTTTATTACTTTTAAATATATATGTTTAATTATAAAATAACTGCTTATTCTATTTTAGTCTAGAGAAGAGCCTACATAATGTGAACAACTGATCAACATGTTTTCACTAAATGCATGTATACAAAGAGGTTAATTACATGCATAAATGTTCAAAATAAGAGTTTTGCCTGCTGCGTAACTTGTGTAAGTGTGCCAGTGGAGCAGGAAAAGAGGGCGGAGCCAGATGGAATGAGCTGTAAGAACATATGGAACGACCAACACATTAAACCTTAAGGCAGATATTCTACAAACGCAGAAGAACATTGTTAATTTCACTTGTGTTAGCCAAGAACAGAAATCGGATGCTACAGTGGGCACAAGTGCACCAAAATTGGAAAGGTAAAGCCTGGAAAAAACAAGGTTTCCAATGATGCTCACTGTAGCCTTACATTTCTGACCTAGGTAGTGTGATCCAAAAGTATTATTTTTTTCCATAACAATGTTTCCAAATTTAAAATAAACAAGTAAAGTGTTAAAGTTGAAAGAAAATCATCAGTTGACTACTTAATATTAATTTTTTTCTTGTGATTTCTGATGCTTTCATAGAAAAAAAATCTCTCAATCACTGTATAAAAAGACTAAAAAATATGAAAAAAGTTCTTCTGGGCCTCAGCTTGGTACTTCCACATTGATTTTCTGAACAGATGCTTATTCCCCACAGGGACCTTGCTGCTAAATGGGGTTGTGTCAGATGAGGTCAGGTTTCTAAAGTCTTCATTGGGTCTGAGATTGAATGAAAAAGCCTTGGGGGCAGTTGCCTCTCTTTTACACTACCTCAAACTTATTGGCTATTGATCTGATTGTGAATGCATAGAGGTCTCAAAAGGGTTTGTTAATTCAAAAGAAGCTAAATGGCATAAATAACACAAAAATCAATGCCAGGTTTCCAAACAGTATTGTTTTCATCATCTTTGAATTTGAATGGATAATATAATTTTTACAGATTCTAATCGATGGAGACCATGATTCGTGGTTTTTTTTTTCCATATCATTCTCAGGCCATCTGAAAAGAAAGGTTTTCTGAAAATAAGATGGTATGCAGTCTTAGTAATTAATTTTCTGCCATCTGTGCCTGAGTCTACAGGGATGACCAGCAATGGATGAGATCTGCTGGGCATCTGAAACCGAGTTGCACCCAGGTAATAGAAAGCTGTGCTTTTTTCACCAGATACACAAAACTAAATTATATTATGGAATAATGTGCAGAGTAATTGAGTAATTATACCTGCAAAGTAAGGAAAAAACATTTGAACGAAAATAGTGACACTGCAGAATTAATGCATAGAATAAGCATAAGTTTGCATTTTCGCTCATTCTCATTGTATTTAGAATGTATGTCTGCTACATATTGTCTGTGGTTCATCTGCTAAATGGAAATAGGGCAGTCGAGTCTAGGGATACCTTATTTAAATAACTAATTTGCCAAAGACATTGATGTAAATGCTATATTTGTGCTGCTCCACTGTATACTCAGGACATATGCATAACTTATCTTTTATCAGATTAAATAAAGAGTTCTTGCTCTTCATTTTGAGCTCTCATGTGTTATGAAACTCAGCCTAGAAATAAATTACAAACCCACCTCAGCTAATTGATTTACCACATGGTCTTCCCTATATAATGTGACTCTGCTAATTTTCTTTAATTTCAAAGAGGCAGAGAGTGTGAGAGACACATAAGATGCATAGTAATGCATATGCAGTTTACATAATAAGTTTACACATGCTTTAGTTGTTACAGCTTTTAAAAGTGGGTTTAGTTCAGTATATAATGACATACAAATATGAACTTCAGGATACATAATGTTTGGCAGTAGTATTGCTGAAACTTGTTTAACTTGAACTAAGCTTTTATTTCCCAATAGTAAAGCTATCAAGTTCTGTATTACTTGCAGGTACGTTGGAAGAATAGTTTGACTTTAGGTTACTGGTTGCAAACAACTGGGACATTTGGAAAAATCTAGGCTTGACTATTGGATTGGATTAGTCAAATGGATTCTTGACAGTGAACATGAATGGATGAGCAATGGTGCGATGCATATACTCCTAGGATCAATTTATATCTACAAGCTTTTGTAATTTTGTCATGTCGAATGGAATTAAAAAGACATAGTGTTTAAACCTGTATATGAGTCAACCACAGAAATAAAGCCTATGTCACCATTTTCATTAAAGATTCTCCTAATGAACCTTTTTGTTGTCACTCAGAGCCTGCACTTCTTCTAGAATTTTATTTTCCACCCACAAAACACTCAGTATTAATCTGAGCATCCACAGCATAGCAGTAGGCGCGTCATTAATAATGAAACTGTGTGGTATATTGATATTTTTTGAATTCATCATTCAGGCTACATGTCTCTTTAGATCAGTATTCACTGGGTATTAGTGGCCAGCTGGAGTCTGAAGTAATGGTACAGATCCAGCTCCTGTGAAGACACTGAGCTCCAGCAGCATTACTTGAGCAACAGCATGAGAACGGTGGATATTATCCAAAAATGTACACCATAGGGCTGGCAAAGCTGGTTATTTTATTAGAATTTATTATATTCTATAATGGACTGCTTTATACACAAGATTAATCTTTCTGGTTCAACAGATAACCTCACCTGCATACTACAGACTAACTCCCTTTAAACATCATAAAACTTTAGGAGTAACCCTGATTAGACTAATATATATATATATATATATATATATATATATATATATATATATATATATATATATATATATATATATATATATATATATAGTTGTATATATAGTTGTTTTTGTTGCTAAAAGCCTAACTTGATTTTTTTTGTCAAGCATATATATATAGACTCTGGTCAGCTGGGCAGAGCACAGGACTGGAAGCTGCTCGCAGACTTGAATAAGAAACTCTGCTTCCCAGCTGAAATTGCAGCCACTAACCTGGGACCAGACCTTGTCCTGTGGTCAGCCTCGCTCAAGCTTGTTTACATCATCGAGCTCACCGTGCCCTGGAAAGGTGCAGTGGAGGAGGCCTATGAACGGAAAAGGCTGAGGTACGCTGAACTTGCAGCGCAGGCACAACAACAAAGCTGGAATTTAAAGGTACGCCCAGTGGAAGTAGGTTGCAGAGGGTTCGTACCCACCACAACATCCAGGTTACTCAGGGAGTTGGGAGTACGAGGAAAGGCCCACCAGCAGGCAGTCAAAGACCTCTCTGCGGCTGCGGAAAAGGGAAGTCAGTGGCTGTGGGTGAAGAGAAAAAACTCCGCCTGGGTCTTTAAGTGAGTTGGCACCTAGGGAGTGAACCTGGGACACTGGGATTCACTGCTGAACCCTCTGGAGGTGTCATGGGCCTATCAGCGAAACACCCAGGAAGGAGGGCGCCCACTTGACAACCCAAAGAGTGCCATCACTTTGTGGACCATCCCACAGAGTCTCATCGGTGCCTCAAGTATGCATTAAGGGATATCAACATCAAGTCCTACACAACAGATCTGAAGGTTAAAACATAGTTATTAACTGAAACAGAAACAGCTGTGTAGGAGTCTTGAAACTGGGTAAGAAACAGCTAGTTAAGGTTGTGAAAAAGAGTTTTATGTGACGAGTTATACACCATGGCAAGACTGAGCATAGCACCAAGACACAAGGTAGTGTGACAACAGCAGTGCTATCAGCAATGAACTGGTCAAAATCAGTGGGACCCAGGTACACCCATCTACTGTTTGAAATCAAGGCTACGTGACTTAACTAGTCATGAAAACATGGGATGCAGAAAAATGGAAGTAGGTGCTCTGGACTAATGAGTCAAAATGTTAAATATTTAGCTGTAGCAGGAGAAAAGATGTTTACTGAAGAGCTACAAAAGAGTGAAGAGTGGTACAAAAATAAGTCTCTGCAGGGAACAGTGAGGCATGGTTGAGGTTCTTTGCAAGTTTGGAGCTGCATTTCTGCAAATAGAGTTAAAGATTTGGTCAGGATTAATGGTGTTCTTAATTCTGAGAAATACAGTCAGATATTTATTCATGATGAAATACCACCAGGGAGGTGTCTAAATGGCCCCAAATGTATTCTGCATAGACAAGAGCAAGGAGTCCTGGAAGTCCCTTATCTCCAAATCATCGAGTCTGTCTGGGATTGCAAGAAAAGACAAAAGGATTTGAGGGAGCCTACATCCACAGAATATCTGTGATTATTTCTTAAGATGTTTGGAACAACCTACTGTACCTGCCGAGTTCCTTCAAAAACTGTGTTTAAGTGTTTCTAGAAGAATTGATGTTAATTGATATTTACACTAAATATTGATTTGATTCGGAATTCTCTTCTGTTTATTCACTTTCCATTTTCTTAATTGATAAAAATAAACTATTTACACGTCTACACACACACACACACACACACACACACACACACACACACACACACACACACTGTGATTTTAAATGTAGCACTGTATTGTATTGCCAGTTTATCCATTTTGTCAGCATGTCAGTCTAGTTATTATTTTGCAACACCTTATTGCAATTTGTTGTAGCTATTGGCTGGTCCTTGTCTGTTCAGTTCTGCAAATGTCAATACATGCTTACCCTTTCTCCAAATACACTAAGCAATTAATTCTCCTTTACTTAGAACGGTGTATGACATCAGTTTTGCTGTGCACAGTGAACAAAGAAGGAGCTCAGACAAAGTATTAGTGATGAACATCTCTGATAACACAGGATATCTTGCAAACTAAGCTGAGCTTTATAAGGATGCAAAAAGCAAGATCATCCAATGCTAAACTCAGAGATTTTGCCCTGTGTCACTTAAAGGGATTAATATTATGCACTATATGTTGTTTGACAATATTTGTAATTACCAAAATAAATGTATAAAATGTAAATACTTATGTCATAAAAACTCACACATGCACTTTTAAAAAATAGTTTGATTTCCTGCACACCTAAACAAACTCAAAGTTTTTTGAGCCTGTTCTTATTACTTAAACCAGCATGACTATAGGGCATGTTTTAATTTGCTACTTAATCTGCTGTTACCTTTATGTGATAAAATCTACTTAAAAACATTTGACACCACACTAGATACTGGATCATACAGTGCTATTGGTAATGGATACATTAAACTTTGGGGCTCAATTCAGAAAATTAAACTAAACTTGACTAGTAAACAGCTGGTTATAATTGCATATGCCATTAAGATATTTTTATTGTTATTGTAATGTTTTTTTGTATAGTGACAGTACAGTAGATCATCTGGTTTTCTTTTTGCATTTGATTCTGCTACATAACTCATAATAGTCAATTGTACTTATGTGAATGTGCTTTTGAAATGTTTTATATTCAGTATATCACTACACATTTGGTTTTAACTGCCATTTGAATTGGCATCAAACAAGTTTTGATATTGTCATGCATGACGAAAAGATTTCTACAGACCCCCTACAGAAACCAAAAGCTTCTGCTTTAAAATTTATGAGGTGAGCTAGTGAGTGTTAAACATTATCCCAGCATCTTTACACCAAGCTCCCTCATATCACTTAATAGGGAGGTGACAGTTATATTACAGCATTATCAGTATTCTGTGCAATATAGATACCACCAGAAATATTATATGGTGTTACTGATGCTACCAGTGATTTCTAAATATCAAACACAACATTACACACATTTTCTTCCTATGGTGCAGTGTAGACCTGGCTAAATAATCTTCAGCACTACACATTCCCAAATGATTCTTAATATACAGTGCATTGTAATATTGTTTATAACTTAAATAACAGAAAAACTATATTTGTGTAGTCTGTTTATTTTGACACTCAGCCTCTTTATCAACATTATAAGAAGTTTTTAATCCCTACTTCATTTAAAATGTAGCTTGGATTAAAAAAAAAAAGATGTTTCTACACCAAAAAATGTCAGTTTAAGAGGTTAATAGGAGAAAATCAAAAGCACTGGACTTCCTCGCAATAGTATATAACATACTGTGGGTTTGACATTCGCCTGACAAAATTATTATTATTATAACTACTCCGTTCATCTTTGGGTTACTATTCTGGTCAGGGTCATAATGCACACACCCTTATACTGAAAAACACTGAATTAGTTGTTCAGTAAAACAAACAAACAAAAAAAAACAAATCTGTAATTTTTTTTTAAATGGAAATGATCAAAAATACTCAAGTAAAGCCAGTTATTAATTATTGTAAACATTTGGTGAAAACCCAAAGCGTATATTTTATATACCCTACTGTGCTAAATGTAATATTATTTTTTTCAATTGCTCTAAAAACTAGAAGAAAAAAAAAGTAACAATTACTTGAACCAGTTGCATAATAAAGTGGAGGCGTAGTTGTTGTACTTGATTTGCATGTGCATTTGCAGTTAATTTACTAAATCATTTTAATCATTATGGATGGGTTGTTTTAATTTTTTTTTGTATTGTGGTGGCTTTAATGCCTTTGGCAATTAATTTGGTATAATAAAATCTTTTGAAAGGTTAAGTGTTTCTGTGAATGTGTTTATGAGCATACAAATAATAGTTTTGCATCAATCAGGTCAGTCCTTATATAGGCTGATGGATGTGAGATTTCCCACTAGAACATTACATCTTATTGGAACAATTCAGGGTAACTTACTACCATTAAATGCTTCCACTCAGAACTAGCACTTCAATGAAAAAAATACACTTAAATCAACCTTTATATAGACTGACCTGACACAAACTAGGATACCTACTGCTCACATGAAATAAAAATCATACACCTGACTGAGAAGGACAAAAAGTCAAGAAAACATTACTAAAACAATACCTTAAAGCAACTTAGTAGTACTTTTTATTTTGCTCAGTTTAGAAAATTCAGACTTTCTGACAATATTATGTATATTATGTATGTTATGTATATTATATCAATGTATTTTTCTGGATAGAATTGAAAAAAATAATCAAATATCTTATAAAAATGATTGGGAGGAAAATAAACGTTTAATAGATTTTACATGATTTATTGTCTAACACAGTACTGTAGTTACAAGTTAAGCATTGCACACTGGACTACTCACATGTCCTGACTAAATTATTGTCAGTTGAATTTAAAAGCGAGACAGGAATATGACTTTAATGCCAGCTTACTGAGTGAAGGTGAAGGCAAATAGACTTCTGACTTAATTAAGAGCAGCCTAGTCCTGCTTGATAAAAAGGGCTCTGAAATGATGGCACTCCTGAGGGGTGCGTCAAGTGAATAATTGGATGTTTTAGGCTGAAAAAATAAATGATCTAGAAAATCCTCTATCTCTTGGAAAATAAAATTATTTAAAATAAGTTGATAGCATCGATTCACACATGAAGCTTTACTACAACAAGATTCACTTAACAGTAATGGCTAATTCCTGAAACAATACTGGTATGATGATGCCAGATCTGCCGAAATTTAAAAGTTGTATATTTATATGCATTAGTTGAAAATTGGTTTTTAAAAATATCATTGTTTAATATATTGACCAGAAGCATACCTTAAAATGTATCAATGGATCATATTTATTATTATTGCTTACATATTAGTAATTCAATTATGAATTTTATTGTTTAAAATTTAAGACAGTACTTCCTTGTTCTTTTGTGATTCGAATTTTGAACAAAAAGGTAATTTTTTTTTTTTTTTTTCTGAGATCCTATTTATTACTGAAGAATTGGATATTGAATGCATGGTGATGTAGATTCTGCTTCATACCAAATGTTCCATCTCAGTAGTAATGTGTTTTTACAAGCTTGTATTGTTGTGTATGTCCTCTTTTACAGAATGGAGATTGAGTAAGAGTAGATGGGACCTCAGCTACCTGATGGCTTTTACAAATGAACTGCTGAATTAAGCAATGTAATTTTGTAGTTGTTGTTTTGTAAACATATTTCTTTTAATTTGTATTCAACAATTATTTATCTGAGTTGGATATTTTGTTTAACTCTTTTGGCAAAATTTAATGTATCTGTCTGATATACGCATTTAAGGAGAAATGCTATTTTACAGTTATTAGCTCTTTATTTGATTTGATCACTTATCTAGATGTTTAGACATTTTAAAATAATGGGACAACATGCTTACTGCTCCATTCATCTCTGTACATATTATAGGCCCATAGAGGCAACACATTCTATGCTTTCTCAATGAAAATTGAGTTATTGACTAAGATTGTTAAAAGATGCTTTATAAAGATCAAATATTTAATCCATTCTAACAAGTGTCTAACAAAGCCAAACTGTAAATGCATGCTGTAAGTGTATAATGTGCAGAACCATTTCTACTGTCAGATATATAAAAAACAGAGAAAAATTGGGGATTATGGAGTGGACAATGTTTATATCCTTTTACAAAGACATATGGCCCAGAGTCACCTTGTTTTTATTGCAAAGACAGAAAAAAACAAGAAAAATATTATTTACAAAGGAGTTAGTAACTCTTTTCACAGTGTTCGGATTTCAGGTCGTGATGTAGCTGGGCTTTAGATTTTGTTGAAACCTGACACACACACCAAAACCACTGTAAACAACTTACTAGACTGTGTCCTGGATGCAGTTCTGAATCTGTGTATTATAGCATGTTCCAACTGTGATATATTTACTTCAGTTTTAGGTCATATTATGGTTGTCCTGGCCCATACTAAAATATAAGGCCATGAGCATACTTTAGGTGGATTAAAATAATATAAGGCTGCTATAGATTAAGTTTAAAGTATGACTACACAATGCATTGGCCAACCAAAAACAAGCATCATTTATAACAGTAAACCTTCTGCTAATCATAAACAATTTATAACCCTTTAATTGTATAGTAATATTATGAATAAATCAAAGTTTGTTCTTTTATAATTATTAATAATTATATATTAACTACTAACACAAAAAACAACTGTCTGTGCAGAACTCTCTCTGAAAACATTCTATTAAAAACATGCTGGTAGGTGGACTGGGCCCATTAGTTATTTATTAATTAATTATTATTTTATTATTTAAGGCAAGTAACAATTTGTACTCAAAATATAAATGTGTCTATGATAATGTCTTCCCATCCACAGTAGATTTCCATCATACACCCAGGATCTATGCCAAGATCCAGTGCTCTTGGCATAGATTTTGGATCCACTGCATTAATGGCATTGATAAGAATACATATTATTATTATTATTATTATTATTATTATTATTATTATTATTATTATTATTATCATCATTATTTCATGTGGTCCCTTCTAGATGAGGAATGAGAATTCTACAACACAGCCCCATCTGGCAGCTAAATCAAGAGCAGACAAAAAAGTGCTGCGTGTCGGGAAAACGTTGGAGAAGACGACAAAGGAATTCTCTGCTCTAATCTTCCTAGCACTAATGAGACTTTCCCTTTTCAGCACACATATTCCCTCAAGGAAGTCAGTGCTGCCAACAGCCTGCAGCTATAGGAGCCTGCAACTGACTTCTTTCACTCAAGCATTTCTTGAACCAGTAGCTCATCAAAGAATGCAATCACTGCTCACATTTACTTTACTGCTTTTTGTCAGAATGCAAAGAAAAATATAAAACTAAATGATTGTCATTACAGTGGTACACTACGCATTCCTGAACTTCCATGCTTCTAAGCAAACTACTGTATATTGCATTATTTATTTTTTTGTTTTTATGGGACAAAATCCACAAATTTACTGTACGCACACTCATATACCTGAATCTCCACTCAGAAAGCATGAAATAACCATGGTATGTGCTGCCAAGAAAATGCTTGAAAACTAGTTTTATATCTGCAATTTCCCATTAGGCTAATCATGTTAAGTACAGATAATCTTAATATGTAAAAAGATATGTAAAATATCTTATTCTTCTTTTGACTGCTCCCATTAGGGGTTGCCACAGTGGATCATTCGTCTCCATACTGTACTACTCTGTCCTCTACATCTGCCTCTTTCAAACCAAAGATATGTAAAATATGCTATGTAATGGATGGTCACAGGACTACCAATGGGGAAAACAACCTTCAGCTGCTACATTTAGCTATTATACAAGTTCTTTTGAACCTTGTGCAGCCTGGAATCTGTCACTTAAGTGTCCTTCCCCATGTCTCTTTAGAGACTTCATGTTCATGGTGGTTATATAAGAATTGTTCTATAGCTGACAACATATTTTGCATTTAATTGGTTCTCATGGCCTATTAGTAGTGTATTATGGGCTTTTCTCCTATATCTATCAGCATGCATAAATTCTCTCGCACCTTGTACCTGGAATTTGTACCTGGAATTTCAGTTCATTTTTTTCAGTTCTTCAAAAGTTTGGAGGTCTAAAATTGTGAGTTAATAAAATGAATTGTATTATTTTTTCTTTCATCTTTCAGTATGTCTGTCTCTCCTACATCTCCATGGATAGTACATTTTAGTAATTCATAAAATCATGCATAGACTTTTTTTTTTAAATAGTTGCAAATAGTAAAGAAGCAGCTAGTATTTAATTCAGCTCACCTAAAATAATCAGTTAGATTCATTACAAAAAAAAGAATTTTGAAAAACAATTAAACAAACAACAACAACAAAAAAGAATAATCAGCAACAGTTTAATTCCATGTGTGAACATATAAGAATCTCTAACAACAACAAATTGTTAAAGGTTGAGAGCTGCCAGAGCAGAGAGGTCACTGAGAGAGACCAGTATAGATGAAATAGTTTATCTGATGCAGGCTGGCTATGGAGTGAACGGATTGTGACATTTAATCCCAGAAGCTCTACACTCATCCAAGCCTGACTGCTTTAGGTCACCCTCTTTGAGCTGTAACGTCTGGACAGCAGTTGCCCTTTTAGAACACAAGATCTTTTAAATACACATTCCTTGTGGACTGTGAGCAAAATTCCCAGCCTGGCCCTGCTTTACTGTTATATATGGTGCCTGTCAAATGTTTGAAAACACCTAGTCCTTTATTGTTTTATATGCAACAAACTAGGTAATGAAGATTTGACCAAAAAAAATATGTTTCCTCAGACATGGAAACAAGGAAATAGTAAAGCATGAATCATGGTGGAGGTTCCTTAAAAGTTTTGGATGCATTTCTAAAAAAAAAAACGTTCTTTCGGCTTCTCCCATTAGAGGTCGCCACAGTGGATCATCCGCATGTTTGATTTGGCACATGTTTTTACGCTGGATGCTCTTCCTAACGCAACCCTACCCATTTATCCGGGCTTGGGACCGGCACTAAAAGTGGCTGGGGTTGGTTACCTTACCGGGGATCAAACCCAGGGTCGCAGCAGTGAGAGCGCCACATCCTAACCACTAGACCACCTACAGTCAGAAATTTTATCATGATTAATGTAATCCTTAATGTTTGGAAATACAGGCAGATACTTCTTCGTAATGCAATGCCATTAAGGACATCAAGTATTTCTCACTTTATTAAGTGTATAAAATAATATATATATATATATATATATATATATATATATATATATATATATATATATATATATATATATATATATATATATATATATATATATATATATATATATACATATATATACATATATATACATATATATACATATATATACATATATATATACATATATATACATATATATATACATATATATATACATATATATATACATATATATATACATATATATATATATATATATATATATATATATATATATATATATATACATATATATATATACATATATATATATACATATATATATATACATATATATATACATATATATATATATATACATACATACATACATACATACATACATACATACATACATACATACATACATACATACATACATATATATATATATATATAATGTTGAGGACAGCAAAGTGCATAACGTCTTGAGATGTCAGCAGTAAACAACTAATTAATAGAGGAATGCTAAACTGATGGAGAGGTTTGTCCTCTAATGGCAAATGTCAGTATAACATCAAATGTGATTCACTTTATTTTTACATGATATCATATGACAGATCATATATCATATGACCCCATATGTTGTGAAACACATGAAAGATCACTGGCATAGTTAACAATTTTATGAAGTATGATGGATTATGTCTACTTTGGTGAAGCAGTTAAAGGCCATACATTTACTTTTTCATATTATTTTTGTAAATCATTTGCTTGACTTACAGGAAAAGGACCGCTTGTATAAAATGTAATCTTTGAGTTTTTAGACTATCATTTTCTATTATGTCACAGCTAAATACACACATTGACACCCTTACTTACACCTAGCGGCAGCTGACCTGCAGCAAATCCACACACAATAATTGCAGCTTTTTGAGAAGTAGGAAGAAACCAAAAAAAAAAAACAGGGGAAACCCACATTAACACAGGGAGAATATAAGAAATGCCAGACAAACAGTAATCCAATCTCATGGTCAGGGCAGAAGACTATGGATCAGTGAGGGTAACAACTACCCACCACACCACCATGCCACCCACAAGTTTTAATTATAATATACTTTTATTAATGAAAAAAGCAAACAAGCATCATAAATGATTAATTACTTTTCTTAACTTTGTTGTCAACTCTATATAATCTTATCTAGAAAGATCCTAACCTGATTTAATATTATCTTGAGAAACAAACTTATCAAGCAAACAACATTAGTGACATTAGTGACAGATTAAAAAATCTATTAAAAAAAATCAAGTAATCATTTTCATCATCCACATTATCTCACTTTTATCCCTGGAGGTAAATCACAAACAGGAGCCTCATAAACCAGTTTAGATTCAGTTCACTTTGTATATGTTCTGAAATAATCACTTATTAACTTAATAGATTATGACCTATAGAAAGTTTTGCCTAGGGATGGGTATCATTTACATTTTATCGATACTACTTATTAATACCAGCATTTATCAAAACTGTTATCAATAATACTCGCAAAAAGACATGAAGTTAAAATATGTTGAAAAGTTCAAGTTATTTTATTACCTTATTACTGCAGTTTACAAATGCTTCTAAGCAAAAAGAAAAACACAGAGAGAAAGAGAGAGAGAGAGATTACTAGAGACTGACCAATAGTGGATTTTACTGATTCTGATAGCTAGGTTGGATCGTACTTGCCGATAACTGATTAATCAACCTATATTTAAAAAAAAATAATAATAATAATAAAAAAAAATAATAATAATAATAATTTAGTTACAAATTAAATTAAATAAAAATAAAAATTATTATAATATAAATAATTAATTCTTTTTTATAAATATAATATAGCTCTGTCCATACAGCGCACAGTTGTAAAAACAAACAGCTCGTGACGTCAGTGATTCACCTCTAGAGGCCGCTTTCGTAATTATGGCGGACCGGAAATGCGCAGTTGTTAGAAAATTTTAAATGTGGTGTAAACATACTATTTATTATTATTATTATTATTATTATTATTATTATTATTATTATTATTATTATTATTATTATTATAATTAGTTATCATTAAATTGTATTATATTAATTAAGCAGTTGACCAATGTGATAATATTTGTTCCTCCATTAGTTTTGCATTATTATCCATTATTTTTATGCCATATTTTATCTATATTTGGCCCATATCTATGCCCTTAAAAAATGTTTTAATTCACTGTATGTAACATGGTGCATAGTGGCTTAAATAGTGGACAAAATAGTAGCAAATGGCCTTTCCTTAAACAAATAAACACATTTATATGCACTACTACAAGAGATCAATATACTATAAATGGCAACCGCTAGTAAAATAACTTGTAGGTGCAAATATCGAACCATTAGCCTTTGCTTATTTAGTTGTGATAGTTTACAATGTAGCAGCTACAGTTTGTTGTTAAGGAGGGAGATGAAGTACTACAACCACCAGAATTTGGAGAAAAAAAAACAAAACAAAAAAAAAAACATCTAATTGGTAGCTATGCCCTGTCCAATTCTGTTTCTTCTGTTTCTCTTCCCTTCTGCAATCTCTTTTATGTTGAAAATTAAAACAGTTTCTGATACTTGTGCTGTTAGAAACAAAGATCTTCAAGTAAGCAAAGCAATGTAATTAAACGTAGTGGGACATTTAGTGACTTTTAGATCACTTGATGAGATTAGATCCTCCTTGTAAGATTACATTTTGGTTTTATTTTCCATTTCACAAACCTCCTAGGTCTCTAAAAATCAGAAAAATCACGTTTTAATTTTTTCTACTTTCAAATACATTTTTCACCGAAACAAATGCATTAGATGTAAAAAATACAAAATAAATGGCATGAATTAGATTTGTGGCTCAATGTGTTGGTTGTGATTGCGGCTTTGGGCAAATAAGCAAATTTAAATGTAGATTCATTTGTTATTCGGTAACTGTTTCTAAAATGTGCGAGGAATAAGCCAGAGTGATGCTGTTATGTTTGCCTCAATGGTTAATCTGCTATTACCCAGAACAAAATCAGTTTTTATTTAAGTCTGGTCCTCTTAAAGTTCCTTTCTATCTTCTTGTCATATCAGGGAGCTTTTTTTTACTACTATTTCTTCTGGCTTTCTCATTAAGGGTACATTTAAATTTAAATGTTATATCTGTATTTCACTAAAGTTGTATCATGGCAATGTGGATTGTATAAAGTATTATTAAATCAAACTGAATTAATCAATATTTTCTGACACAGTATCATTAACACCAGAGATATCTAAGGCCAGGGTGCAAGTGCACTGGCTGCACCACAGTTCTGCTACTTCTTAACTTTTAACCTAGCAATTAAAATAGACTGACCATTTTTTTGTCTTCTCATCTTGGTTACATGATCTCTGTTTAGTGAGGTTGAAAATAAAGGTAAATAAAAACATGTCTACATAGGTTTAAATATGCAGCATTTAAAATTTCTATAAATAAAAGTATCAACACATTTATTTCTGACTGTTTGGCAGTATATGTATAATATATGAATACAATATAATACACTGCAGTGATCCTTGAACACTGATTCATTAAGGTCTTGAGTGTAGTAAGGGCAGTGTGAAAGCAACTCAGCCATTCAAAGTTCGACACGGCGATGCATAAGGTAGTGGTAATTCATTATTGATTGATTGTTTTCTTCTTAGGGCAGGTTGATAAGAGCTTTCCAAGCTGTTCTGTTCATTCAAATGCTCTCTGTCAATTTATTTTGCCCCTAAAATATAAGCATGCCCAGTGACTTATTGAAATATGAGTGTTCTAACCCAATTTGTCACCCACCACTATCCCATATGTTGTGCCTTTTTGCCATGCTAGAATAAAAATTGACCTTCTCTCTCTTTCTCAAGAATATTGTGCTTTTAAAGACCATTCTTAGCAGTAAAGCACTTATGCACATCTCACATCCTGGTGTCTGATTTTCACAAAATACCACCAACAATAACAATAACACCACCACCACATCCTAATTGAAAAGCATTGTTTTATGCTTTTTAGTTTGAGGGTCATTTATGGTCCCCTGGTGGTCTAGTGGTTAAGATGCAGCGCTCTCACCGCTGCGACCCGGGTTCGATTCCCGGTCAGGGAACCATCCCCAGCCACTCTCAGTGCCGGTCCCAAGCCCGGATAAATTGGGGAGGGTTGCGTTAGGAAGGGCATCCAGCGTAAAACATATGCCAAATCAAACGTGCGGAGGATCCGCTGTGGCGACCCCTAACGGGAGAAGCCGAAAGAAACTAGTTTGAGGGTCTTTTATGTTTTTTTTTTATTTTTTTTAATAAAGATGGCTATTTTCATGTAGTTTTTTTGTGTTTTCTTTTTGTTACTTTCAAGTATAAAAATCGAATTAATGAAAGTAAGGTCAATTTTATTTTTAGCATTTCTAATGTATTTCTATTTAAAGCTGTATGCATTAAATAAGCTTTAGCACACACATATTAAATGGTATTACATGACACTTGTAAAGTTTCCAATTAATTATTTCATTATTATAAATACTTAATTAATGCTTCCATAAAAATACATTTCATTTATTCAAAAATACCTTGCAAATTAGGAGATAATGAAGAATGAGTGATATACTGTATAAACAACTAATAATAATGATCAGTTAACTGTTACCTTTCAACTAAATTTTGGAAGGTGCGAGGTCGCTTGAGAAATGGAGTAGGAGTGTGCTGGTACCGGTTTTCAAGTTCAAGAGAGATGTGCAGACCTGCAGTATTGGGAAATAAAGTCACACCATGAAGTTATGGGAAAGAGTAAGGGAAGCCAGGCTGAGAGAAGAGGTGACCATCTGTGAGCAACATTATGGTTTCATGCTGAGGAAGAGCACTCTGGACACAATATTTGCTATGAGAATGTTGATGGTGAAGTATAAAGAAGGTCATAAGGAGTTGCATTGTGTGTTTGTGGATTTAGAGGAAGCGTACAACGTGGTGCCAAGAGAGGAGTTGTGGTATTGTATGAGGAATCAGGTGTGGCAGACAAGTATGTGAGGGTGGTGCAGGACATGTATGAGGACAGTGTGACTGCAGTGAAGTGTGCAGTAGAAATGACAGACTGGTTCAAGGTGAAGGTGGTGGGATTGCACCAAAGATTGGCTCTGAGCC